>NC_092715.1:36987056-37322642 GCF_047496885.1 Scyliorhinus torazame | reverse complement strand
TTAGCCATGATCTCATTGAGGGGCCAGATGGCCTACTCCTGCTCCTAGTTCTTATAAGAGACCCGCTGTCAAATCTTTTTATCTTGCACTCAACGGGGCAGATTTGCAAGAATAATGGCCGGGATTCTCCGAGCCTCCGCACCAAAATCGCACTCGGCGCGGGGGCGGAGAATGGAGTCTCAGACCCGTGGTGCTGGGACGCGATTCTCCGCAGACCAGAGAATCGCTGCCCTTTATCGGCAGCAGCAGCTGCGGGGAGGAGCACGCCGGGGCCCCGCTATTCCCCTGAACTCCAGAAAATCACTCCGGACTTTTCAAAAAATGTCTGGAGTAATTTGCGCCCGTTTCCCGGCAGGCGTGGGGACATCGCCCATTTTCAGAGAATCCCAACGAATGAGTCTCAGAGGAACACCAATTTATATTGAATTATGCTGATTGTTTGCCAAGTGAACTCTGATTGGTAGAGGAGTTGCCATGGAGAATATACAAGGGAACAGTTAAATGCTAAGTTTTTGTTTAAATTCAAGCCAAGCGGGTTGACTCTGATTTGCCAAGGATTGTTATGGGGAATGAACCAGGGAATGGCTGTCTCCCAAGCATTTGTTTAGTTGGAAAAGGGAGAAATGAATGGACATGTTCTTTCTATTTGTAAAGCATAGCACCCTGTGTGTGAATATATATAGCTACTAGAGCACGTAAGTGAGTCATACTGTGAACCCGAGTGCCAATCTTTAATTGGCTGTTCATGTAATTCTTAGCACAATCAGGATTGTTTAGTAGGTGTTGTCCAATCAGGAATCACATCTAATGTTCGACAGAATGTTTTGAGCTTTGTAACCACAGGCTGGTTGATTGCATTCAGTATTTTACCAGTTAAAAACAGCTGAAGGGATGTTTGATATGATTCATCAGTTGTCGGGATGTATAGTCCACATACCTGCCATTATATCGGCACTGAAATTCATATACTACATTACTCATTTGTGTGAGGGGCAGTATGTCATTTTGGCGTAATGGCAGCACCCTGTTTGCGAAGATTACCAGCCATGTTGCTAGTACATAGTAACAGCCTGAAACCTTCATTGGTTGCTCAAATTTATGAGACATTTCTGAGAGAGAATGGGAACTTTTCAAGACTGAAAACGGTGGCCTTAGGCCCATTCATGAGTTGGTATACTGTGAGCAATGAACTGACTGGAGTAGCTATTATCCCACAGAATCACTTTGATGTGCTGTATTTCAGCATCAGGATTGCATGATGAGAAAACGGCTTGGGTCCTATTTATGAAGTTGCTGATATGGCCAATCTTGTAATGCATGGAATTGTAGGTATCCCAGTGTTTCTAATGATAATAAAGGTAGGCTTGTTGTAAACTATAGTAGAGAACCCATTAGTAGTTATGTGAATGATCATGTTGAGGAAAGGGAGCTTTTTTGACTGCTTCATTTCAAAAGTCAAGTTGAGTGCACAATGGAGGCCATTCAGACATATAAGGAAGTTCTTATATGCAGCTTTGGATTAACGTACTGCAAACGTATCATCTACATAATGGCACGGTAGCACTGTGGTTAACACTGTTGCTTCACAGCACCAGGGTCCCGGGTTCGATTCCCGCTTGGATCACTGGCTGTGCGGAGTGTGCACGTTCTCCACGTGTCTGCGGGTGTTTCCTCCGGGTGCTCCGGTTTCCTCCCACAAGTCCCGAAAGACTTGTTAAGTGAATTGGACATTCTGAATTCTCCCTCTGTGTACACGAACAGGTGCCGGAGTGTGGCGACTCAGGAATTTTCACAGTAACTTGATTGCTGTGTTAATGTAAGCCTACTTGTGACAATAATAAAGATTATTATTATTTATTACATATCAGAAATTTACAAGGAGGAGATGTCATTCCATCAAAGATGCATTACTTGTGGAAACCAATGAACATAAAACTGGGTTTAGCAGGATCCTATGGCAGCATCATCCATATAGGCATATGAGGTGTCATTAAACCTGAACTCAACTGCATGAGTTGCTGAATTAGCAAGTTCAGTTAATAGCGATTCAGACAATGACAGCATGTATAGATGGCCAGATGAACTAACATGGTGCAAATGTCAATGAGAATTAGCATCAGCGAATACGCTGCCAACATTGAATGAGCACATGGAAATAGCATTGCTATCAATATGCAAGTTCTGCATGGTCTTCACAGAGGTGAAGGAACTCTTCACTGTGCACGTGGAAAACCCACTGTGCAACTGGTTGTGGCAACTCACTCAACCATTTGGAAATTCACGTTGTGCAGAACTGAGCACAGACAAGATAAAGTGTAAAGGGACATCACTTTTGTGTGTCCCGGGCAACCCACATGTGTGGATGCAGTGGACCATGAGGTCTTCTCAACCACCTGGCAGCTTGTTACTCTTACATGAGTCCAACAGGCATTTTTGTAATTTGTGTTCGAGCATGGCTGTACGGTCATACTGAGTGCTGGGGCAATGGATACAAATTTGGACTCGTCATTAAGAATGGTGTGCAATATAGTCATGCTTGTTAAGGATGTCTATTCCAGCCCCCTCATTGGATTTACAGATAAATATGTCTGGGATAGTTTTGAGGCTACATAATGTGACAATCGCCGCCTGTGAAAAGTAGCCAAATGAACTTGATCAGCTCGCCATACCTTCAAGGACTTATAGCGTTTTGATTAGTTCAAATTCAGGAAGTACTTCTTCATGTTTGATGTGTGAATGTAGAATGTAGAATGTAGAATTTACAGTGCAGAAGGAGGCCATTCGCCCCATCGGGTCTGCACCGGCTCTTGGAAAGAGCACCCTACCCAAGGTCCACACCGCCACCTTATCCCCATAACCCAGTAACCCCACCCAACACTAAGGGCAATTTTGGACACAAAGGGCAATTTAGCATGGCCAATCCACCTAATCTGCACATCTTTGGACTGTGGGAGGAAACCGGAGCACCCGGAGGAAACCCACGCACACACGGGGAGGATGTGCAGACTCCGCACAGACAGTGACCCAAGCCGGAATCGAACCCGGGACCCTGGAGCTGTGAAGCAATTGTGCTATCCACTATGCTACCGTGCTGCCCGTGTGGATGGAGGCACACCAAAATTTAAACCATGCGTGGGAATGAACTCCTCGCTTTCAGAGAGTACATGGCCAGAGAGATTTTCTGCCCGTTTGGCGGTGTGACTAACCACACTGCCAAATCGCTGCAGCTCAAGCAAATTTATAGTCGGAGTGTGTTTCATACAGGTATTGTTTATGGTGTGCTCATCTATTTTCATTAGAAAGACGGAGATTGAGGGGTGACCTGATAGAGGTCGACAAGATTATGAGGGGCATGGATAGAGTGGATGGGAAGGCACTCTTTCCCAGGGTGGAGGGGTCAGTCACCAGGGGGCATAGGTTTAAGGTCCGTGGGGCAAAGTTTAGAGGAGATGTGCGAGGCAAGTTTTTTACGCAGAGGGTGGTGAGTGCCTGGAACACGCTGCCAGGGAAGGTTGTGGAAGCAGATACATTAACGGCATTCAAAAGGCACCTTGACAAACACATGGATAGGATGGTATAGAGGGATACGGCACAAGGAAGTGCTGGGGGTTTTGGCCAGGGTTGGTATCATGACCGGTACAAGCTTGGAGGGCCGAATGGTCTGTTCCTGTGCTGTATGGTTCTATGTTCTTAGTTCTATTGAGGCACTATGGTGGCACAAATGGATCAAATTGAGACATGAAAGAAATTTGTATACCTCAGGTCAAGCGCAGTGTAAATTAGTAACCTCCTACCAATCTTTTCAATCTCATCTTGCGTAAACGTTCACCTAATTGTGGGACATTATCAATATGCTTAGAAATGAATAGTGATGCAAACTTGTATTTAATACACCCATTTGAGTGATTGCTTCCCTGTGTACTTGCCGTCCAATCAGCACCCTCTTTTCATGCAGTATAAATTGCTGTTCCCTTTGAAATTTGGCACTGTTGTGAATCTGTCCTGATGAGTGCACAACAAAAAGCTTCAACAGCATGTCTCCTTTTTCAGCAATACTCAAATTCACTTCAATTTAACTGAGTGAGTTGCAGGATTGTGAGCTCGTTTATCCGCCCACCAGTGAAACAAAATCTTATACACTCATGTCTCTGATTGCTTTCTCGTGGTGTGCAGAGATTATTAATTGTCCCTCTTATGTAACATCATGAATAACATTTTATTTTGGTGGTGATAGTTTGAAACAGTAATTAAATTTGTCAACATGCAGGATTTGAGGGTGCAATAGTAATAATGGCTGATGAAGCCCCTCTGTATTTAGACAATGCGTTAATTTGGCTCCTTTCTTTTATGTCTGCACTGGGTGTGGGTGTTGCTGGCAAGGCTAGCAGTTATCATCCACCCTTCATTTACCCTCAAGAAGGTGGTGGTGAGCTGCCTTCTCCAATACAAATGAGCGGCCTGCTATGTAATTTCAGAGGGCAGTAAAGAATCAATCACATTTCTGGGGGTCTGAAGCCACATACAGGACAGAGTGGGTAATGTCGCCAGGTTTCCTTCTCTGAAAGGCATGGGGGAGATTTTACGGCAATCCAGCTGCCCCATCGTCACCATTACTGAGGCTATCACCTTATCTAGATTCATTTAATAAAGTAACTAAATTTACGTTCCTCCATGAGTATACTGGGATGTTGACTCATATCACTGGAGCATGAATCTAGACTTCTGGGTTACTATGCCAGGAACATAATGACTGCTGATTTATTGATAAGATTCTTGCTTCTGCGTCAAAGGCCTATGGGTTCACGTTCTGCACCAGCATTTAGAGCACCTAACTTATATTTATATAGGGCTTTTAAGATGGTAAAATATTTCAATGCACTTCACAAGAACATTAGCAAAAAGAATTAGACACTGAGCCATAAAGTGACATTAGGACAGGTGAGAACAAACCTGGGGACAGCAGGGACAATTTCAAAGTTTGCGGATGACACAAAACTTGGACGGACTGTGAGCTGTGAAGAGGACAATGTAGAACTCCAAAAGGACATAGAAGTTGGTGGAGTGGGCAGACAAGTGGCAGATGGTGTTCAATGTGGAGAAGTGTGAGTGAGGCGATACATTTTGGTCGGAAGAACATGGAGAGACGAATAAAATAAGGGGTAAAATTCTTAAAGGGGTGCAGGAGCAGAAGGATCTGGGTGTATATGTTCAGAGATCATGGATGGTGGCAGGACAGGTGGAGAACGCAGTTAATAAAGCACATTGCATTTTGGGCTGTATTAATAGGGACAGAGAAGACAAGAGCAAGGAGGTTACACTGAACTTATACAAGACACTAGTTAGACCTCAGCTGGAAAAATAATAATCTTTATTATTGTCACAAGTCGGCTTACATTAACACTGCAATGAAGTTACTGTGAAAATTCCCTAGTCGCCACATTCCGGTGCCTGTTCATGTACACAGAGGGAGAATTCAGAATGTCCAATTCATCTAACAATCACGTCTTTTGGGACTTGTGAGAGGAAATCGGAGCACCCAGAGGAAACCCACGCAGACACGAGCAGAACGTGCAGACTCCGCACAGGCAGTGACCATATTGTGTACAGTTCTGGACACCACACTATAGGAAGGATGTAAATGTGTCAGAGAGAGTACAGAAGTGGTGTACAAGAATGGTTCCATTGATGAGAAACTTCAGTTATGAGGATAGATTGGAGAGGTTGGGACTGTTCTCCTTGGAGAGAAGAAGGCTAAGAGAAGGTTTGATAGAGATGCTCAAAATCATGAGGGGGCTGGACAGAGTAGAGAGGGAGAACCAACTTCTGCTTGTAAAAGGATCAAGAACAGGGAGGCACAGGTTTGAAGTGATTTACGAAAGAAGAAAATGTGATGTAAGAAAATATCCAAATGGATTGGATCTGAAATGCACTGTCTGGAAGTGTGGTGGAGGCAGGTTCAATCGAGGCATTAGATGATGATTTGAATAGAAACAATGTGCAGGTGAAAAGGCTGGGGAATAGCACTCAGTCATCATGCTCTCTTGGGGAGCCCGTGCAGACACAATGGCCTCCTTCTGCACCATAGCAATTCTGTCCTTCATTGAGGTTAGTTTTTTTGAAACTTTAAGGAGGAGAGAGAGCTGGAGTGGTGAATAGGTTTAGCAAGGTAATCTCAGAGCTTGGACCTAGGCAGTTGAGGGCTCAGCTGCAATGAATGGGTAAAGAACATGGGGAATTTTCAGGTGTTGTAGGGCTGGAGGGGACTGTCGAAGAATACAGGAATGTGGCTAAGGAGGGATTTAAACACAATGATAGCATATTTGAAAATGGAATCGTTGCTGGACCAAGTCAACGATTGGGAAAGTGTTCCTTTAGCTGGCCAAAGATAGTGGTCCTCTTGGAGCAATCCCTGGAATACACAGCTCCAACAGACAAAAGGAGACATAGTGCGAGGTCTACTGGCCTCTCTGCGGTCTGCTTCTCTGGGAGAGGAGGCGGCCCACCGTTTCCCGGCAGCAGGATCTTGTGGTCTCTCCGCTGTCAACGGGATCCCCCATTGACCGTTGTGAAACCTTTTTTTAATAAATTTAGAGTACCCAATTATTTTTTTCCCAATTAAGGGGCAATTTACGTGGCCAATCCACCTAACCTGCCCATCTTTGGGTTGTGGGGGTGAAATCCACGCAGACATGGGGAGAATGTGCAAACTCCACACGGACAGTGACCCAGGGTCGGCATTCGAACCCGGGTCCTCAGCGCCGCAGTCCCAGTGCTATGCACTGCACCACATGCTGCCCGAACCGTCATGATACCTGATCGTAGACTGCGTGTCGAGAGTCTGAGAGCTATCACCCTGAAGGAAGCACCGAGAAGGGTTATACCTTGGTGATATGCAAATAGTTGTGTGTTGGCAATAAAGAGTTTATGTTAAAGCACACAAGCCTCCAGTTAGCTTAGTGATACACAAAACGCCCTGAGAACAATTAAACATAGTAAATGTAATTGGGATAGAAAATACTTATTATTGAACACGGTACATATTGTATATTAAGGTATGTGGGTTATATCATCAAAACAGGCATTGCAACAGTGCAGGGATAGGAAATGCAGTTGAGATATGACCGAACACAGCCATTAAGCAATGGGAAGCTCTCCCCACAATGAATTAAATAAGAAGCCTCCTTTAGCAGGCAATCTTCTGATGGGTTTAGTGGCTAATCACTGTCTGGTACACAGAGAATTAAAGTACCAATCCAAAGGATTTACTGCCACTTTGTTCTTTAACAAAGGATATTACTGTGGTAAATCGCGACACAATGATTTTGTTTCCCCACTGCTTAAGCATTCTCAACTTCGAATGAAAGGACTCCCACCTGTTTAGTTTTGCGATGCCTTCCAAAATCAATCCTGCCATAACAATTTAATGTTATCTTTTGGTTTCACACGAGTACCCCTCTCATGACCTCAGTAACTTGGACCACCTACTTCGTGATCAGTCAGTTTGGAAATCTTGTGCTGCTGAGTTTCTGAAGTGTGGAGTAAAGGCCTTGGTGGAATACAGAAATGCTGAATGTGGAATTTAAAGAAAAAGAAAAGCTGTAGCATATCAAAGAGTCCAGCTCGAAGGTTACTCTCATGCAGGCTTTTTAAAGGCAGCCATTGAATTGCACGCACCCTACAATCGCTGTTAGTTCTCATGATCTTACCGATTTTTAATGTGGTAATACGTCTAGACTTGCAAATAACTGTATTGGCGTCAGGTACATTGAATTAATTTGAGAATCACAGTGAATCTGAACGCAATGACGATGGTCGTTCACTAAAAACAAAACAATTTGATTGAATCCAAAGTGTTCATTTGCCTCATTATCCTTTTGCTCTTGGCATTCAAAACAACAACATCAAGTTTTTGTTTTTTATAAAGGACACTTGTCAGAGGGAAAGAATGGGGGGTGAACTAACTTGGCGGATGCAGGTACTGACCTTGAAGGTAATATTGTTTACATGGCACCATCAGGTAGCAACAGCTTTGTCAACAGTTATTTGGGTCACTCCTGAGTGAAGGCATGGTGGTGAGTGATTGAATCATTATTTAAGCTTCAGGGGTGAGCGATTCAGTTTACAATGTTGGACATTAATTAACTGGCAAAAGAACAGTTCCCTTATTTACATGCAGTCAATAAATTATGGAGCCTAAATCTTTGGTTTTGGTCTTTGGCAGAAATTACTTGACTAAAGTAAGTCAAAGTCATATTTTGTGAATGAGCTACTTTGAGATTTGTTCACCAAAGAAAGGTAACTTCAGCAAATTGACAAATTTTCAGCTACATGTGACTGCTTGGAACAATCTTTCCAATTTTCGTAAGATTCGGAGTAGATTTGCTTCACAACATTCTAGATGTGTATCTTTCATTGTGTGATCTAAGTTCATTTGACCACTGTTGTCAGGGCATCAACCTTTGCATTGATTCAAAAGTTTTGAAAGCCTAAACCACAAAACAATCTACTATTTCTGATTATTTTGGATGGGTATTAAAAGTTGATAGTTTCTTGTAGTGCTGTTCAGAGGGAGCACAGCACAGTCAAGGGTGCTGCCTTCTTATAATCTATAATGTTTATTATTGTCACAAGTAGGCTTACATTAAGACTGCAATGAAGTTACTGTGAAAAGCCCCTAGTCGCCACATTATGGCACCTGTTCGGGTACACAGAGGGAGAATTCAGAATGTCCAATTCACCTAACAGGTACGTCTTTCGGGACTTGTGGGAGGTAACCGGAGCACCCAGTGGAAACCCAAGCAGACACGGAGAGAACGTGCAGACTCCACACAGACAGTGATCCAAGCCGGGAATCGATCCTGGGAGCTGGAGCTGTGAAGCAACTGTACTAACCACTGTGCTACCATGCTGCCCATCTTGAAGAGATGCTAAACTGCGGCCTCTGCCATCTCATGGAGATCAGAGGTCCCATGTTTTGAAGAACAGTGATTTCTCCTTGGTGTCCTGGCCAATGAAATGAAATGAAAAAATAAAAATCGCTTATTGTCACAAGTAGGCTTCAATGAAGTTACTGTGAAAAGCCCCTAGTCGCCACATTCCGGCGCCTGTTCGGGGAGGCTAGTATGGGAATTGAACCGTGCTGCTGGCCTGCTTGGTCTGCTTTAAAAGCCAGCGATTTAGCCCAGTGTGCTAAACCAGCCCCTTGAACCCTTGAACCAACATGACTAAAACAGTTTATGACTTCATTGTTGTTTGTGGGACCTTGCTGTGTGCAATTTGGCTGCTGCATTTCCTGCATTCCAACAGTGGACGGCACTGCATTTGTTATAAATCGCTTTGTGATGTTCTGAGTTTGGGATAAGTGCGATATGAAAGAGTTTTTCTTCCTTCTATCAAACATGTTAATTCTGTTTTATGAGATTTGGAATGGATATGTATGCTGCCGGGCGGGACCCAGCATGGGTGGAAACGGGAAACATGGCGGGGCTAGCCCAAAAACCTTCGCTGGCACCATAGTACCCGACCATAATTAGACATTTAAATAAGGAACTTTGTTACTAATCTAAAGTTCCTTTTTAATTAGCTTGCTATGTTCAATATCCCAGTAAAATAACATGCAAATAGAGTCACTCTTCATCCAATTTTCGACACACACTTTGGTTCATAAAAAACACTCTTATACGCCTGATTTGCTGCACACTCATCGATCAGCATATTTACTTTCCACAGTCGAGTGTCCCATTAACAGTCATTAAACACTTAAGCGATTTAAAGGAAACATTTCTAAATGTGAGTTTGGACACTCAAGCATGGCAAGGCGCAGACCTTAAGGGATGCCAACCTCGCCAGGCTTCTCAGGCACATCATGTTCCCCGAGGTGTTCAGAAGACCAGCAGCAGGGTCACCAATTACTGCCTGGGAAGCAATGGCAGCGGCTGTCAGTGCGGGCAGCGTGACCAGGAGAATCTCCGTACAATATTGGAAGAAGACCAATGACCTCCACTGAGCTGCAAAGGTCCGTTACCACATCTCTCCTGGCATCAGTTCCACCTGCCACCCCTTAAATTCACAAATCACTGGCTGACACCTCGCATCCTCCCCACATCCGATCTTCGCGCTTGCACCTCAGAATCCACGGGCATCCACCAACAAGGAGGCACAATCTGTAGCCAGGGGAATGGAAGTGCAATTGAGGGGAGTATTGGGGAGTGGGGCGAAGGGATTGTGGGAGGGGGGAATAAGCTGATAGACAAAGTCGCATTGTATGTGAATCAGGGAGAATGAGGGCCTCACTGGTCCTCCTCCTTGCTGCCGCCTGTCTTATATCCTCCGGCTCCTCCTGCGGGTCCTTCCTGGGCTCGTCCTCTATCCTCTCCTGGTCAACTTCCTCCTCCTTGTCAGATGAGGCTGCATGTCCCTCCTCCTGCAGTGCACCACCAGAGCAGTCCAGACATCAGAACCGCATTTTCAGCAGCCTGATGCACCATTCAAAGACAGCACGGGTAGCAGCATGGGCCTCGTTATATCGGGTCTCCGCCTTGGCCTCTGGCCTCCACCCTGGCGTCGTCATCAGCCAGGAGCTTAGTGGTTACATCTTTCCTTCAAGTGCCAACACAATCTTACGAGGTGGGCCTCGAAGATGCTGGGATCTCCAAGTGTCTCAGGATGTAGCTGTCATGCACACTCACTGGGAAGCATGCACACACGTACATGATCTGGAGGCGGTGGTCACAAGTGAGTCACAAGTAAGTTGAACATTCAGGGAGTAGAACCCCTACCTGTCAATAAAGGGTTCTCCTTGATGCCCCAGTGCATGACATGCATGCCATCTATTGCCCCTGGAACTGGGGTAACCTGCCGAAGGCGGAAAATCCTACTGCCCGGGCATCTTGGTGTGCCTAATCTAGCTCAAAGTTAATAAAGTCTGCTGCCTGTCCATCAATCTTAAGTCATGGAAGTTTGAGTTAAACTAGTGTGGTGGTATGTCTTAGGGGTAATACGGTACACCACGTGTCGACAGGCTATTGGTGGAGGGATGCCAGGTCCTGATAGGATCTGCCACCTACTGGACTCCACCCAGAAATGCCGCTATAAGAACCCAGCTTTCCCCTCCATTTCCCTCAGCAGCTGCATTCTGTAACCACGCTGCTGGGGATAAAGTTCTGCTTAATAAAGCCTTCAATTGACATTACCTCAACCTGCCTCACGTCATATTGACGGTGCTACAATTTATTAAGCAGAATTTAAATTGAAGAAAACGACTTGGGAACATGGAGCTCCGAATCACCCCGGAGTGCCTGCGCATCGCACCCCAAGCAGCTAACTCGGCCTCTATCTTCAAGCACTGGATGGCATGCTTTGAGGGCTACCTCCGAACGGCCCCCGGCACACCGACAGACGAACAAAAGATGCAGGTCCTCTATTCCAGGGTGAGTCCTGACGTCTACTCCCTTATCGAGGACGAGGACGGTTTCACCGGTGCCATCGCCGCGCTGAAGGATATCTACATCCGGCCCGCCAACCAGGTTTTTGCTCGCTACCAGCTCGCCACACGACGGCAATTTCCGGGGGAATCGCTGGACGGGTTTTATAACGCCCTGCAGATCCTGGGTCGAAACTGCAACTGCCCGGCGGCAACAGCGAGTGAACACACAGAGCTCCTGGTCCGCGATGCGTATGTGGCAGGTTTGGCCTCTTCCCAGATCCGCCAGAGGCTTCTGGAGAAAGAATCACTGGGACTTCCAGAAGCTCGGGCCCTGGCGGCATCCCTCGATGTGGCCTCGCGTAACGCCCGCGCCTACGCCCCCGACCGCACTACAGCCCCTTGGGCTCCGTGGACCCCCGCTGCGGTCGATTCTCCGACACCCCCCCCACCCCCGCAAACCTGCGGGCCAAAACACCAGACCAACCAGGGGGGCCCCGCTGCTATTTTTGCGGCTAGCCGTAACACCCTCGGCAGCGCTGCCCGCCCCGCGCGGCTACCTGCAAAAGCTGCTGGGAAGAAGGGCCACTAAGCGACGGTGTGCAAGTCCCGCGGGGTCGCCGCTATCTCCAGGGAAGAAACGGTACCACAGACCCAGCCCCCCCCAGCGATCCACGTGTGACCAACGGACCGCCATTTTGGACCCCGGACGCCACGAGGGAGAGATGGCCGCCGCCATTTTGTCCACCCCTGACCGCGCTCGATCCGTGGACGCCGCCATCTTGGCTGAAGGACCCCGACACAGACGGCCACATACTGCCTGATTACGATGCTCAACTTCAACAACCACATCTGGCTTCGACGACCCTCAACCAGTCGCGACCCCGGACGCTCCAGACTGCAACCACTACAGTCCTAGTGAATGGCTACGAGACGCCGTGTCTTATCGACTCTGGGAGCACGGAGAGCTTCATTCATCCGGACACGGTAAGGCGCTGTTCACTCGTAATTCGGCCAAGCACCCAGAAACTTTTCCTGGCGGCGGGATCCCACTCCGTTCAGATCACGGGGTTCTGCATCGCTAACCTAACGGTGCAGGGGAAGAAGTTCTGAAATTACCGGCTGTATGTCCTCCCCCATCTCTGTGCGCCCACACTCCTAGGGTTGGATTTCCAATGCAACCTCCAGAGTTTAACATTTAAATTTGGCGGCCCTATACCCCCACTGACTGTCTACGACCTTGCGACCCTCAAGGTTGAACCGCCTTCCTTGTTTGCGACCATCACCCTGGATTGCAAACCCGTCGCCACAAGGAGCAGACGGTACAGCGCCCAGGACCGAGCATTTATCCGGTCCGAAGTCCAGAGGCTGCTGAAGGAAGGCATCATCCAGGCTAGCAACAGTCCCTGGAGAGCCCAGGTGGTAGTCATTAAGACCGGGGAGAAACAGAGGATGGTCATCGACTATAGTCAGACCATCAACAGGTACACTCAGCTAGATGCGTACCCTCTCCCCCGCATATCCAACATGGTCAATCGGATTGCACAGTACAAGGTCTTTTCCACCATGGACCTCAAGTCCGCCTACCACCAGCTCCCCATCCGTCCCGGTGAACGCAACTATACTGCCTTTGAAGCAGACGGGAGGTTATACCACTTTTTCAGCGTCACGAACGGAGTCTCGGTCTTCCAACGAGAGATCGACCGAATGGTTGACCAGCACGGTTTACGGGCCACATTCCCGTATCTCGACAACGTCACCATCTGCGGCCACGATCAGCAGGACCACGACGCCAATCTCCAAAAATTCCTCCAGACCGCTCACGCCCTGAACCTCACTTACAACAAAGAAAAATGCGTGTTCCGCACCGATCGTCTAGCCATCCTGGGCTACGTAGTGCGTAATGGAGTGATAGGCCCCGACCCTGAACGCATGCGCCCCCTCATGGAGTTCCCTCTCCCCCACTGTGCCAAAGCCCTGAAACGTTGCCTGGGCTTCTTTTCTTATTACGCCCAGTGGGTTCCACAATACACCGACAAGGCCCGTGCGCTAATCCAGTCCACTACTTTTCCCCTGTCGACAGAGGCATGCCAGGCCTTTAGCCGCATCAAAGCGGATATCGCAAAGGCCACGATGCGCGCCATCGACGAGTCCCTCCCCTTCCAGGTCGAGAGCGACGCATCGGATCTAGCTCTGGCGGCCACCCTCAACCAAGCAGGCAGACCCATGGCCTTCTTCTCCCGAACCCTCCACGCTTCAGAAATCCGCCACTCCTCAGTGGAAAAGGAGGCACAAGCAAAAGTGGAAGATGTGCGACACTGGAGGCATTACCTGGCCGGTAGGAGATTCACTCTCACTGACGGTCGGTTGCCTTCATGTTCGATAATGCACAGCGGGGCAAGATTAAGAACAACAAGATCTTGCGGTGGAGGACCGAACTCTCCACCTTCAATTATGAGATCTTGTACCGTCCCGGAAAGCTGAACGAGCCATCCGATGCCCTATCTCGTGGCACATGTGCCAATGTAAAAGTGGACCGTCTACAAGCCCTCCACGAGGACCTCTGCCACCCGGGGGTCACTCATTTCTACCACTTTCTTAAGGCCCGCAACCTCCCTTACTCTGTCGAGGACGTCCGAACAGTCACCAGGAACTGCCAGATCTGCGCTGAGTGCAAACCGCACTTTTTCAGGCCAGATAGAGTGCACCTGGTTAAGGCCTCTCGACACTTTGAACGCCTCAGTTTGGATTTCAAAGGCCCCCTCCCCCCCCCACCGATCGCAACGCGTACTTCCTGAACGTCGTTGACGAATACTCCCGTTTCCCTTTCGCCATCCCCTGCCCCGACATGACAGCGTCCACGGTCATTAAAGCCCTCGGTACCAATTTTACACTGTTCGGTTTCCCCGACTATATCGATAGCGACAGGGGGTCCTCCTTTATGAGTGACGAACTGCGTCAATTCCTGCTCAGCAGGGGCATAGCCTCGAGCAGGACGACCAGTTACAACCCCCGGGGGAGCAGGCAGGTAGAAAGGAAGAATGGAACGGTCTGGAAGGCCGTCCTGCTGGCCCTCCGGTCTAGGAGTCTCCCAATTGCTGGCAGGAAGTCCTCCTGGATGCCCTTCACTCTATCCGGTCCCTGCTGTGCACCACCACGAATCAAATGCCTCACGAGCGCCTCCTCCTCTTTCCTAGGAAGTCCTCCTCTGGAACGCCACTTCCGACCTGGCTAGCAGCTCCGGGACCCATTCTGCTCCGGAAACATGTGCGGGCGCACAAGTCAGATCCGTTGGTGGAACGGGTGCATCTCCTTCATGCCAACCCGCAATACGCCTATGTGGAGTACCCCGATGGCCGACAGGACACGGTCTCCCTGCGCGATCTGGCGCCCGCCGGAGCTACCCACACCCCCCCAACGCCAATCACCACCTCCTCACTCCCGCCGGTTCATCCCGCAGCCACCCCCTTCCCGGGGGGTTCGGTTCTCCTCCCAGACCCGCCCAGGAGTAAGGACACAGGGGACAGTGCTACGCTCCCAGAGTCGACGGGACTCGAGCCAGCGCCATCACCACCCGGCCCGAGACGATCGGAAAGGACGACCAGGGCGCCCATCCGGCTCATCGAATCACTTTAACTCTCAACGTTTTCAGTTATTGTGACTTGTTATAGTAATGGCATCATGCCGACCCTGTTTGGCCCGTTGGCCCAGTTTTCAGTTATTGTGTCTTGTTATAGTTATGGCATCATGCCGACCCTGTTTGGCCCGTTGGCCCAGTTGAAGCGATAATTTTGTGTTTTGTTCAAAGTTACGGCACAGTACCGACTCTGTAAACCCCTACCACCATGCGAACCACCATCCCACCAGGTTCTTTTTCAACAAGGGGTGAATGTGGTGGTATGTATTAGGGGTAATACGGTACACCACGTGTCGACAGGCTTTTGGTGGAGGGATGCCAGGTCCTGATTGGATCTGCCACCTACTGGACTCCACCCAGAAATGCCGGTATAAGAACCCAGCTTTTCCCTCCATTTCCCTCAGCAGCTGCATTCTGTAACCACGCTGCTGGGGATAAAGTTCTGCTTAGTAAAGCCTTCAATTGACATTACCTCAACCTGCCTCACGTCATATTGACGGTGCTACAACTAGCATCCAGAGTCCAATATTGGATTGCTCGAGGAAAGTGCTAGTACATTCAGATGGGCCATAAAGGGTTTCCATGACCTCAAGGATGCACTTGTGGGCTATAGCTTGTGAAATGCCGCACAAGTCCTTGCTCGAGCCCTGGAATGAACTGGTTGCATAGAGGTTCAGGGCTGCGGTGAAGTTACTCTGAAAAGCCCCGAGTCGCCACGCTCCAGTGCCTGTTCGGGTACACTGAGGGAGAATTCAGAATGTCCAAATGACCTAACAGCACGTCTTGTGGAAGGAAACCGGAGCACCCGGAGGAAACCCACGCAGACATGGGGAGAATGTGCAAACTCCGCACAGACAGTGACCCAAGCCGGGAATCGAACCCAGGTCCCTGGCGTTGTCCTGATCCTCACACTCACCCATTGGCCACAAGGATAGCGCTGTGCTGAAGTCGCTCCCTCTATGGTGCTGACGGTTTCAGAGTTCAGACAAACTGTTCAAGCTTCAAAGCTTAATTGAAATGCAATGCAATAACCATCATCAGAGACATGGCACGTGTACCTGGAGAATCCACTTGAGAATATTTTGTTTATTAAACGGTAAACAGTAACAAAGATTTGAAAATCAACTACGTAACATCCCACATATCACACTAACCATTAAGCAACAAGGAAATGTCACCGTTCCATCTTGATACCAATGCAAAGCTCATTTTCACAAAAAAAACCAAACACACAGCATCACCCCTCACTGGTTCCTGAGCAAAAACGGAGAATAAGCCTGATAATATGTTATCATGTCCAGAACTTTGTCGTAGAAATGATCTGTCCATCAATGTGTGAGTTGTTCCACGTATCAGTGTCATTCTCTGTCCAGGAACCGTAGCTGTGCAGGCCCTCCCACACGGAACCCAATCTCACCGGAACCAAATTCTGGTATCCACCTGTTCCACTGGCACTCAATGTACAGTTGAACATCCTTGACTCCCAGTGTGTTTAACCCACGGTGACTTGCCAGTTACGTGCCAGTTACATGTAGCACTCACCACACCAACAACAAAAGCATCAGCAATCTGCAAAATCATTTCTTCCATGGCGTTAGTAGGTCGCCCATTTGGAACAATGTCACAACCCGTTCGTGCAGCGTCTTCTTGCTTCAAACCGGATTGCCTTCTGAACTCATACACCCCTCCTGAGCCCGGTGTTCCAGGACCCAGGTATCTTAGAAAAAATTGTCCTTCTTTCCACTACGGAAAAGGAAGGAAAGAGCAACAGCAACCTCCAGGCATTTGCAGCCACCAGCAAGACCAAGCAGCAAACACAACCTGCAGCTGTGAAGTGTTCTCACAACAAACAATGCCAATTCTTTATTAGCAATAAATTCAGCTGTGAAGCTAGAGGCTGCTCACAATCAAAGGGAGTCAAAGTGATCTTCAGCAGACAACCAAGAACAGGGCTCTGTCCTGGTAGTGGTTGGTTGGTCAGACAGGTAGGAACTGTAATTACCCCTGTTATGAGTCTCCACAATATTTAAAGATGGCTTGAAGGCCTCACAGATGAAAAGCCCATCACTACAACCCCCCCCCCCCCACCCACCGACCCCCGACCTGGAACGCTCCAACCCCTCGACCAAGCCTGACCCTCTGAGTGGTCCCCCACACCCCGAGTGCTGGGATAGCAGCTCAGTGCCCTTGAGTGCATGCCGGAAAATGATCTGCTGCTGTTGATGTTTCTCTCTGCCTGCTGTATGCAGACAATAGTTAGAGCCAGAGGCTTTTGCCCATAATCTTACTGACACTCCTGTACGGTACTGAGGAAATGGTTAACAATAATCGGCACATTCTTTCAGATTATCTGTTAAACTAACACCCCATCTGCCCTCTCAGAGAATCACTACAGTGCAGAAGGAGGCCATTCAGGCCATTGAGTCTGCACTGAACCTCTGAAACCTAGGCTCACTCCCCCAATCTATCCGTGTAACCTTGGACACTCAGGGATAATTTATCATGGCCAATCCACCTAACCTGTACATCTTGGACTATGGAAGGAAACCCGAGCACACAGAGGAAATCCACGCAGATACGGGGAGAAAGTGCAAACTCCACACAGGCACTGACCCAAGGCCTTTCAGGCAACGCATTCCAGATCATAACTCACTGAGTAATGAAACAATTCTCCTCACCTCCCTACTGGACAATGCTCTAAAATCCGTTTCACCTGGTTGCTGACTCTGCTGCACGAGGAAGCACTGTCTTCCTATTGGCTCTGCCATGCAGGATATTTGCTCTATTTGTTTCTCAGCCCAGTTTTGTGGAATAAAACATCATTCCATGCAGAGTCCATCATCTCTGAAGTTCTTTCTCAGAGGCGATGGAAGAAATAAAGGCTCTCTTTGTTTGGAATCCAAAACCGAGCCACGATCGCTGGTCAAGATGCTATTGTCTGGCAAATGAAATCTTATGCTCTTCCTTTCAGGGTGTGAACTGGTTGATGCACGATCAATGACTGATATACAGGAAACTTTGCACTTGCTTGTTTTTCCTGCGTTTGACTGAATTTCCCTGCATTCTTAGAGGATCTCCATTTTAAAGTCGGCAAGTGGCCAACCCAGGTGGCTACAGTTGCAGACACTCTGGCTTGATTCGGAGCTCCATCCTTTTAAATCTAGCTTATTAAATTGATGCACGATCAATGACCACTAAAGCGAGGTTGTAGTCCAACTGAAGGCTTTAATAAGATACATGTTTCCCCCAGCAGCTCAGGTACATAATGAAGGCTGCTGGGGCGGCACGGGCTCTTATACCCCACCTAGCAGGGCGGAGCTACCATACAGCTTGACCAATAGGAAGCATACAATTTCTACCAATGGTGTTCCAGCATTACCAGGGACCATAATACCTCTACTACCACATTCACCCCATGTTAAAAAAAACTCCGGTGGGGGTGGTGGGCTGATACTACAAACATGGCAACGTGGTAGACTTAGTTATGGAGGTACCGTAATACCTCCATACAGTGTTTTGTAACTATTTAAAATTCTAGTAACTATTTACAATTTATGATTTAAATTTACAATTTAAAATGAAGCAATTAGTCGATCGGGGGCCCTGGTTGTCCTCTGTGATCGTCGGAGCTTCGGTGGTGACTCCGGTGGAGGCTCGGGCGTCTGTGACTCGATCCTGACGCCCTGTCCCGCGGCACATGTGCCAACGCACAAGTGGACCACCTCCGAGCCCTCCACGAGGATCTCTGCCACGTGGGGGTCACTCGCTTTTTCCACTTTATCAAGACCCGCAACCTGCCCTACTCCATCGAGGAGGTCAGGACAGCCACCAGGGACTGCCAAATCTGCGTGGAGTGCAAACCGCACTTCTACCGGCCAGAGAAAGCGCACCTGATAAAGGCTTCCCGTCCCTTTGAACGCCTCAGCCGGCGCTCTTGACCTGGAAGGGGAGGGACTCATCGATGGCGTGTATTGTGGCCTTTGCAATGTCCGGTTTGATGCGGCTGAAGGCCTGGCGGGCCTCTATCGACAGGGGAAAAGCTGGGGATTGGATCAGGGGACGGGCCTTGTCCGCATATTTGGGGACCCACTTGGC
Source organism: Scyliorhinus torazame (assembly GCF_047496885.1). NCBI lineage: Eukaryota > Metazoa > Chordata > Chondrichthyes > Carcharhiniformes > Scyliorhinidae > Scyliorhinus > Scyliorhinus torazame. The sequence continues at coordinate 37,303,488 of NC_092715.1, read as the reverse complement.
GTAGTAACTGAAAAACCTTAGGCAGCGCTTCAGGGCCTTGGAGCAGTGAGGGAGGGGGAACTCCATAAGGGGGCGCATGCGCTCAGGGTCGGTGCCTATAACTCCATTTCGCACTACATAGCCGAGGATGTCTCGGCGGTCGGTGCTAAACACGCATTTCTCCTTGTTGTATGTAAGGTTAAGGATCTTTGCGGTCTGGAGGAATTTTCGGAGGTTGGTGTCCTGGTTCTGCTGGTCGTGGCTGCAGATGGTGACATTATCGAGATACGGGAATGTTGCCCGTAAACCGTACTGGTCAACCATTCGGTCCATCTCGCGCTGGAAGACCGAGACCCCGTTGGTGACACCGAAGAGAACCCTTAAGAAGTGATAGAGCCGCCCATCTGCCTCGAAGGCGGTCACTAGTGCAGATGGGGAGCTGGTGGTAGGCTGACTTAAGATCCACCATGGAGAAGACCTTATAATGCGCGATCCTGTTTACCAGGTCGGATATGCGGGGGAGAGGGTACGCGTCCAGCTGCGTAAACCTGTTGATGGTCTGGCTGTAGTCGATGACCATACTATGCTTCTCCCCAGTCTTTACCACCACTACTTGAGCTCTCCAGGGACTGTTGCTGGCTTCAATGACTCCTCCCCTCAGTAGCCTTTGGACCTCTGACCTAATAAAGGTCCGGGCCTGGGCACTGTACCGTCTGCTCCTGGTGGCGACGGGTTTGCAATCCGGGGTGAGGTTCTCAAACAGGGAAGGCGGATCGACCTTGAGGGTCACGAGGCCGCAGACAGTGAGGGGGGTATAGGGCCACCAAATTTGAAAGTTAGACTTTGGAGATTACACTGGAAGTCTAAACCTAGGAGTGTGGCCACGCAGAGGTGGGGAAGGATGTAGAGCCGGTAATTTTTAAACTCCCTTCCCTGGACTGTGAGGTTTGCTACACAAAACCCCTTTATCACTACTGAGTGGGAACCGGACGCCAGGGAGATATTTTGATTACTGGGGTGGATGAGGAGGGAACAGCGCCTTACCGTGTCGGGGTGTATGAAGCTCTCCGTGCTCCCAGAGTCGATTAGGCAGGACGTCTCATGCCCGTTGATAAATACAGTCGTTGTAGCAATTGAGAGTGTTCGAGGCCGGGACTGATCCAGAGTCACCGAGGCTAATCGCAGCAGTTGGGTATTCTCTTCGGGCAGTGTGTGGTCAGCCGAGCTGGGGTCCTGGGGGTCCATCCAAGGTGGCGGCTCCCATTGGTCGCACATGGTTGGGGGTGCACAAAATGGCGGCGCCCATCCATCTAACGTGGCGTCCGTGGGACAAGATGGCGGCGCCCGGGGGCCGCACGTGGCCCTGGAGTAGGAAGATGGCGGCGCCTGCTGGCCGCATGGGGTCCGTGGAGAGGTTTGTGGTGGCGGTCTGCATTCGCCGCCGGAGACCGCGGTAACCGCACGGGCCTGGCATACCACCACAAAATGGCCCTTTTTACCGCATCCCTTGCAGGTGGATTTGTGGGCCAGGCAGCGCTGGCGGGGTGCTTGGCCTGCCCGCAAAAGTAGCAGCGGGGCCCCACGGGATTGCCAGGCCGCCTTGCAGCACAGGCTTGAGGGGGGATGGGGGATGTCTCGATGTCGGCTGCGGAGGGGTTCCACGCTGCCCAGGGGGCTGCCGCGCGGTCGGGAACGTAAGCGCCGGTGTTTCTGGAGGCCACATCCAGGGAGCCTGCAAGGGTCCTTGAGACCTAGAGTGTCTTTTTCCAACAATCGCTGGCGGATTTGGGAAGACAGCATCCCTGCCATGAAAGCGTCCCGGATCAAGAGTTCAGTGTGCTCGCTCGCCGAAACATGCGGGCAGCTGCAGTTTCTCCCCAACACCAGGAGTGCACGGTAGAATTCTTCCAGCGATTCCCCAGGGATTTGTCCCCTCATTGCTAGCAGATGTCGGGCGTCGACCTGGTTTACCGGGCGAATATAATGTCCTTTTAGCAGCTCTATTGCTGCATCGAAGTCTTCCGCTTCCTCGATGAGGGTATAAATTTCCAGGCTCACCCTTGAATGCAGGACTTGCATTTTCTGTTCTCCCGTGGGTGTGTTTTCGGCCGTCCCGAGATATCCTTGAAAACACGCCAGCCAGTGCTTGAAGATTGCCGCTGAGTTCGCCGCATGGGGACTGAGTTGTGTTGCTCGTTGTGTCTTTACTTAATTTGCTCTGTTTTATAACCTTTGCTCTCGAGTCGGCAGGTATCTTTATGATACCACCACGAGGTTCAAATTCAAGTGCTGATCAATAACTCAATACACCAGTTAGTAAGTTTCAAATCAGAACGCATTTATTATACACAGTCAATCACTACTCATGTATAATACTCTACTTACTAGACTATCTCTAACACTAAGAGGCCTGTACTTAGATTTGGAACTGGCCCACCAGGTCAGGGGAACAAATGGCCTTTTGTTAGATTCTGAGTCTGCAGGCTTCAAAGCTGGTATAGACTGGTTGCTAGGAGCACCTATCTCGTAGCGTGCGTTGACTGGAGACTTACTTGGTTGGTGCAGCTGCTAGGCAGGTCACGGTCAAGGGTTGTTTCGAGCTGCTGAGAGACCCTGCCAAGAAGGAGGAATTGAACTTGGGGACTCTATTTTATAGTCCCCAGGGGCTTCGCGCCCTTTTGGGCGGACCCCATACCTGGTTCCAAGTGATTGGACTATGTTCTGATCACTTGGATCGATTTCTCCAATACTGGAGCTGTTCCCTGATCGCTGGGTGGTTCCTAAGTGTCCGTTGGCCTTCCTTTGTCTTGGCTCCTACTGGCGCCGAGGAGTCTGGCTTGGCCTTGTTTACCTTAACTGTTTCCAATTGTTCCCGGGGATTGCTCATCAATATGTAGATGGTTGTTAGTTTCAGTGCTGTCTGGGTTCTTGCAAGTTCTGATATACAGGAAACTTTGCACCTGCTTGTTTTTCCTGCGTTTGACTGAATTTCCCTGCATTCTTAGCGGATCTCCATTTTAAAGTTGGGAAGTGGCCAACCCAGATGACTACAGTTGCAGACACTCCGGCTTGATTCGGAGCTCTATCCTTTTAAATCTAGCTTATTAAATTGATGCACGATTAATGACCACTAAAGTGAGGTTGTAGTCCAACTGAAGGCTTTAATAAGCTAGACGTTTCCCCCAGCAGCTCAGGTACAGAATGAAGGCTGCTGGGGCAGCACTGGCTCTAATACCCCGCCTAGCAGGGCGGAGCTACCATACAGCTTGACCAATAGGAAGCATACAATTTCTACCAATGGTGTTCCAGCATTACCAGGTAACGTAATACCTCTACTACCAGACTAGTTATTTAAATATAAACATCCTCAGCGTCCCTGGAATTTTGTGGTTGTGTGAAAGACAGTGCTCCTTGTCATGGACCCTGTTCTGCGCAGCAAACGTTTTACAGTTTCCAAATGCAATGGCAACATGGCCACCATGAAAATAGAACATTGTGGATTGTACGCTTGACCTTCGACTCGCGAAGCAGAGTCGGGCCAGACATTCCCAGCACAAAGCGGACTCGTTCTTCCCATTCATTTCTTGGGCGCATGTAAAAATTGGAATCTGAAAATTCAAATTAGAACCATAAAATTCCTACAGTGCAGAAGGAGGCCATTTGGCCCATCATGCCTGCACTGACCCTATGAAAGAGCACCCTACCTAGGCCCACTCCCTTGCCCTATCCCTACAACCCCATAATTCCACCTAATCTGTTCATTTTAGGAATGTGGAAGGAAACCGGAGCACCCGGAGCAAACCCACACTGACACGGGGAGAAGGTGCAAACGACACACAGTCACCCAAGGCCGGAATCAAACCCAAATCCCTCACGCTGTGAGGCAGCAGAGCCAACCACTGCGCCACCGTGCCACCTCACCAAAATACGCAACTGTGTGCATAAAGCTTTTTTGTTTTGATTTGCTTTCTGTCTTTTCTTAATTGTGCAACAGGTGTGGGTTTCAGTGGCAAGGCCAGCATTCATTACCCATCCCTAATTGCTCTTGAGGTGGAGGTGAGCCGCCTATTTGAAGGCAACTGAGTGATGATATCCTCGGCCATTTCAGGGGCAGTTGCGAGTCAACCACATTGCTGTGGGTTTGGATTCACACACAGGCACAGAACAGGTAAAGGCAGCAGCTGTCCTTCCCTCACTGACATTAGCAAACTGGAGAGGTTTTGATCGTGATCCAGTCGGTGCCATCGTATAAGAACAGAAAATGTTGGAAGTACTCAGGATGTTAGGCAGCATTAGTGGACAAACAATCCCATCGGTCGAAAGGACCGTCAAATCCCGCTTAACATTCCAGCCCACTGACCTTTCATCGGAACTGGGGAAAGTGAGCATGTCCTGCATTTGTGTCAGATTTCCAGAATCTTCAGGGTTTTTTTTTTTTGCTTTTTGGGTTGCTGCGACTGAGACCGTTTTTTTATTCCAGATTTATTTAATCCGGATTTAAATTACTTAGCGGCAGTCATTGGATCTGAACTCATGAACTCCAACAACCTTGGTATACACTTTACATTATTTGCCCAGGAACATAACCACTGCACACCAGGTGTGAGGAGGTTACCCTGGTCACAGGTCAGGTTGTAGGTTGAATATGAGCACTCTGTTAATAGTCGCAGTCTGTTATCGTGTATCGCATTATTTTCAGTAAGATTGCCTTTTAGAGGTCTTGTCTTATTAGGTTTATTAGTCCATAAAAGACACTCCTTCACATGATAGTTGAACTTACTGTGGAAACCATCGTACTGTAGTCCTACATAAGACAGCATTTTAGGTGAACCAAAATCATCAGCCGAACCGTAAAGCGTTTGATGGTGTTTTACTCAGCCAGACCCTTGTGAATCCTCACACGCACCAGAAAAGCTTACAAATGGGGGACACAAATTGGTGAAACAACAGTTCAAAGTTTAAAGCTGGCGAAACAGCAGCACAAGGAGAGGTTGGCCCCAATGGAGCCATTCTGTCCCTCGTGCCCCTTCTGGCTCTTTGAGTTTAAGATGAAGTGGAATATTTCCCAATAAAGATATTGCGTTCTTCATGGATTGGCCGCTTCAGGATTTGGAAAAGGAGCAAATTAAACCAACCCCCTGCTGAGATGGGTGATGGGGGCAGAGGAACAACAGAATGTTGAAGTGGGAAGCCCAATATCGACCCTATTTAAGCTAGGCCAGAAATCCCAGACCAGGGTGAAGCCCACATCATCCAGTCATCATCCTATATCCATGGAGGCTGTTTGAGGAAATGTCTGAGGATATTTGTAGGCTATTAACACACAACAATAAGGCTTACACCACACTTTCCATGATATTATGGAGGCAGAGCAACGAGAGCTTCAAGGAAATCCCTGGCCCTGGTCTTGGAAGGAGATTCAACACAAAAGTTTGCTCGTTGTGCTGTTAAATGTAAATTGTGTTATCTACGATAGGCAGTAATGAAGAAAGAATGAGCAATTATAAAGCATTTTCAAAACATCACTTACCTTTTGAAAGATATTCGCTGTTGTTACCTGGGAAAATGAGGAATCCAATCCATATGCAGAAATTATAAATTATTATTTTTCATTATACAATCTTAAGTGAGGTGGGAAGGCAGACACACAGCTCTTCAGTAAGGCATTTGACAAGGCCCCTCATGGTAGACTGGTACAAAAGGTGAAGTCACACGGGATCAGGGGTGAGCTGGCAAGGTGGATACAGAACTGGCTAGGTCATACAAGGCAGAGAGTAGCAATGGAAGAGTGCTTTTCTAATTGGAGGGCTGTGACTAGTGGTGTTCCGCAGGGATCAGTGCTGGGACCTTTGCTGTTCGTAGTTTATATAAATGATTTGGAGGAAAATGCAACTGGTCTGATTAGTAAGTTTGCAGATGACACAAAGATTGGTGGAATTGCGGATAGCGATGAGGACTGTCAGAGGATACAGCAGGATTTAGATTGTTTGGACACTTGGCGGAGAGATGGCAGATGGAGATTAATCTGGACAAATGTGAGGTAATGCACTTTGGAAGGTCTAATGCAGGTAGGGAATATACAGTGAATGGTAGAACCCTCAAGAGTGTTGACAGTCAGAGAGATCTAGGTGTACAGGTCCACAGGTCACTGAAAGGGGCAACACAGGTGGAGAAGGTAGTCAAGAAAGCATACGGCATGCTTCCCTTCATTGGCCGGGGCATTGAGTATAAGAGTTGGCAAGTCATGTTACAGCTGTATAGAACCTTAGTTAGTCCACACTTGGAGCACAGTGTTCAATTCTGGTCGCCACACTACCAGAAGGATGTGGAGGCTTTAGAGAGGGTGCAGAAGAGATTTACCAGGATGTTGCCTGGTATGGAGGGCATTAGCTATGAAGAGGGGTCGAATAAACTCGGTTTGTTCTCACCGGAACGACGGAGGTTGAGGGGCGACCTGATAGAGGTCTACAAAATTATGAGGGGCAAAGACAGAGTGGATAGTCAGAGGCTTTTCCCCAGGGTAGAGGGGTCAATTACTAGGGGGCATAGGTTTAAGGTGCGAGGGGCAAGGTTTAGAGGAGATGTACGAGGCTGGTTTTTTACACAGAGGGTAGTGGGTGCCTGGAACTCGCTGCTGGGGGAGGTGGTGGAAGCAGGGATGATCGTGACATTTAAAGGGCATCTTGACAAATACATGAATAGGATGGGAATAGAGGGATACGGACCCAGGAAGTGTAGAAGATTTTAGTTTAGACGGGCAGCATGGTCGGCACGGGCCTGGAGGGCCGAAGGGCCTGTTCCTGTGCTGTACTTTTCTTTGTTCTTTGTTGTTTGTACGGTTTGAGCTAGTGGTGAAACGTGGACTTCCCACCAGTGAAGGTAAAGTAATGTGAATAACATGGGAAGTAAGCCGGACATCCTTCTCACTAGGATTAGCAAGCCGGAAGTTTAATGCCGCGATGCTTGAGAGAGGAGAGTTGTCCAGGCCCAACTTGTCAAATGCATAATTGAAGCTTTTTTACCTCTGGTCTTAAAACACGTCTCTCTGAGGATAGCGCTGTTTAAATATATTCTTACTGGAAGACATTGTAAATCATGACTAGTTCTGACTAGTCGTTGCAGCTGGGAGATTCTGCCTTGAATAAAAATTCTGATGGCCATTAATAGGATCAAATAGTATAAGATTGAACAAAACTTTTATTTATTCATTCATGGGATATGGGAGTTGCTGGCTGGGACAGTGTTTCTTACCATCCCAATTTGCCCTTAAATTTAGTGACTTGCTAGGCCATTTTGGAATCAACCAAATTGCTGTGGGCCTGTGACACATAGGCCATACCAGGTAAGGATAGCCGATTTCCTTCCCTAAAGGACATAGGGAACCAGATAAGCTTTTACAAACAATTGTTTCATGGTCATCATAGAACATAGAGTGCAGAAGGAGGCCATTCGGCCTATCGAGTCTGCAGCGACCCACTTAAGCCCTCACTTCCACCCTAGCCCCGTAACCCAATAACCCCTCCTAACCTTTTTTTGGTCACTAAGGGCAATTTATCATGGCCAATCCACCTAACCTGCACGTCTTTGGACTGTGGGAGGAAACCGGAGCACCCGGAGGAAACTCACGCAGACACGGGGAGAACGTGCAGACTCTGCACAGACAGTGACCCAGCGGGGAATCGAACCTGGGAGTCTGGTGCTGTGAAGTCACAGTGCTATCCACTTGTGCTAATGTGCTGCCCTAGATCATTAGACTGTTAATTCCACATCTTTATTGAGTTCAAATTTCATTTGCTGTGGTGGCATTCAAAGTCCAGTGCTTGGGCTCCCCAGAGCAGTATCCTGGATTACTCGGCCAGAGAAAATACAACTGCTCCTCCACAACCCCACTGGCAGGAGTGAGATGGTGAGATTTGTTTCCGAAAATGATTTATTTGGGGATTGAAGCACTTATCACTAATGCACTAACACCACCGTAAAAACAGAACAGAAACTGGTGCATAACGGCAACTTAAGGCTTGCCAATAACATTTTCATTGATATAGTATACAAAAGAATTGTTAGACAATGCAATGATAATCTTGAAAGTCAAATTCTTTTGATTTTGTTTTTCAGGATGCTTTGAATGTTGCATCAAGTGTCTGGGAGGTATTCCCTATGCATCGCTGATTGCCACCATCCTGCTGTACGCTGGTGTGGCACTGTTCTGTGGCTGTGGGCATGAAGCTCTCTCTGGGACAGTCACCATCCTGCAGAATAACTTTGAGGTGGTAAGAGGTGCTGGAGACACCATAGATGTTTTCACTATGTAAGTATTTTAATGTATCACCCATTCTAGTTCACGGGCCTTGGTGTGGGCTAGAATCTCGGACGTATCTGCGGTGCCCCAATTGGTAGCGTTCTTGCCTCTTTGTCACAAGGGTTGTGGGTTCAAATTCATTTCCAGAGACATGAGCTCATCATTCTCGCTGACTCTACATTGCAGAACAGTAAGAGTGCTGCACTGTTGGATCTGTCAAAAAAGGCTCTGTCTGCCCTTCAATTGGACACAAATGATCCAGTGGCATTATTTCAGAGAAGAGCAAGATGTTCTACCTAGGTTCCTGGTAGCAATCGCTCAACAAACATCACAAAAACAAATTATCTGGTCTTTCCAACAGTGGAAGTGCATAATTTATTGTGAAAATCTTTGGGATAAAAGTAGCCAAGAAAGGAGCTATTAAAATGCGCATCTCTATATTTCTCTTCTGCTGAAAAAATACACTTGTTTGTCCAAACTTTACATCTTGCATTCATCAGGACAACTTGCAAGAATATCAACAGTAGTGGGAACAGCAATTTATACTGTATGAGAAGACAGTGCTGATTAGTTGGCAAGTGGACTCTGGTTGGTACAGGTGTTGCCATGGAGAAAGCCACAGTTGATGGTGACTGACAGTTAACTGCCAAGCATTGTTGAAAAGTTAAAGCAGGCAGCTTGACTCTGAACGGTCAAGGCTTTACTCTTGCATGTCTTGATGGGCTCCACCTTGTGCTCAAATTCACCTTTGAAATGGAGAAGTCAAATGAAATCCCTTTCCCTGACATAGTAGTTGAGAAATCTGTTGAGCGTTCTCTACCACAGTCTAATGCAGGTCTATGTTCAGTGGTCAGTACACACTGTAAGATTGACCATATCAGCAACCTTGTAAGGAGGGTCAGAGTCATTTGCTCATCATGCCAGCTGGATGCTGAAGTTGGGCGAATCAAAGACATCCTGTAGAATATTGGCTACCGTGATCAGATCATTTCACGCTGTATATCACACAAACTAATGAACAGGCCTGAAATGGTCACTTTTGGCCCTGAAACGTGTCCTGCCTACCTCAGATTACTCTGCAGGTATCTCCAAGGTCTGAGTAACAGCTAGCTATTTCATGGTGCTATTATGCAGCAGCATCACGAGTGGTATTCTCCACTAACAGGATGCTGCCTTCAAGCCAAGAAGATGTTCTGCCCATCACTCAGATGAGTAATGTGGTATATGAGTTTCAGTGCCAGTATGGTGCTAGGTACATAGGTCATATGTCCCAAAAGCTGGCGGATTGTATCAAACAGCATGTCCCTTCCAGTGTCTGCAACGAGCAAGGTACAGATTGTAACCAACAGCCCATGCTTGCAAAGCTCAAACACAGTGTCCAAAGTTAGATTTAATGAAATGGCTGGTCAACATTTGCTAAATAATCCTCAGCGTGCAACAAATTACGCTATCAACGAATTTAAGATTGCCTGTTGGTCCCGTGCTGTGGTGCATTTGCGTGTACTGGAAGCTATGAATATTAATACACAGGGCCCTGTTATTTGTGGACAGAAAGAATATGTACACACATTGCCCTTGTTTCAGCTAAACAGAATAAGTGACAGCCATCTGCTGGCTCATATTCATCAGGGCAATGCATTGGCCAATGAGAGCCAAGCTGCCTGGTTTAAATTTCAAGCAATGCTTGGCAGTTAAATGTTAGTCACCACCAACTGGTGCATTCTCCATGGCAATGCTTCTGCTAATCAGGTCTAAGTTTCCAAGCAATCAGCACTCTCTTCTCATAGAGTTTACATTGCTTTTTCCTTTACATTCATCATTCTTGCAAACCGCCCTTTCAAATTGACCGACGCAGATGCGATGGTTTCTGTGCTGTAGACCTCTCTAACTCCTGATGAATGCAAGATGAATAGCTTCAACAAAATAAGTCTCTTTTTCAGCAATACCCAAGTTCTGTACAACCGAACAACCATTTCTCATCTGTTAACATTTTTATCCCAAACAATTTCTCAGAACATTGACCAAATTTCCCAAGCAGCAGCAATGACAGTCAGATTTCCGCAGGGTTCATGAATTCACACCGCTGCATATTTCTACCAGGGTCTCCCGGGGGCTGCGAAATAAATGCCGGAGCTGAGTAGAGTTGAGGGACGGCAGATCTTGTCACGTTTTTATGGCATTAGCTGCTGTGGGAAATTTAAATGTCCAGACTTCGAATATTAGTGAATGGATGAGTGAAGGGGTGAGCGGATGAATGGGTCGGTGCGTGAGGTGAGTAAAAGGATAAGTGGGTAAGGGATAGATGTATGAGATGTGTAAGAGTTAGGTGGGTGAGGTGGGTAAGTGAGTAGGGGTGGGTGGGTGAGTTAGTCAAGTGTAGGTGGGCGAGGTATGTAAGTGGGTATGGGGTAGGTGGGTGAGGAACATAGATAGGTAAGTAGGTCAGTGGGTGAGGTGGATAAGAGGGTAGGTGGGCACGTGATCAGGGGTTGAGAGGACTGGGGAGTAAGTGGGTTAAGTGGGTAGGGGGTATGTGGGTAGTCAGTTCGAGGGTGGTAATCGTGCATAAAAACAGAAGGTGCTGGCTAAATTCAGCAGGCCTGGCAGCATCTGTGGAGAGAGAAACAGAGTTAACGTTATGAGTCCATATCACTCTTCAAGTGGGGTTGAATTGTTGTGAATTAAATAGCTGGAGAGGGTTAGAGATGTTGGAGCAGAATAAAAGATCAGAGATAGGTGGGAGGGAAGGAGAGATTTTACAAGATTTTCATGGACACAAGACAAATAAAGTGTTAATGGTGGCGTTAAAGACTAAAGAAGATGCTGATAGTGGCATAAAGGTAAGATGGCAGATTGCATATATAGCAGAGCAAAGGTCAGTGGTTATAGAATTATAGAATTCACAGTGCAGAAGGAGGCCATTCGGCCCATCCAGTCTGCACCTGCTCTTGGAAAGAGCACCCTACCCAAAGTCCACACCTCCACCCTATCCCCATAACCCAGTAACCCCACCCAACACTAAGGGCAATTTTGGACACTATGGGCAATTTAGCATGGCTAATCCACCTAACCCGCACATCTTTGGACTGTGGGAGGAAACCAGAGCACCCGGAGGAAACTCACGCACACACGGGGAGAATGTGCAGACTCCGCACAGACAGTTACCCAAGCCGGGAATCGAACCTGGGAGCCTGGAGGTGTGAAGCATATGTGCTATCCACAATGCTACCGTGCTGTCGGTGACCCTATTTCTTGCTTGTCTCAATGGAACATCTCCCCTCCCCAATGGGCTGTTTGTAACTTGTCCTTTCAGTTTCCTTTCACTGAGCACTGAGCTTTGGTCTCCTATTAGCTCATCATATTTTGGAGTTTAGATGGTCAGTTGGGTTGGGAGGGGTCGAATGGTCGAGTCGGGAGAAGTAGTCAGGTGGAGAGGGGTGGTCCGGTCGGTCAGTGGGGGCAGTCAGATAGGGTGGTAGGTGGATGGTCAGGGGTCGTGAGGTCGGGGGGGTTTGTTCAGATTGTGGGGATGGTCGAGCAGTGAGACATATATTCAGGTTGCATTCAGGGGTAGTTGGGCCTAATTGGGGAATAGTTGGCTTGGGGGGTAGTCAGAACAGGGAGGGTAACTGGGAGAGTGGGTGGTTGGGTGGTCAGAGAGGGTATTTGCGTTGGGAGGGTAGTAGGACTGTCAGAGGGCAGCTGATGGCTGGTTTGCATCGGTGGTATTTAGCTAGTCAGTAAGGTAGTCGGGTAGTTGGGAGTAGTCGGGTGATTGGAGAGTAGTCGGGTGGTGAGGCGAAGTCAGACAGCTTGGGAGGGGAGATAATTGGGTTCCTAAGAGGTGACTGGGGGGTAAATTATGTATATACCAGGTGTTTGGCTAAGTTTTACTCTGTCCAGCATTTCCTGGTTAACTGTTCAGATAAGTACTGCAAATTTGTCTGAAGTCACTGACTTTAACTCAGAGTCAAAGATATTTGTACAGGTTCCAGAGAGCAGAAGAATTGCCCATCAGAAGTTGAGACATCCCGAGCAGTACCCATGTAGGCCTACGCATCAGGACGTCCACAGGGTGATGAGCCGGAGAACGGAAGTTTTAGCCCATGGTCTTAAGAGTAGGACTTAGTTAGCGGAGGGCTCAGAATTAGAGACAATAGGGACGGGATTCTCCGACCCCCCGCCAGGTCGGAAATCGCCGGGGGCTGGCGTGAATCCCGCCCCCGCCGTGTCCCGAATTCTCCGCCACCAGAGATTCGGCGGGGGTGGGAATCGCGCCGCGCCTGTCGGCCGCCCCCCCCGGTGATTCTCCGCCCCACAATGGGCCGCAGTCAACCCTTTCCCGCCGGCGTGGAGTAAACCGCCTACCTTACCGGAGGGAGCAGGTGGTGCGGGTGGGCTCCGGGGACCTTGGGGGGGGGGGGGGCGCGGGGCGATCTGGCCCCGGGGGGCGCATGGCCCGCGATTGGGGCCCACGATCAGCGGGCGGGCCAGCGCCATGGCGGCACTCTTTTTCTTCCGCCTTTGCCATGGTCTTCACCATGGCGGAGGCGGAAGAGACCCCCTCCCCTGCGCATGCGCGGGGACGACGTCTGCAGCTGCTGACGCTCCCGCGCATGCGCGGACGTCCGCCGACCGGCGAAGACCTTTCGGCCCCGGCTGGCGTGGCGCCAAATGCCGTCCACGCCAGTCAGCGGAGCGTCAACCACTCCGGCGCGGGCCTAGCCCCTCAAGGTGGGGGCTTAGCCCCTAGTCTCCGCACCTTGGGAGTGGCCCGATGCCGGAGTGGTTCCCGCCACTCCATCACGCCAGGACTCCCCGCCCCGCCGGGTAGGGGAGAATCTCTCCCGTCCCAGGCTTGATTTACAGATTCAGGTGATTGCTGTCATAGAGCAGTTTGATTGTACTTTCCCAGCTTGGGCCACTGGACCACTCTCTGTGCGGAGTCTGCACATTCTTCCCGTGTCTACGTGGGTTTCCTCTGGATGCTCCAGATTCCTTCCACAGGTTAGGTGGATTGGTCATGCTAAATTGCCCTTCATGTCCAGAAGTTTTGGGTGGGGTTTCAGGGGTAGGGTGGAGGTGTGGGTGGAGTGCTATTTCCAAGGGCCGGTGCAGACTCGATGGGCTGAATGGTGTCCTTCTGCACTGTCAATTCCATGAATGCGCACAGCCCTTGAGATGGGAAATCAGTCAGAGTCCCTGCTTCGGATCACTGTGCTTCACCTCTTTTTGGAGTCAGAATAGGATTGGGGTCATGAGATGCCTCGACTGAGCAGCTCACTGATAATGACCATTGAGACATCTCAGGTGATGAATGTTCTGACACATGAGGTGGCATCTACAGTCGCTATGGAATTATCTCCTCCCCTGTCTTTCCTTGAGAGGGGTTAGAACAATGCCTTTAAAATCAACTGAATGCCAACCAGTCTTGACTGATTGTGATACATGGCCCAGGCTTGCATACATCTCAACTGGGGTCAGACATCAGAAAACTACCTGGATGAACAAAAGACTTTTGTATGAATGGTATCTGCAGAGTTTCTGGCTGAAGAATCAGCAAAGCATGAAAGCTTCACATGCATGACTGCATCGTACACAAAAAAACCTCATGAATACATTTCAGAACTGAGATGTCTGTAGTTTCTCTATTGGTGAAGGAACCAGAGCGAGTGCCCAGGTTTACTCGTGCCTTTGTAGGTGATGGGAAAATATTACTTTCCACACTTTGCAAAGTTACGTGTGTGTAGGCATTAGAAAAATGCATTCTATGATGGGAAGTGGCTTTGAAAGGTGTTCCTACGACCTTCGTATGGACTAAATCTGTATTGCTGTTTGATTCACCAGGAACAGGCTGTTCAGTCCCTTGAATTTGTTCTACCAATCCATTAGATCAAAGCAAATCCTTGTCTTAACTCCATCTGCCTGCCTTCCTCCTGTGTATCTTAAAACTCTTTAAGTGACAGAAGTCCGCCACGCACAGTTTGAAATTTTAATTTACCTCCAGCCACAACAGCCTTATTGCGGGGTAGAGAATTTCAGATTTCTACGAACTTTAGTGTGAAGAAATACTTCCTGGCATCACCCCTGAATGATTTAGGTTACGCCCCCTTGTCTGCCATTTCCCTGCCAAAGGAAATGCTTTCTTTCGATCTACTCCTAAGACCATAAACCATAAGAACTAGGAACAATAGGAGGACATTTGTCACTCTGAACATGATCTGCCATTTGACAAGATCATGGCTAATCTCACGCTCACTAAGTCCACTTTTCAGACTTCTCTCCATAACCTTTAATTTCCCTCCTGATCAAAAACCTAGCGATCTCAGCCTTGAAAATGTTCAACGACTTAGCCTCCTGTAGCCATCTTAGCACCTCAGTTAGATCACCCTTCAATCTGCTGCAATCTAAGGCATGCATGCCGAGGGAGAGATTTTCCAGCACGCCCACCACTGGGAACGTCCGGTCCTGCCGCAAGTCAATGGACTTTTGGCTGAGTCGCTGAATCTCACGCGGCGGGTCCGACCATGACAGGGCTGGAAACTCCCAGCCCTAGTGTATGCAACTTGTCCTCTTAACTAAATACTTTTAACACAGGCATCATTCTAGTGGACCTGTGTTACATCCTTTCGCAGGCCAATATGTTCTACCTGACATGTGTTGCCCAGAACTGAACACTGTGTTCCAATTGGGGGTAAACCAGAGCTTAATGTAACTGAAACGTAATAGGAAATCTTATCTGTGTACACCATGTGTAGCATAATTGAAAACTCTGGATCTGTTATGTATCACCGCCTACTTTGTGAATGTTCTTGTCTTCACACAGTTAAATTGATTCAATGAGATAGCTCTTGGATGCTCTCTCCCCATCCATGGGAATTTAAGCTACCAATTGCCACCTATAAAATGAGTTGGCCAAAGCTGTATCAAAGCACTGGAGGAACACTATCGTCTGGATCATGACATTTTATGCTCACTGATTGTACATTCAAATGACTTGGACTTGCAATTCACTGTCACGGTCTGAAGCTTTCTGAGTACACTTTGAACCAACTGAACGAAGGAGGTGACTGGGTTCCCAGTTACATTGGTCGGAGTGCACTCTGTACCATGCACTCTGTTCCACTTGTTAAATTCATTCCTTCTTAAAATTGGGTTCAGCAGAAGATTAAGGGTTCAGAGCTCTATGCTGGAGCTTGAGCCTACCATTCAGGTTGGTACTCCAGTGCACGACTGAAGGAACCCAGCAGTACCAGAGGTGTTGTTCTCCAGGATGTAAACCAAGGCCCCTTTCTGCTGGTTCAAGTCATTTAAGGCATCATTTGAAGAAGAACCAATTGAAAATTCCAAAAAAGGAGTAATAGATTTCTGTTGAGCAAGAGTCTTAAAGGTCAATGGAGTCAAGTGACATATTAACCATGGTAGATCTGGCTGGAGGGACTGAATTGCCTCTTCCTGTTCTCTGTTGAAAGGAGCTAAAGTGAAAGATGGTGTTATTTTAAGGCAGTAAATATCATTTTGTAACATGGACACTTCAGCTTGAATTAAGCTAAGGTTAATTCTATTATTCAGCTCTTTTTTGGAGGTTGAACAAATAGCAGTGATAGGTGCAACATGGGCGGCACGGGAGCACAGTGGTTAGCACTGTTGCTTCACAGCACCGAGGTCCCAGGTTTCATTCGCACTTGGGTCACTGTCTGTGCGGAGTCTGTACGTTCTTCCTGTGCCTACGTGGGTTTCCTCCGGGTGCTCCACTTTTTTCCCACAAGTCCCGAAAGACACGCTGTTAGGTGAATTGGACATTCTGAATTCGCCCTCAGTGTACCTGAACAGGCACGGGAGTGTGGCGACCACGGGAGTTTCACAGTAACTTCATTGCAGTGTTAATGTAAGCCTACTTGTGACAACAATAAAATAAAATATTAATAACCTCCTCTGTTTGACAGTTGTTTCTCCTCAGTTCCTTTCGCTGACATAGTTTGATGAGATGGTATTTCATTTTTTGGGGATGACTGAGATCACTTTAATGTGTTTCTTGAAAAGAACCAGTGTCTTCAATGGTTGTGTAACAACATGTGGGCTTGAATGAGCTGGCTTATCAATGAGCTAAAAGCCAATATGCATTATATAGTCATTCATGATGTACATGCATTCCTGGCATGGCCAGCATTTATTGCCCATCCCTTGTTACCCTTGAGAAGGTGTTGTTGAGACACCTTCATAGACCACTACAGTCCATGTGGTAAAGGTACACCCACAGTGATGCCGGAATTTTATGCTTTAGTGCTTCCCGTGATGGGAATCCATAGCAGAAAATTGTAACTCACATGACTTTCCATTCATTATATGTGATGTAGCAATTTTTCTGCATGTGTGAGGGAAAGAGATCCAGAGAGGGTTGAGTGAATCTTAAAGCTCAGTTCAATTATTCATCGATCTCCGGTGCTGATAATGCACTGTAACAGGGTAATAGCGAGCCTTTCTAGCTCAGGTAATGTATTAGATGGATATGAAGAAATATTCTGACAAGCATTGGTTTTTGCTAATTAGATCCGGATAGAAAATGAAGACAGTTTGCACACAATTGACGAACTTCCACAAATCTGTATAAGACAAAATTTGGTCTCGAGAAATAACGGGAAGTGATGCCCAATTGCATTCCAGTTCCAATTCCAATTCCCTGCCCACACCTAGTGCCACAATTCTGTCTGTTGCCATAGGTAATAATTCCCAGAACAGGTCGCTAGTCTATCACCAGGGACTTATAGCTTGAGGGGCGCCACTCCACATCAAGCATGGTTGACCGGGAGTCTCTGCCGCTCTTAACGCTACCCGCTGGTTGGAAGGATTTACAGCTCTACCTGTTTGGCCGAGTTATCAATGCACCTTCCATGGCCATCAACTCCTGGCGTGGGACTTGAACCCGAAGATTCTGGCCCAGAGGCAGGGACATCACCCACTGCACCACAAGACTTCCACCTCCACCCAATTGTACACAGCTTTAAACCCAGTTTTGCTTCCGTCCCCCTGTAGAAATTTGAACTGTGAGATGTACAGAGTAACACATTCATTCTAAATTGAAGTAAATGTACCTTGGACTTCAACATTAGCTTCCTATCTTCTGTCCTAATTAAAAAGAAATTCTGGCCTGGGTACAAATACTTCCAAAGACTGAGAGCTAAAGTAGGACCACATTTTTTTGATATTTTCACAATGAGTTCCTTTACTCTTTTTTGAAGGTAAAACAATTAAACCAAGTTTGGGAACAGCATATGATAGAACATGTCACTGATGCAGATACACATGTGCATGTACTGCTCACCCAAGGCGATATTTGTGAATTAATGCTTCTAAATTTGACTCTACAGGATTGATATCTTCAAGTATGTAATCTATGGTGTGGCAGCTGCCTTCTTTGTCTATGGCATTCTGCTGATGGTAGAAGGGTTTTTCACAACTGGTGCCATTAAGGATCTTTATGGAGACTTCAAGATCACCACCTGCGGCCGATGCGTTAGTGGCTGGGTACGTACTATCATCTTATTCCTTCTGCTTCAGTGTAGATCTGAGTCTTGATCTATGTTGAACATGACTGAATGCTGGTAGAGTATAAATCACATTTTTAAATGATTCTTTCATGGGCTATCCCTGACAAGAGCAGCATTTGTTGCCCAAACCTTAATTGCCCCGGAACTGAGTGGCTTGCTCAGCCACCTCAGGGTGCAGTTAATAGTCAACCACATTGCTGTGGGTCTGGATTCACATGTCGGCCAGACCAGGTAAGGATGGCAGATTTCCTTCCCGAAAGGACATTAATAAACCAGATGTGTTTCTGGCAATTGATGATAGTTGTCATGGTAACCATTGCTGCGATTAGCTTTCAGTTTCAGATATTATTAACTGAATTAAAATTCCACCAGTTGCGTGGGGGGATCAGGACCCATGTCCCCAGAACATTAGCCTGGGCCTTTGGAATATCAGTCCAGTGACACCATCACTACACCACAACCTGCCCTCTATTCATTTAAGGGTTTCAGTTAAGAATGATCAAAGTGGATGAATTGAATTTTACAAAGAAAAAAGAAAAGTACAGCACAGGAATAGGCCCTTCGCCTATGCCGACCATGCTGCCTGTCTAAACGAAATTCTTCTACACTTCCTGGGTCCGTATCACTCTATTCCCATCCTATTCATGTATTTGTCAAAATGCCCCTTAAATGTCACTATCGTCCCTGCTTCAACCACCTCCCCCGGCAGCGAGTTCCAGGCACCCACTACCTTCTGTGTAAAAAACCTGCGTCGTACATTTCCTCTAAACCTTGCACCTCGCACCTTAAACCTATGCCTCCTAGTAATTGACCCCTCTACCCTGTGAAAAAGCCTCTGACTATCCACTCTGCCTATGCCCCTCATAATTTTGTAGACCTCTATCAGGTCGCCTCTCAACCTCCGTCGTTCCAGTGAGAACAAGCCGAGTTTATTCAACTGCTCCTCATAGCTAATGCCCTCCATACCAGGTAAATCTCTTCTGCACCCTCTCTAAAGCCTCCACGTCCTTCTGGTATTATGACGACCAGAATTGAACACTATACTCCAAGTGTGGTCGAACTAAGGTTCTAAACAGCTGCAATGTGACTTGCCAATTCTTATACTCAATGCTCTGGCCAATGAAGGCAAGCATGCCGTATGCCTTCTTGACTACCTTCTCTATCTGCGTTGCCCCTTTCAGTGACCTGTGGACCTGTACACCTAGATCTCTATGACTGTCAATACTCTTGAGGGTTCTACCATTCACTGTATATTCCCTACCTGCATTAGACCTTCCAAAATGCATTACCTCACATTTGTCCGGATTAAACTCCATCTGCCATCTCTCTGCCCAAGTCTCCAAACGATCTAAATCCTTCTGTACCCTCTGACAGTCCTCATCGCTATCTGCAATTCTACGAATCTTTGTGTCGTCTGTAAACTTACTAATCAGACCAGTTACATTTTCCTGTCTGCTCTTCCTCAGAGCCATACTGGCCCTATTCCCTAGTTCTCCCTCAATGTTTTCTCCTTCTGACCCATTGCTCCGCTACCCACCCCCCTCCCATACTAGTTTAAACCCTCCCGTGTGACATTAGCAAACCTCGCGGCCGGGATATTTATGCCTCTCTAGTTTAGATGCAACCTGTCCTTCTTATACAGGTCACACCTGCCCCGGAAGAGCTCCCAGTAGTTCAGATAATGGAAGCCCTCCCTCCTACACCAGCTGTTTAGCCACGTGTTTAGCTGCTCTATCTTCTTATTTCAACCTCACTGGCACGTGGCACATGGAGTAATCCCAAGATTACAACCCTAGAGGTCCTGTCTTTTAACTTTCTGCCTAACTCCCTGAACTCCTGCTGCAGGACCTCATGCCCCTTCCTGCCTATGTCATTAGTACCAATATGTGCAATGACCTCTGCCTGTTTGCCCTCCCCCTTCAGGATGCCCGCTCCCCATTCCGAGACATCCTGGATCCTGGCACCAGGGAGGCAACATACCATCCTGGAGTCTCTTTCACGTCCACAGAAGCGCCTATCTGTGCCCCGACTATAGAGTCTGCCATGACTATCGTTCTTCTGCACTTTGACCCTCGCTGCTGAACATCAGAGCCAGCCGTGGTGCCGCTGCTCTGTCTACTGCTGTTTTCCCCTGATAGGCTATTCCCCCCAACAGTATCCAAAGCGGTATACCTGTTCGAGAGGGGGACAATCACAGGGGATTCCTGCGCTGACTGCCTGCCCCTTCTGGTGGTCACCCTTCTCTTTGCCTGCACCTTGAGTGTGACCACATTTATATAACTGCTATCTATGCTGCTTTCCGCCACCTGCATGCTGCTAAGTGCATCCACTTACTGCTCCAACCGAACCACGCGATCTGTGAGGAGCTGCCATTGGTTACACTTGCTGCAGATGTAGTCGACCAGAACGCTGGAAGCATCTCACAGTTGGAGCACTGCAACCCTCTGAGTGCCATTTAAGCACTAATTAATTAATTAAAAATAAACACTTGAATTATTGTTAGATTGAGTTACAGTTAACTATATGGCCCTGACGCTCGATGATTTTCACTGTAAAATTAAATGCTAAATACCGATCACTGCCCTCAGGTTTAGTTACTCCACTATCTAGTTAATCAATTGGATTTGTTTTGCAATATTATTATTTTTTTAATTTAACAGATTTAACCAGCCAATCAGGTCACAGCTTTACTGTGATGCCCCTTCAGTTTTCCCCCCCACACAATTTGAAAAAATAATAAAAATCACTTACCTTCCTAGGATGCTATCTGGTTCTCTCCTTGCAGATTAACAGTTACAGGCCAGAAGAAAGAGAACAAACCGTAGGGAAAAAGCACCTTCTCCCACTCTGCACCGAATGACCTCACTGCACCAAATTACCAAGTTCCAATTCCCACTCTGGATATGTCTCACTCACTCAGGATGTGTCTCCTTCACCTGCGCAAAGCTTCAGGTTTACATCTGCCACCAGTATTAATATGGGCATTGCTAGGAAGGCCAGTGTTTGTTGCCCATCCCTAATTGCCTTTGAGAAGGTGCTGGTGTGAACTGAACCACTTGAACGACAAAGGTCTTTGCGATGAACCTCTTACAGGCCTGTCAAATAGCGAGTTCCAAAATTCTGACCCAGTGATCCTGAAGGAATGTTGATGTACATCCTAGTCCTGTTTTGCAGGACCACCTAGCTCCAGACCTCATCACAGCCTTTGCCCGAAGATGAACAAAAGACTTAACTTCATAAGATCAAGTAACTTCAAAGAAGCATTTGAGTGTAGCCCCAAGGACTCCAGCAAAATTGAAGCCAATGAGAAGAAGGAGGACAATTTCCCACTGGTTGGAGTCATACCTGGCACAAAGGAAGATGGTTGTGGTTGTTGGAGACCAATCATCTCAGCCCCAGGACATCGCTGTAGGAATTCCTCAGGACAGTGCCCTAGATTCAACCATTTTTAACTATCAACAATGATGTCTCCTCCATCCTAAGGTCAGAAGTAGGGATGTTCACAGTGCTCAGATCAATTCCTGAGGTAATGAAGAAAGACCTGGACAATAGAATGGCTATTTAGCTGAACAAGACATATATATACCATGGTTACAGGAATAGGTTGAGGTTGGGAATTTTGCAGAGAGTAACTCACGTCTCCCCAAAGGCTGTTCACCACCTACAAGACACAAGTCAGGAGGGTGATGGAATACTCTCCGCTTATATGCACAACATTCCAACAACACTCAAGCAGCTGAAAGTCATCCCGAATAAAGCAGCCCACTTGACTGGCACCCCATCTGTAGTGATCTGCATGTCTGTAGATACACAAGGGGTTAATGTAAAGACACTACAACTAAGTAATCACTAGAGGGCAGCACTAGAGATGTATAAATAGACAGACTGAAACCAGGATTAGCCTCTTCACAGGGACAGTAGCTAGTGACCACAAGCAGACAAGCACAGCTCAGGACAGGTGTAGATAATCATAGGTATTTCTTAATCAATCATGTTCATGTAACATCTAGTTTAAGCATTGGAGAGAAAACAAACTCACAGTTAATTAGTCAACGTTACTCAATAAAGTACTTGCTCTAATTGGTATCAACATTGAGTTAAAGATCAACTTGGAAGAAGCAAGTGAGTAACACAGGTTGCACAAAGCAATACAACATTACTATCAGAAATAGTAATATATTACCATCCACCATCTTAAGTATTCACTGCCTGTTCCACAGTGGCAGAAGTCTGTACTGCAGCAACTTGCAAGTATTCTTCAACAGAACTTCGAAACCCATGGGGAGGGATTCTCCGACCCCGCGCCGGGTCGGAGAATTGCCGGGGGATGGGGGGGTGACCAGAAAATCGGCGCCATTGGCACTAGTGCGGTCGGCGCGGCGCAGATCGCTCTACATGGCACCCCCCCCCCCCCCCCCCCCCGGCGATTCTCCGCACGTGATTGGCCAAGTGCCCGCCGAGATAGGTTGAGTCCTGCCGGCGCCGTCACATGTGGTCCTACCCGGCGGGATCTCGGCGTTCATGTTGCGGGGGGTGGCCTGATGGGGTGGAGAGGGGATCTGACCCCTGGAGGGGCCTCCACGGTGGCCTGGCCCGTGATCGGGGCCTGCCAATCGGCAGGCGGTCCTATCCTGGTGGGCGCCTATGTTCCTCCGCGCCGGACCCCTGTAGCTCTCCGCCATGTTGCGTCGGGGCCGGCGTAGAGAAGGCAACTTCGCATGCGCGAACTTGCGCCGGCCGTAGCGCGCATGTGCGGTCCCGCGACGCCCATTCTGACGGCAGTATCGGCAGCTTGAGCAGTGTGAGGTTCTCTAGTGCCGTGCTGGCCCCCTGTGCGGTGCAGGATCACTGCTCCTAGGGGCCTGTTGACGCCGGCGTAAAACGGTCTGGCGCTTACAATGGCGTCAATACTCAGCCCCAGGATCAGAGAATCCCGCCCATGACATTTACTAACTAGAAACATGAAATCAAATAATTGTTACAGCACAGAAGGAGGCGATTTGGCCCATTGGAGCTTGTAGCTGGATATAGATAGGCTGAATGAATGGGCAAAAATCTGGGAGATGGAGTGTAACTTGGGGAAATATGAAATTGTTCACATTGGCAGAAAAATAAAAAAGCAGAGCATCGCTTCAGTGAAGAAAGACTGCAGAATTCCGAGGTGCAGATGAATTTAAGTGTTTTCTTGCATGATACACAAAAGGTTAACATACTGGTACAGAAGGTCATCAAGAAGGATAATGGAATGCTCTCATTTATTACAAAACAGAAATGAACATAGAGTAAGGATGTTCTGCTTCACGTGTAGAGGGCATTGGTGAAACTGTATCTGAAATATTTGTGTGCAATTTTGCTCTCCCTATTAAGGGAGGATGTGAATGCATTGGAGACAGTTCAGTGGAGGTCCACTAGGTTGCTACCTGGAAGAGCGGGTTGTCTTATGAGGAAAGATTGGACATATTGAGCTTGTTTCCACTGGAGTTTAGAAGTGCACCTGGGCACTGCCAGCCTGGCATGCTGGCAGTATCACCCTGGCACACCAGGATGCCCAGGTGGCATTGCCAAGATGCCCACGTGCCAGCTTTCCCTTGCCGGGGTTGGGGGGTGGGGGGGGGGTGTGAGGAGGAGCTGAGGCATGGTGGTGGCGCAGAGGGAGGGGGGGGTCGAAAGATCGGGGCTGCCTTCAAAAATGCCGCCGCAATCTGCAAGTAGAAATGACTTAAAGGGTGGCCTTGACAGCAAGTTCCTCGCCAAGGGCAAAATGAAATGGCCAAGTGTTGTTGAATAGCGGGGTCTTTTGAAACAGCTCGCTAAACGTGCCATTCGGCAGACTTTAACTTGATTCTGCTGAATGGTGGCCAATGTTTCCTCTTGTGGGTGAGTCCAGGACTGTGCTATTTACAAATTAGGGATCACCCTTTTCGGACAGAGATTTTTTTTTTTTAATTTAGAGCACCCAATTATTCTTTTCCCAATTAAGAGGCAATTTAACGTGGCCAATCCACCTAACTTGCGCATCTTTGGGTTGTGGAGGTGAAACCTACGCAGACACGGGGAGAATGTGCAAACTCCACGTGACAGTGACCCAGGGCCGGGATTCGAACCCGGGTCCTCAGCGCCATAGGCAGCAGTGCAAACCACTGTGCCGTGTGCCGCCCGCTTTTGGGACAGAGATGAGGAGAATTATTTTTCTCTCAGAGGGTTGTGCAACCTCAGAACTCTCTGCCTCAAAAGGCGGAGGAGGCGAAGTCAGTGAATATTTTTAAGGGGGGGGTGGCGGTAAATAGATTTGTGCTGGGCAAGTGAATCAAAGGTTATCAGGGGTAGATGGGAGTGTGGAACTGGAAATACAAGCAGATCAGCCATTGAATGGTGGAGAAGGTCCGAGGGGCCGAGTGGCCTACTCCTGCTCCTATTTCATATGTTTATGTCCGTTCTGGCCCTCCGCAAGTGGAACTCAGCTGGTTCCACTTCCCTGCCTTTTTCTCCATAACCCTGCAAATGTTTTCCTTTCAGGTGTTGATCCAATATTCTTTTGAAAGCCACAGCTGAATTTGCCTCCAACGCACTTTCAGGCAATGCATTCCACGTCTTCACCATCCTTTGTGTTGTCCTGGTCCATAGCCTTCATGTCACCTCTGACCTTTACATCAATCATCTTAAAACAGCATCCTCTAGTTCTCAATCCTCTGACCAATGGAAGTTTCTACGCATTTACTCTGCCCAGACCCCGAATGATTCGAACATCCACGATACAAACATACGAATTAGGAGCAGGAGTAGGCCACTAGGCCCATCGAGCCCACTCTGCCAGTCAATAAGATAATGGTTGTTTTGATTGTAATCTCAACTCCACATTCGCACCTCCCCTGGTAACCTTTCACACCCCCCCGTCCCCCCGCTTATCAAAAACCTACCTAGCGCTTCAAAATATTCAAAGATCCGGCTTCCCCCACCTTTTGAGGAAGAAAGTTCCAAAGACTCACGACCCCCGAAGAGAAAAGAAAATTCTCCTCATCCCTGTCTTAAATGGACGACCCCTTATTTTTAAACATGACCCATAGTTCTAAATTTTCTCACATGGGGCAAACATCCTGTTCACGTCCACCCTGGTCTTCAGATCTTAAGTTTCAATCAAGTCGCCTCTTACCTTTCTCAACTCCAGCAGATATAAGCCTAGCCTGTCCAACCTTTCCTCATAAGAAAAACTGTCCATTCCAGGTATTAGTCCAGTAAACCTGCTTGGATCCTCCTCTGATACATTGCATCTTTCCTTAAATAAGGAGGCCAATATTGTACACCACACTCCAGCTGTGGTCTCACCAGTTCCCTGTGCAACAGAAGCATGGCCTTCTGACCGTAGAATTCAATTCCCCTTGAATAAACAATAGCATTTTATTTTATTTCCTAATTATTGCTGTAACTGCAAACCCACCTTTTGTGGTTCATGCACGAGGATTCCCAGATCTCTCCGCAATCAGAGCTCTGCAATCTCTAATATGCTTCTTTTTATTCTTCTGGCCAAAATGGACAATTCCATATTTTCCTGCATTATATTCCATTTGCCAAATCTTTTCCCACTCACTTAATCTATCGACATCCCTTTGTAACCTCCATATGTTATCTTCACAACTTACTTTCCTATCTTTTTGTCAGTATCAAATATTAGCAACCGTACACTTAGTCCCTTCATTCAAGACATTTATATATATATTGTGAAATGTTGAGGTCCCAGCAAATCACTTGTTACATCTTGCCAACACGTGGGCAGCACGGTAGCATTCTGGATAGCACAATTGCTTCACAGCTCCAGGGTCCCAGGTTCGATTCCGGCTTGGGTCACTGTCTGGGCGGAGTCTGCACATCCTCCCCGTGTGTGCGTGGGTTTCCTCCGGGTGCTCCGATTTCCTCCCACAGTCCAAAGATGTGCAGGTTAGGTGGATTGGCCATGATAAATTGCCCTTAGTGTCCAAAATTGCCCTTCGTGTTGGGTGGGGTTACTGGGTTATGGGGATAGGGTGGAGTTGTTGACCTTGGGTCGGGTGCTCTTTCCAAGAGCCGGTGCAGACTCGACGGGCCGGATGGCCTCCTTCTGCACTGTAAATTCTATGATCTATGAACCAGAAAATGACTTACTCTCTGTTTCCTGTCAGTTAGCTCATCTACTGTCCATGCCAATATTTTATCCCCTTTGTTATTTTCACCAATAACCTTTGACGTGCCGCCTTGTCAAATGTCTGCTGGACATCTAAGGCCAGTACATCCACCAGTTCCCCTCTACCCACGGCTCATATTACTTCTTCAAAGAATTCCAATAAACTGATTAAACATGGACTTTGATTCTCCATCCTTCACGCCAATGGGATTCTCTGCTCCCGCTGCAGTGAATGGAGATTTGGCTGAGCATCAAATTCTCCATCCTCGCTGCAGCGGTAGTGAGGCGGACTCGCAACTGGGAATCTCGCTTTGCTTTCCCGCTCATAAAACAATGATAACTGTACCTGGACCACAGAAAGAGGCCGTACAACCCATTGTGTTTGTGCCAGCCGTAAAGTAAGCATTTTTTTAAACCCCCCTCCCCCCCCCCTCCCCCCACCCCCGCATTCTAATCCCACCTTCCAGCACCTGGTTCATAGCTTGATTACCTTGAATTTATCTCAATGCCCTGTTATAATGTCTTTAATAAAACTTCCAACATTTTCCCTATGATAAATGTTAAGCTGTAATTTCTCAATTTCTGTCGCACTCTCTGTTTGAATGACATTCGCTATTTTCCAATCGAATGGTACCTTCTCTGAATCTAGGGAATTTTCAAAATTTAAATCCAGCTATTAACTATCCCAATAGCCACTTTTCTTAAGACCCTAGAATGAAGTCCATCAAGACCTGCGGATTTGTCAGCTCACAGCTCCAACAATTTGCTCAGTACTATTTTCCTGGTGATTGAAATTTTCTTGAGTTCCTTCCTCCCTTCCATTTCCTGATTTTCAGCAATTTCTGGGATGTAACATGTATCCTCTACAGCAAAGACCGATGCAAAATACCCGTTCCAATTCATCTGCAATCTACTTATTTTCCATTGTTAATTCCCCAGACTCTCTTTTTATAGAACTCTCTTCTTTTAAGACGTATCGACAGGAACTCTTACTATCTGTCATTATATTTCCAGCTAGCTTTTTCTGTTATCTAACTTTTCCCACCTTTTCCCACCTTTTATAATCTTTAGGTGTTTCTTTGCTATTCTTTATACTCGGTTTTAATCTTGCTTTTTCTTTAAATTTGATACTAAGCTTTAACTTTTTTAGGAAACTAAGGATGGTGGGTCCTCCCCTTGGAGTTTTTCTTTCTTGTTGGGATGTATCTATTCTGAAATGTCTTAAATGTCTGTCACTGCATCTCTTTAATTATTTCTTAATTCAATGTGCCAGGCCACTTCAGCTTACTCTGCCATCATAATTGTTTTTATTTAAGTTTAAAATACTAATCTTGGACCCACCCTTCTCTCCCTCAAAATGACTGTGAAATTCAATCAGATTTTGATCAATGCCCCTAGGGGTGTCTTTACTATGAGCTCATTAATAAATCCTATCTCATTGCTCTATACCAGGTCGAGTATAGTGCACTCTCTGGTTGGCTCCAAAATGTGCTGTTCTAAGATACTATCCCAAAACCATTCTATGAGCCACTCATCTAGGCTACCTTTGCTCACCTGATTTTTTCCAATCTAACTGTAGAATAAGATACCCCATGATTATCACCGTGACTTTCTGACAAGCTCCCACTATTTCTTCCTTTCCACTGGGTCCAACTGTGTGCTCACCGTTAGGAGGCTTGAACGCCACTCCCACAAGTGACTTCTTGCCTTTGTTATTTTTCATCTGTACCCAAACCACTTTTACATCCTGGTATCCTGAACTTAGGTCATCCTTCTCCAATGTGCTAAAACTATTATTGACAAACAGAACCACCCCTCTGCCTTTTCCTAGCTTCCCGACCTTCCTAAGTGTCATGTACCCTTCAATATTCAGGACCCAATCTATGTCATCCTGCAGCCATGTCTCTGTAATGGCTATTATTTATTTCTATAATAATAGAAAAGCAAATTACTGCAGGTGCTGGGAAATACTGAACAATTGCAGCAAGTCTGACAGCATCTGTGGAGAGAGATGGGAGCTAACATTTTGAGTGTGGATGATTCTTTGTCAAAGCTGGAGAGATCTGGAAATATTATTTATTTCTACTTGCGCTATAAGTTCATCTATTTTGCTTTGCATGCTATATGCATTCAGATAACAAGCCTTTAGGTTTCATAGAATTTACAGTGCAGAAGGAGGCCATTCGGCCCATCGAGTCTGCACCGGCTCTTGGAAAGAGCACCCCACCCAAGCCCACACCTCCACCCTATCCCCATAACCCAGTAACCCCACCCAACACTAAGGGCAATTTTGGACACTAAGGGCAATTTAGCATGGCCAATCCACCTAACCTGCACATCTTTGGACTGTGGGAGGAAACCGGAGCACCCGGAGGAAACCCACGCACACACGGGGAGAACGTGCAGATTCCGCACAGACAGTGACCCAAGCCGGGATTCGAACCTGGGACCCTGGAGCTCTGAAGCAATTGTGCTAACCACATGCTGCCCATGGTAATTTTGTTACTTTATTCTTTTTGTAATATTTAGCCTAATCTGCTGATTTAATCTCTGTCCCTTCATGAATGGTCTGTTTATCCTTTCTCATATTAATAATAATAATAATAATAATCTCTTTTATTGTCACAAGTATGAAGTTACTGTGAAAAGCCCCTAGTTGCCACATTCCGGCGCCTGTTCGGCTAAGCTGGTATGGGAATTGAACCCGCGCTGCTGGCCTTGTTCTGGAATTATACTTATAAATCTTTTCTGTATTCCCTCCATACTTTCCTATCCTTCCGAACATGTAGTGTTCAGAGTTGAACACAATCCTCCAGGTGAGGCAGGACCAGCGTTTCATAAACGCTCATCATAATCTCCTTCCTTAAGTACACTTTCGCTCTATTTATAAAAACCCAGGATGCTGAAAGCTTTATGAATTGCTTTCTCAAACTGCCCTGCCACCTTCACGCCCCAGATCCCTTTCACCACATTTAGAATTGTTTCCTTTATTTTATGTGCGGTCTTTCCCCCTTCTTGTCTCACTTCACACTCAGCTTTAAATTTCATCTGCCATGTGCCCAGTCATTCCACCAGCCTGCTTATGTCCTCTGACAGTCTGTCACTATCCTCCCCACAATTCAAAATACTGCGAAGGACAGCAGAAACACTGGAGCACCACCTCCTGCCATGGGGGAAGGGATGAACTCTGCAATGTTTCTGACTGAATGAACTAAAATAGGCAGGATATCTTTTGCATCCCAGGCACATTCAATGATAAAGGGCTCGGATAAGTAGTGGGGCGTCAGCAATGTGAACATCATATTTCCTCTATCCTTATAGCCTGTGCTCCCATTAGTATAGTCTGACAGGAAGCTATCATTAAAATGTTGTTTGCGCAAAAACCATGCCACGTCAATCCTCTTTCAGTTTGTGTCAGCCCAGCCGTCTTCTGTGAACAGAGACTGGAGCTGCTGTCCTGCCTCATAACAAATTAAACAAAGGAAACAAAAAAATACACAATCTCAGTAGACCACTAGCCGCAGTCTGGCAGCCTCTAAAGATTTTTGCCCCAAGGCATCGAATGTACACGGGTTTTGTTCACAATGTTGTAAGGATACGTGAAAGTCCAAAACAACAACTGGTTGGTGACAGATTGCCCACTGGCGCTGCCAGAAGTAGCACTATCGTCACCTGCCAAAGGGAAAATTGTTGCCATGCTTCAGCGCTGGCGCCAGCGTATGGGGTTCAATGACGTCCTCCTGCGTTCTATCATTATATTATTCACACACCCATTCAAGTTAAACACCACATTATTCCACTCCCACTTGTAACCAGATGCAGAATCGATCAGCTATTCTGGATGCACTACAGCAGCTTATTTTAAATCGCTAGTTAATCAATACCTGCTTTAGATTGTGGTTCATGACTTGAAACTGTGCAAGGACTCCTTCAACAAAAGCACCTTGCTGCTTATAAATGGTCACCAATAAGACAATGAAAGCCACAAATGTTGCAGACGGTGTAACAATGCAAACCGATATTGGCGATATTACAGTGCAGATGCTTGGCGTTATATAGCAGTGTTTTGCTGGTTTGATACTTGATGTATCGTGAACTCTTGCCCCTGGCACTGTATGGCCTGAAAACTAAAATCAAAATGTCCCTGTGTTACCATGAGGAGGGATTAAATGGCCCCTGTTTTTCCCTCTCCTCTTGTGACTGCAGTAGGTTTTTGCTTGATTAGAAAAGGATATACTTGTCAATTTAATGAGTACATAATTGTTTATTGTTAATCGTACCAGCAAACAGGTTTTCTTGAGTTTAACAAAGAAAGAGCAGGCTTTATGATACTTAAAACCAATCGAAATAAAATAATTAAATATGCTCCAACTTTCCTGAACACACACATACACATGAACATACAGACACAAAATGCACACATGCAGAGTCAGACGCTTTTTCCCTGGGTGAAAAAGTCAATTACTAGGGGACATGGGTTTAAGGTCGAGGGGGAAAGTTTAGAGGAGATGTGCGAGGCATGTTTTTTTACACAGAGGCTAGTGAGTGCCTGGAACGTGTTGCTGGGGAGGTGGCGGAGGCAGGTACGACAGAGGCATCTTGACGAATACATGAATAGGATGGGAATAGAGGGATATGGACCTCGGAAATGTAGAAGGTTTTAGTTTAGACAGGCATCATGATTGGTGCAGGCTTGAAGAGTCGAAGGGCCTGTTCCTGTGCTGTACTGTACTTTGTTCTTTGCGCATACATTAAAAAGAAAAACGACTTTCCCTTTCTGTGATACCATTCACAGCATTCTAAGATGGACTGTGACCTGCTTTCAAATCATTGCCCAAAGTCACTATATGCAACATACCATGAGGAAATTAGCCTGAGCGGCCTCTTGACAACATTTCAGTTATCTGTTCCTCCCTCAGCCACTCAGCACCTATCCAATGGCATGGCCAATACTAGGAGCTTGTCACGTAGGAATGAAAGCAGCAACTCAGGGCCATTCCAGCATTAGACTACAATTTGGCTCTTCCTATCTTGTTCCATCTAATCCACCCGTCATAAGCAGTATATAATCCATCACACGTCTTCCTCTCTTTAACTCTGAAGAAGAGTCACTCAGACTCGAAACACTAACCTGGTTTCTCCCTCCACAGATGCTGCCAGACCTGCTGAGCTTTTCCATCATTTTCAGATTTTATTTCAGATTGCCAACATCCGCAGTACTTTTGCTTTTATCTTCCTGTTTAAGGCCTGTTCCATATGCAAGGGGATGCACTCAAATTGTTTTATCAAAAATCTCAGAAAGGCAATTTTTAAAAATGATCTCCCGGGATGTGGGTATCGTTGGCCATGCTGGCAATTTTTATTGTCCTTGAGAAGGTGGGGGTGAGCCACCGTCTTGAACCGCAGTAGTGCCGGTGGTGTTTGTGCACGCAGTGTGGTGTTAGGGAGGAGGTTCAAGGCTTTTGACCTAGCAACAGTGAAGGAACAACAACATATTTCTGAGTCAGGTTGGTGTTTAGCTTGGAGGGGATCTTTCAGGTGGTGGTGTTCCCATGCTGCCCTTGTCGTTCTAAATGGAAGAGGTCACTTGTTTGGAAGGTGCTTTCAAAGGAGTCTTTGTAAGTTGCTGCCATGCACCTCGCAGATTGCACACACTGTTGCCACTGTGCACAGTGGGGGAGTCAGTGGTGTTGGATGGGGTACCAATCAAGCCAACTGCTTTATCCTGTTGAACGTCTTAAGTGTTGTTTGAGCTGCACTCATCCAGGCAAATGGAGAGTATTCCATCACACTCCTGACTTGTGCCTTGTAGATGGCGGGCAGGCTGTGGGGAGTCAGAAGGTAAGTTACTTACCGCATTCCCAGCCTCTGACCAGCTGATGACAGTAGCCCAGCAAATAGGGTAGAGGGAAGCAGGATGTTGGATAGACTGCAACTGCACTAAATTGTGACAGATTGAGTTCAATATGAAGAAGTGTGAGGTGCTTTGAATCTAGGAAAGGTAGATCAGGGTATTTTCTAAATTGTGAGAAGTTAGGATCAATGGAAGAATAAAGAGAATGGGTCTGTGGCACGGTGGTGAAAACGGAAACCATTAAAATGTCATGGTCAGTTGCAAAAAATGAATTTAAAATGCCAACATTCTTTGTGTTGGCCGTTATCTCAATGGAGCTGGAATACTAAGGGATGAAAGTTATATTGCATCTCTGAATAGTCCCCATTTAGAATACTTAGATTAGTTCTGGGCATTGCACCCAAGTCTTGGAAGGAGGGTGACGCACAGTTTCGCCAAGAACAATACCAGGGTTAAATGGATTAAGTTATGAGATGACACCAAAATACTGCAGATGCTGGAAATGTGAAATAAAAATAGAAAATGCAAGGAACAGGTCAGGCACATTTATCAAGAGAGAGAAATTCAGGTAGATGACCTTTAATACGAAATGGAAAATGTTAGAAATAGATTGTAGGTGAGTACGCGGAGCAGGGTAAAGGAGGGGGGTGGGTACAATAAAAAAGCAAATTCTACGATTTGGTGGAATGCGGGAGAGATTAATCAACACAAAGAAAGATGGTGCAAGGCAAAATGGGATGCATAGTGCATGGAACAGGCTGACGGGGCCTAAAGGCCTACTCCTGCTTCCTTGTTCTAACTGGGCTAATTTTCCATTGAGTTAAAGGATGAGTAATTGGGATGTTTAAATTGATCAAAAAAGAGGTTGAAAAAGCAGATAGGTTGAAATTTCCTCGGGTGTGTGTGTGTGGTGGGGATGGGGACAGAGACAGTTTGGAACAAGGAGGGGCACTTATTTAAAATCAGAGATACCATTAAATAGTGATATCAGGAACCATGAGCGAAATTCTCCATCCCGCCCCGCCACATTTCTGCCCCGACCCGCCGGCGGGATGCTCCGTAACACCGGCCGGTCAATGGGGTTTCCCATTGTGGGGCAGCCCCACGCCGTCGGGAAACCCCCGGGCGCCGGCAAAACGGAGACTCCCGCCGGCGGAGAATGACGTCCCAGTTCTTTGCACAAATAGCAGTAAGAAATCTTGAACAGTCTATCACCAAAACATTCAGAGGTTCGGCCAATTGAAAGGGGAAAGACTGGGATTGAAGGAACATTTGGTCGGCAATGACAAGAAGGGACACGGAATCATAGTGGGCATATTGAGTCAAGATGCAGAAAAACTATGGGCCGGGATTCTCCGATCCCGCGGGCAAGTTCTGGCGCCGGCATTAAAACCGGTGCGAGCGACTCCGGCGTCAACGGGCTACTAGGTCCGGGTATGCACCACTTCCTAGGGGGCTAGTACAGCGCCAGAGTGATGTCCGCTGCTCTGGTGCTTGAAAGTCAGCGCGCCATGGCCAGTGCGTGTCCGCGCATGCGCTTGGGTTCCCGTATCCGCTCCGGCCCCCGGGCAATATGGCGGAGCCCTACAGGGGCCTGGCGCGGAGGAACATAGGCCCCCCACGGAACTAGCCCACCCGCCGATCGGTAGGCCCCGATCGCGGGCCAGGCCACCGTGTAGGCCTCCCCTGGAGCCGGACACCCCCGCTCCCCCCCACACCCCCACCAGGCCGGCCCCCGCATCCAGAACTCCGAGGTCCCGCCGGTTGGGACCATATGTACCCCACGCCGGCGGAGCTTGGCCGAACTCGACGGGCACTCGGCCTGTCGAGGCGCGGACAATTGTGGGGGGGGGCGCTTTCAACGGTCCCCGTCTGGCGCAGCGGTAATCCTGCGGGCGCACGAGAATCAGCGCTGTTGAATCGTTGGGCCGGCGTCGAAGCATCATGGTGCGATTCCCGCGCACTCCCCGGCGCGGGGGTCGGAGAATTTCGGCCATGATCTAATTGAATGCATGGTGGCACAGATCTGAGAGGTGAATGTCTTACACCTGGTCGTATGCTGATAAACAGGTCTCCACGCCCCCTTCTATTTAACCACTTCATAATTTTAAAGAGCTCTATCAGGTCTCTTCGCCACTTGATCCCATGCCCCTTAATGCCATTGCCTAGCTGAAAAAAAATCTAGCAGTCTCAGATTTTACATTTTCAATTAACCTAAATTCAAATGCTTTCTGTGGGAGACATTTCCAGATTCCCCCTTCTGTTCCGAATTCTAACCCCCCCCCACCCACTCCATTCCCCCTGGAGAAAGGTTCTCTTCATCTACCATTGAATACCATTATTCAATGGTTAACTCATCCCTTAATCTTCTCTTTCTGCAAGGGGAAAGGGCCCTCAATCTTTCTGGTAGTTACGTCTTCTCAATTCTGGTCACATCCCTGTAGGTCCTTTCCGTACTTTCGCCAGCGCTTCTGTGTCCACTTCGCAAAACCAGAGAGACCAGGGCTGCAGTAGGTTTGATTCATTTAGGTAGACTTTTATGGATGGTAATCAGGTGATGCACATCGTGTCAGATTTTCAGTGCCTTGACATTAGTGGAATGGCAATCGGCAGCAGGTTTCATAATGGTTGGGCAATTTGCTCTGCCAGATTACCCTTCCATGCTGTGATGAAAAAATATATTGTATCATACCTGAGTCACTTGCGCTAAAAGCAAAAGATAAAAGGTTGTGGTGGATAGTGAGAAATCTGTTCACATACATACGAACATACGAATCAGGAACAGGTGCAGACCACTTGGGCCCCTTGAGCCTGCTCCACCATTCAATAAGATCATGGCTGATCTAATTGTAACCTCAGCCCCACATTCCTGCCTACCCCCAATAACCTTATGGCCTCTTTTTAGTCAAGAATCTATCTAGCTCAGGGCAGCACGATGGCACAGTGGGTTAACCCTGCTGCCTCGCGGCACCGAGGTCCCAGGTTCGATCCTGGCTCTGGGTCACTGTCCGTGTGGAGTTTGCACATTCTCCCAGTGTTTGAGTAGGTTTCGCTCCCACAACCCAAAGCTGTGCAGGGTAGGTGGATTGGCCACTCGAAATTGCCCCTTAATTGGAAAAAATGATTTGGGTACTCTAAATTTAAAAAAAAAAGAATCTATCTCTGCCTAAAAACATTCAAAGAATCTGGAGTGAATTCTCTGCCGGCTGGTTTCCTGGCGGCGTGGGGGTGCCGACAATGGGAAATCCCATTGGCCAGTGGCGGGAACGGAGAATCCCGCTGCCAACGACGGCGTACCTTCACGATACATGCGGCTGGGGAGGCAGAGAATTCACGCCTCTGCTTCCCCTGGGCTGGATTCTCCCAAAATGGAACTATGTCCCCACGCGGCTTAAAAATGCTGGAGTTTTACTCTCGAGATTCCTGGAAAAAAGTACAGCTAATTCAATGCCCTGCAGGGGGCTAGCAGGGACCCGGAGTAATTCGGCCGGTCGGGAGCGGAGGATCGCTGGGCTGGCCTCTGGCAATGGGCCCCCCGCCGCACGACGCACTCCGCGATCACGCCGATTCTCGGGTCCTGGAGAATCGCCGGACTGGCGCCGGGCCCGATTTCGGTGTGAAATTGGATTCTCCGCCCCCGCGCCGCAATCGCGTTCGGTGCGGGGCTGCGGGGAATCCAGCCCACTGTCCTTTGAGAGTTCCAGAGACTCACAACCCTCTGAGAGAAAAAAATCTCCTCATCTCTATCTTAACTGAGTGACCCCTTATTTTTAACCAGTGACCTCTAGTTCTAGATCAATTATGTACATCAATTATGAGCAGGCCTGAGCTGGATTTTCACAGAAGAGTCTTTGCCATGATTCTGCATCCATGATGTTTGGAACTAATGCTCTCAATAAACCTCTTGACAGAAGATGTATGTGCTGTCTATAACTTGCAGAGCCAGAGAGTTGAGAAGACTGAACAGCTGGAGCTCCTTTTTCTAAAAAAGAGAAGCTGATGGGCATGCTAATAGACAAAATTATGCAGGGCCGGGACAATGTGGACTTGGTGAAATTGCTTCCACTTACAGGGAATCTAAAATTAGGGGTCATTAATATAAAATAGTCACAAATAAATCCAATAAGGGTGGAATTTGAACAATAATTATATTCTGAAGGGTTACTTGTCAAAATGATTTAAAGTAATGTGCTAATTCACTGGAAATTATAATATCCACCTAAGTATTCCTTCCATGGATTAGGAGCTGCATTGGATAAACATTATGGATTAGAGAAACATAATCCAACTCACTGGAATTCGGGGGAAATGCTTTTAACCAGAAAGTGATTAGAACCTGAAACATGCTGCCACATAAGAGTTTCAATTCCAATTCCCTTCCCACACCTAGTGACGCACCAAGGCAGGCTTTTGTCTGTTTCCTTAGCAAGTTGTTCCTTGAGCAGGTCGCTCGTCTGTCGCCAGGGGCTTATAGCTTGAAGGGCACCACTCCACATCAAGCGGGGCTGACCAGGAGTCTCTCCCACTCTTATTGGCAGCCATTGGTATGCGTTGACCCTCTCAACCTGTTTGGCCGGGTTATGAACACACCTTCCTTGACCACCAAGTCCTGAGGTGGGACTCGAACCTGCAGTTCATGGCTCAGGGGCAGAGACGATACCTTTGCGTCACAAGACCTCCTGCCACATAGGTTAGTTGAACAAAGAATCAGAGGTGTCTGTAAGGAGAAGCTGGATAAGTAAATGAGGGAAAAGATTAATATATTGAGAGGCTGAGATGAAAAGGAGAATTGTGTGGAACAGAAGCACCAGTCGGGCCAAGGGGCAAATTTCTGCCTTTTAACATTCTAAGGCGCTTGAATAAAAATATTTTTATGATGTGACAGAAATAATGTGAAGGTAATGATATAAATTTTATTGGATAAAATTGGGAAGTTATATAATTTAAGGGAACAGAGATATGCTGGAAAAAATGAGGTTTTGTACAACTCAACTTCAAATATAGATATATTTATATATTATGTACAATATATTTATATCATTTTATCTACATGCATGTTACATGTATTTATGAAATCAAACAATGTATTATTTTTTTTATTTCATACAAATTTTTAAAATTTAGAGTACCCAATTATTTTTTTCCAATTAAGGGGCAATTTAGCATGGCCAATCCACCTACCCTGCACATCTTTGGATTGTGAGGGCGAGACCCATACAAACATGGGGAGACTGTGCAAACTCCACATGGACAGTGACCCAGAGCCGGGATCGAACCTGGGATCTCGGCGGCGTGAGGCACCAGGGCTAATCCACTGCGCCACCGTGCTGCCCCTATATATTTTGTAACCTCCTGAGTCTTGCTTCACAATTTGAGCAATTTTGATGAGGTAAATGGAGGAGATGGTAACTGGAGACCACACAAATCTAAATCTGCTTAATTTCTTCAGAAGAATTTGTATTCCGCAGAAAGTAATGGATTCATTGAGTACCAGAAACTGGGATGATAATCGAATTTAAACAGCTTTTAAAAAGGAAAGTGATCAATATGCAAAAATAGAAATAAAAATTTTGTGGGAAAAGGCCAGAGGAATGAGACAAAGGGGGACAGGTTTTTTTGTAAATTTCCAACCTCCTGACAATCTTCTTGCGTTACATACATTATTTACCTCAAAGTCAAATGTCTGACTGGTTCAATTGCCACAGCTACCTGATGGGTGAATTGAAACTCCATTCTTTGAAAAGGTGCTGTACAAGTGCCAGGGAAAGAAGGATGTTACAGAATGGTGGGAAAGGAGGCAAAAGATGGCTGGGTCTAGTTGAAGAATCGTGCTTTGAGATGGGTCTTTCTACCTAATCTTGGCATGAGACTTGGCTAGCAAACAGACCACAGACATTCTCTGGTATCTGCTTCACACTTGTTTATTATTACTACTTACAAACAGGTTGCAGAGTAGGCATTATGTTGCTGGGCATGATTCCAACCACTCTCTCTCTCTCGAATCTAACTCGCGACTGATGGCTGTCAGTAGTATAACATAATCTACGCCATGTATTAGCATTTCCCATCTGTTCAACTTTTATACTGGGGAGGCGGTGGCATGATGATATTGTCACTCCAATTAAAGTCCAATGATGACTATGAAACCATTGTCGGTTGTTGTTAAAAAAAACCCCACCTGATTCACTAATGTCCTACAGGGAAAGAAATCTGCCAACCTTATCTGGTCTGGTCTACATGAGATTCCAGACCCACAGCAATGTGGTTGACTCTTAAATGCCCTCTGAAATGGCCTAGCAAGCCTCTCATTTCAAGGACAATTCAGGATGGGCAATAAATGCTGGCCTTGCAAGTGACATTAACATCCCATGAAAGAATAAAACTAAAGATACAGATAATGGAGACACGATGATTCAAATGGTTTTCTTCTTTGCTGTAAATGTTCATTCTGTGACTGGATCAGTTTCCCTCAAGACGCCTTCAGTGTTATGGTCTCACTAACATTTGACAAGATGCACAAACGCGCTGCCCTTGAGGCGCGAGGCCCTTATATCATGCAGTGTGTTGGTAATTCTACTGCCTGCGCCATGCATTGGAGGCAGTTCAGAGGAGGTTCACCAGATTGATACCTGGAATGAGCGTGTATTATGAGTGCCTGATGAGGAAAGGCTGGAGAGATTGGGCTTGTTTCCACTGGAATTCAAAAGTGAGGGGTGACGTGATTGTATTATGTAACATCCTGAACTGTCTTGACACGGTGGACGTGGAAAAGTTGTTCCCTCTTCAGGGTGAGTACAGAACTAGGGGGCACTTTATTAAAATTAGGGGTCACACATTTGGGACAGAGATGAGAATTATTTTTCCCTCAGAGGGTTGTGCAACTTTGGAGCTCACTGCCTCAGAAGGTGGTGGAGGTGGGGGGTCATTGAATATTTTTAAGGTAGAGGTTCTTATTGGACAAGGGAATCAAAGGTTATCGGGGGGGGGGGGGTAGATGGGAATGTGGAACTCGAAACACCATCAGATCAGCTATAATCTTATTGAATATGGAGCAGGCTCGAGGGGCTGAATGGCCTCCATCTGCTCTTACTTCGTATGCAATAAAGGAAAGAAAGTCTGCTGCATGTTGCTGTTTCTTTTTGTTTGCAAATGAAAGGATAATTAATGAAAATTTCAATAAGGGAAGGCATTAAAAACAATCTATGCTCATTTTTAATTTAGAAGATTGATGTTGAAAATGTTCATGCTGTGTACTTATTCAAAGAGGTGGACATCAAACTGAGGAAAGCAAACTAATGGTAACAGTGTAGTTAACTCCTGCACAACAGATGGCAGCTTTGGTCTTCAGGCACCTTGTAGCGTCTCGATAGGTGTTTGGAAGACAGGAATTGCTAGCGGATGAAAAGCAAAGTCTATCTGTTATGCCTTCGATTGTTGGCGATATGCAATGTTAACCACATTCATTTGGAAATAAGACAAAATGTCTCAGTATTCTAAGCACACCTATTTTCTATTTCAGTTCATCATGCTGACCTATATCTTCATGTTGGCATGGTTGGGAGTGACAGCCTTTACCTCGCTGCCTGTCTTCATGTACTTCAATATCTGGACGCTCTGCCAGAACGTCACCATCATGGAGTCCACTGATCTCTGCTTTGATCTCCGTCAGTTTGGTAGGTAACAACTCGAACTGAGCGGCGAGATATACATACGTAGGAGCATTTACACTTTAATGTGAATAATAATCATCTCCTGCCCACAATCCCCGCACGGCACCTTAAGGCCCAGTTGGTAGCATTCTTGTATCCGGGAAAGAAGTTTGTGGATTCAAGTTGCACTGCAGTGAACACAAAATTCAGGCTGATGTAAACCTCAATGTAGCACTAAGGGAGAGCTGCACTGTCAACTGCGTCCTCTTTCAGATGACTCATTAAACTATCGTTCTGCTTCCCTCTCAGGTCCATTCAACGAAAGAAAACCCACGGTATGAGATCAAAGAATAACAAAGGAATCCTCTCCCTTGTCCTGGTTAATATTTATTCATCAGTCACCATTATTAAAACAGATCATCGGGTCATTATTGCATTGTATTTTTGGGATCTTGCTGTGCAGAAATTGATGGCAACATTGTCTACATCACAACAGCAGTGACTATAATCAAAAGTAAAACACTTTGGGATGTCTGCAGATTAAGAAAGGTTATAGCTGGCTATAGCTGCCAACGTGTCTTCCTTTGGTCAACTGTGGCACAATTGGTAGCTATTGTCTCTGATGTGCACCTTGTCACATTTACTCCAGTGCAGTACCGAGGGAGTGCTGCACTATTGGAGGTGCTATCTTTAGGTTGAGACGTTAAGCCGAGGCCCCAGTCCGCTCTTTCAGTTTGGATGTAAAAAGTCCAACCATCACTATTTCAAAATAGAGCAGAGGATGTATTCCTGGTGTCCAGGTCAATATTTGTCCCTCAACCAACATCATATACAGAGATTGTTATCACATTAGTTTTTGTGGGAGCTTACTGTGCATAGGTCGGCTGACCTCTTTCCTACATTATAACAGCGACCACACTTGGAAAGTACTAGATTGGCTGTAAAGTCGTGTGAGGTATCCGATGGTTATGAAGTCTTTCTTTTCTTTTTTGCTTTCTCTCTTTCCTAATGTGTTACTTCAATCAGGTTTCTGTTGATGGTCACAGCGAGGTGTACCAGGGCAGTCTGAATCAGGGGCACTGACGCTGAATGATGTCCTTTTGGAGTAGCGGTAAAAGCGCGGATTCATCATGATGAATGTTTAACAGAGGTTTCTGTTTTAGGTATTGTGTCAATTCACGAGCAGAAGACCGTCTGCACCTTGAATGAGAACTTCAGCAAGCTGTGCCAATCCAATGACGTAAGTTCATCCAGGAGTTTATAGCCCAGAGTAATGGACACTGAGTGGATAAGCACCTTGGGATGCTTAATTACGCGAAAGACACGATGGGTGAAATTGTCCGCCTCGTGCCGTCAGTAGCGGAGTAACCCGTTGAGTGAAAATCCAGCGTCGGGGAGAAAACAGGATTGACGCCGGGCGCCAATCCATGTAAAATGCTCCAGACCTCCCTGGTGTCTGAATTGAGGATGCAAATGAGTTGTGGGCCAGACACCATATTCTCTAGGCCCACGTGGTCCTCTGGGGTGGGAATCACGGCGGCGAGAATTACTACAGGTCTTGACAAGCGTGGCTCTGACGTGGTGGCCCTTGCGGTGGACCAAGGGGATAACTCTTTAGGAGTTGCCCCAAAGTCCATCGGAGGACAACCCTACACCCCACAATACAAGAGCTGCCCAACCCACCCCCACCAGACCTCCCCCGCCATACCCCTGCCAGCGACCCCCTAAATAAAGAGACCCCCTATAGACTCCCTAAATAAAGAAACACTCCTCAGAGACCCCCTAAATAACGAGACCCTAGATAAAGAAACACCCCCCCAGAGACCCCTAAATAAATAAACCCCTCACAGAGACCTCCTAAATAAGGAGACCCCACACGGACACCCCCTAAATAAAGAGACCCCTCACAGAGACGATCTAAATAAGGAGACTCCCCAAGACCAGAAAACAGACCCCTGTCAGGAAGCCCCTCAGAAAAGTGACCCCAGTCCAGATGTCCAGGATGTCTCCGATGTCAGTAAGAACCCTTCCCCGCACCACCCAGAAAAGAAACCCTTGTCTGGAAGCTAGAGAGCAGTCCAAACAGAGGCAATGAAAATAATCACTGCTTTAACACTCACCTGGACAATACACCTGCTGGCTCAGACACAGGAAGCAGCACTTGTCAATTCCTGAAAAGATAAAAAAAGCCAGCTGTGTTTAAACCCCCTCAGACCTTTGATCTGCAAGCCTTTCATTCATTTCTCCTTGATACTGATTTTACTAGCCTGTGATTGACAGTTTCCACACACCCCACCCCAGCTGTGAGCATTGTCTCATTCATCTCCCTTCATGGTTGAGTAACTCGGAAGTGTTCTAACTGCAATGTTTATAAACGTCAAGCTTTGATTGACAGCTCTAGGATCACTTCAAACAAAATTAAGTGCTTTCCAGTCATCTCCCTTCATGGTTGAGTGATTTTCAAGTGGTCAGCTAGAAATTGACAGCGGTTAATTGTTTTTGATGTTGTCCAGAAGCTGTCAGTCAAAGCTTGATGTTTATAAACATTACCCTTCCAGCACTTTAGAGTACTCAACTGTGAAGAGACATGACTGGAACAAGGCTGACAGCTTTGTGTGTGTGGAAGCTGTCAATCAGAGCATAGTAAAATCAGTATCAAAAATAAATGAATGAATGGTTTGCAGCCACTCTGAGGGGGTTTAAACACAGCTAGACTTTTTTCTTTGTTTCCAGGAATTGACAGGTGCTGCTTCCTCTGCCTGAGCCAGCAGGTGCATTGCCCAGGTGAGTTTTAAAGCAGTGTTTTTTTTTCACTGTCTCTGTCTGGACTGTTCTCTAGCTTCCATGCAGGCATTTCTCTTCTGGAGAGTGGGCTTCCTGACAGGTGTCTCTTTTCTGGGGGCTCTGTGGGGGAGGTCTCCTTATTTAGGGGGTGTCTGGTGGGGTCTCTTTATTTAGGGCATCTCTGTGATGGAGGAGGGGTGTCAGGTCACCCCAGTACAAGGGCAAGTGTGTGGTGCCTAAAATGTCTGGGTGTGGGGTCTGAATTGCGGGGGTGGGGCGGGGGATGCTGATTTTCACTGCAAATGGGGCGGTCCACTTCACTATCGGCCGGTCTGCTCAAAATGGTAGTCCAATAGAGGGATTCACTCGGGAATCCCTCGCAATCCTCGCCATGCCTATTTATGGATTGGGAATTGCTTCCAAATCAAATCAGGTGCAATTCAGCTCCAGCGGGAGAACAAAGGGCAGGATTTTCCGATCTCTGACACCAAAATCGTGTTCGGCGATCGGCCGGAGAATCCACATTGGCGCCAAAATCAGGGGCAGTGCCGCTTTTGCGATGCTCCGCCCCCTCCAAAATGGCGTACTCTAGGAGTAAGCTGCACGCACCGGTGCCTCAGGAGTTACCTGAGGCCCTCCCCGATGCTCAGCCCCCAATGGGCCGAGTTCCCGACGGCCTGGGTCACTAATGCTATCTTTTTTCGGGAACTCGGCATGGCGGCTGCGGACTGAGTCCAGCACCGCCACAGCTGGGAGAGAGCCGATCCACGGGCAGGGGGAAGCTGGCAGGGGCTTGAGGCTTTGGTGGGGGGTGGTCCGGGGGTGGTGAGCCTGGCCAAAGGGGGTCACTAGTTGGCAGGCCGGGTCCACGTGCGGCCGATGCCATGTTGCACAGTGCAGCCGCTGCAGGCCGCCGTTGTGCGCATGCGCGGCCACGGACGCGGCAATTTTAGGCCGTATCGGCAGCTAGAGCCGGGTGCTCTATGAACATAGAACAGAGAACAGTACAGCACAGTACAGGCCCTTTGGCCCACGATGCTGTGCCGACCATTTATCCTAATCTGAGGTCAACCTAACCAGCACTCCTTCAATTTACTGCTGTCCATGTGCCTGTCTAAGAGTTGCTTAAATGTCCCTAATGACTCTGACTCCACCACCTCCGCTGGGAGTGCATTCCACACACCCACCAATCTCTGTATAAAGAACCTACCTCTGACATCTCCGCTATACCTTCCTCCAAACACCTTAAAATTATGTCCCCTCATGACAGCCATTTACGCCCTGGGGAAAATCTCTGGCTATCCATTCTATCCATGCCTCTCCTCACCTTGTACACCTCTATCAAGTCATCTCTCTTCCTTCTTCGCTCCAGTGAGAAAAGCCCTAGCTCCCTCAATCTTTCTTCATAAGATGTGCCCTCCATTTCAGGCAGCATCCTGGTAAATACCCACTCCAAAGCATCCACATCCTTCCTACAATGAGGCGACCAGAACTGGACACAATAGCCGGGATCCTCCGGTATCCAGCGGGCGGGCTGTACCGGCTCCAAAGAGTGACGTGAACCACTCCGGCATTGGGCCCCCTGGAAGGTGCGGAATCCTCCGCACCTTCGGGGGCTAGGTGGGCGCTGGAGTGACTGGTGCCGCGGCAACCGGCGCCGAAGGGACTCCGCCGGCCGGCGCGAGTTGGCGCATGCGCAGGAGCGCCAGCGTGTTCCCAGAACCGCCATGGCCGGCGCGGAGGGAAAGAGTTCCCTCACGGCACAGGCTCACCCGCAGATCGGTGGGCCCCGATCGTGGGCCAGGCCACCGTGGGGGCCCCCATCCCCGGGGCCGGATCCCCCTGTGCCCCCCCGAAGACTCCTCAGGCCGCCCTCAGAGCCAGGTCCAGGCGGTACGGACCTTGTGTAATTCATGCTGGCGGGACTGGCCAAAATCGGGCGGCCGCTCGGCCCATTGGGAACTGGAGAATTGCCGGGGGGGGGGGTCACTGCCAACGGCCCCCGACCGGCGCGGCGCGATCTCCGCCCCCGCCAACAAACCGGCGCCAGAGAATTCGGCAGCCGGCGGCAGGGCGGGATTCACGCCGCCCCCCCCACCGATTCTCTGACCCGGCTGGGGGTCGGAGAATCCCACGCAATATTCCAAGTGTGGTCCAACCAGGGTTCTATAAAGCTGCGTGCCTGCTCGCCCCCACCAGGTGGAGGATCGGTGGCCATTTTGTGCCGATGTTTTGGTTTTAAAATGCCACCATTCCCACACCTGCTTCAGCACTTGGTCTCAGACTCGGAGAATCCAGACCACAGCCTCCCAAACGGAGATTGTCAGCTGATAAAAATCCAAAATGCTGTAGTTGATGTACAGTCTCAGATCTTTCGATCTCACAGTTTATGGCTATATACGCAATTAAAAATCCTTCTTGGGACATAAATATTCTGTCCAAAAACCTAATTTGCTGTGATTATTGATCATGCTTTTATGTTACCAATTCAATTTTGCTGTGTTAATTATATGCTGCTCTAGCCACCAAGTGGCACTTTCTAGTGAGTCTATCTTCCAACTCTGTCAGTGGGATAGAGAGGATGGAATTTTAACCCCACATAATTGTGTAAATGCCAGGGAGAGGCATTTAAAATGCCCTGGATCACTTATTTGTCCAGGTCATGCTACTTTCAATTTTAACAGATGCTTCTGGACTGAACTAGGG
Organism: Scyliorhinus torazame; assembly: GCF_047496885.1. Lineage (NCBI taxonomy): Eukaryota > Metazoa > Chordata > Chondrichthyes > Carcharhiniformes > Scyliorhinidae > Scyliorhinus > Scyliorhinus torazame. The sequence continues at coordinate 37,258,514 of NC_092715.1, read as the reverse complement.
TCCCAGTTCACATCTGCTAATTTGGTGGGCATTATGTGATTGGGGGCGATTGCAATTTCAACATTGGCCATGCTGAAGTCTGGTACAAAGAGGATCAGAGTATTGACGAGGTCATCCATGTAGGTTATCATACTTTCTTTTGTGACTGGCTCCACAAGGCAATTTTAGGCTCTCCAATTTCCTACCACGCTATCGTCCCAGAGCCTGACAGATTTTACAGAAGCCAGCCGTTAGTCACTCCTCATTCAGTTCCCACCCACCCTTGGCGGCACCAAGTTCATGAGGTCTAGTATGGTCACAAACTGCATTGGGCAAGCAGTGCCGTGACTGCAATTATAATCCACCATCTGACATGGGAGGATACAGGAAGGTAGATTTGGGAAACCGCTCCACCTGGAAGACCTATCTTCTTTAAATGAGCCCCCCCCCCCACCCCAACCCACACCACCTTTGTTTTTGATCCCGGGAAGAGGGGGCAAGATGAAGTCAGACCCGCCACCTTGGGAAACAGTTCAGAAGGAGCCACGGAGGCGGCTGAGTAAAGCCTAACTCAGCTCTATGGGATTTCTGGTCAGTTGTACGCAAGGCTATTGGCTCTCTAGTCACCCCCCCCACCCATTCCCCTGGCTCCTACATGCCTGCATGCCCCATTCCTCCTCATAGCCCTCATGCCTCCTTTCTAGCCCTCATATTCCCCACTCCTCTTCCATGCCCCCTCATAGTTCCCATGCCCCCTCCATGTCCCACCATGTATCCTCCATGGTCACTGACCCAATACGGTCAGGGCAGATCTGAGGAGCCAAGTCTTTGAAACGGCGATGAAGAAAATAAACTTCTAACAATCCAATAGAGCTCTCACTCAAACACATTTCACATTGAAAAGAACCCTCAGTCATAAAATCCATTCAAAAAATGTTTAAATCCTTGCAGATGATCAATCTGTTGCTTTAAAGAAAGAAACAATTCTTATTTTACTGGCCACATCAAAGGCAGTCCTTTAAAATCTATTTGTTTTTGGTCACCTGTCTTAATTGTCCCTTCTGTGTCTTGGTGTCACTTTTAGCTTGATGGTGCCCTTGAGAAGCACCCTGTGATATTTTACTGCATTTGTAGCATTGTCAAAATCAATTATATACCTTGCATTAGGAAATGAAATGAAATGAAAATCGCTGATTGTCAGAAGTAGGCTTCAAATGAAGTTACTGTGAAAAGCCCCTAGTCGCCACATTCCGGCGCCTGTTCGGGGAGGCTGGTACTGGAATCGAACCGTGCTGCTGGCCTGCCTTGGTCTGCTTTCAAAGCCAGCGATTTAGTCCTGTGCTAAACCAGCACCAGACTTTTCAGGAGCAAAGTGCCCCCCCCCTTGAAAACTGATATCGTTAGTGGAAATAAAGAAATAGCAAACATGTTGCATCAGTATTTACAGTGGAGGATATTGCTGGCCATTGCAAGGAAACTAATATTGATATAGGGATGGGGACTCACTAAATTTAAAGTAAGCGAAATAACAGTCATGAACAAAGTAATTCTCAGTAAATAGGTGAGAATTTACTCATCTTCCATAGCTCGCTGGATTTGGGGGAATTGTACATTTCGGTTGTAAAATTGAGCATGTCACTCCACTGTTTAAGAAAGGTGAGAGAGGGAAACTGGGGAATTCTAGACCAGTCAGCTCAATGTGTTATCGGGAAATTACTGGAGTCTAATATGAGGAACAGAGTGACTGAACACCTTGAAAAGGTTCCGCTGATCAGAGCGAGCTAACACGGATTTGTCCAGGGTCGGCCATACCTGAAGAACCTGATTGAATGTTTTGAAGAGATGAAGCGAGTAGTGTGGGGGGAAATCTCTGTGGATGTTATTTATCTTGGCTTCCAGACAATATTTGATAAAGTCCTTCTTAAGAGACCATTAACTGAAGTTGAAGTGAAGGCCAATTGTTGACCTGGTTCGGCAATTGGCCGAGGAGACAGAGAGACAGATGAATGCAGGGCTAATGGACATAAGAATGAATATTCAAGTCTAGCACACAACATGAATTTGTGATAGGCAAATTCTAGTCCATGCTCTGATCTGAAAATTACATCACACAAATATGGACACTTCTCCTGATATAACTTCAGATATATCAGATATAATCCATCTTTCTGATGCACAACATTCTAGGCTCCAATCTTCCAGCTTAATTTGCAGTGATGTGGTTATGGTGACCTGCAAGGACTTTTGTTGAGGCCTCAACTATTCACCGTATTTATTAGCACACAGATTATCGGATAGAACGTCACATATCCAAGTTTATCAATGACATATTAGATGGGTGATTGTATGCGGTGTAGCTGAAAGTTTAACATTTAAAAATACATTACTAGATTCAGTGAATGGGCAAACAGATTTCAACACGACAAATGTAAGGTCATCTACTTTGAACCTAAACATGATAGAACAGAATACATTCTAAATGATGAAAAGCTAGAAACAATGGGTATTCAAAGCGATTTGGCTGTCCATGTTCATGGATCATTATCATATCTGAACAAGTAATGAAAGTTATTTTAAAAAGGCCAATGGAATATCACCTTTCTATCCAGAGGACTAGATGTCATGCTCCAGTCACACAAATCCGTGGTTCAAATACACCTAGAGCACTGTAATTAGTTCAAGCAATTATATCTTAGGAAGGATATATTGGCCTTGGAGGAGTATAGTCAGGTTCTGGTTACCCAGAATTATACCTGTTCTTCAAGGGTTAAAGTCTGAGGAGAGATTACGCAATGCATGGAATTTAGAAAGCTAAGTGGTGATTTGATCAAAATTTTCAAGACATGACTGTGAAGTGCTGCCCATACTGCCTTCCGCGGGTGTTCACTTCGGCCATCATCACAGCAGTCTACATCCGACCCCAGGCGGATGTGACGAAGGCGTTGAATGAATTGTACACTGCTCGAAACAACCTTGAAATGGAATACCCGAAGGCCTTGTTCATTCTGGCCGGGACTTCACCCAGGCCGAGCTTAAGAGTGTACTGCCAAAATTCCACCAGCACATTTCCTGTCCAACCAGGGGCCCTAACATCCTTAACCACTGCTACACAAATATCAAGGGTGTACACCACCAGATTTTAGAAAATCGCAACTCAAGGCGGTGCTCCTGCTCCCGGCATACAAGCAGAAGCCAAAGTGGAAGGATCCGGTTAAGAAGGTCGTGCAATGCTGGTCCGAGGCAACAGAAGAGCTCCTACACGGCTGCATGCAATCAGTGGACTGGTCCATATTCAAGAACTCAGCGGCCAACTTAGCCGAGTATGCCACTACTGTCTCAGACTTCATCAATAAGTGTGTCACGGACTATGTGCCAAAAAAGGTAGTAGAACATACAGTGCAGAAGGAGGCCATTCGGCCCATCATGTCTGCACCGACCAGTGCATTCCCTCACTGGAAACCATGGTTTAACTGGGAGATCCACTCACTACTGAGGTCCAGGTCTGAGGCGTTCAAGCCGGTTGACCCTGATCTATACAGGAAATCTAGGTACAACCTCTACAAAGCCATCAGGAGCACGAAGAGACAATACCAGACGAAGCTAGAGTCCCAAGCTAATGACACAAACTATCGTCAGTTGTGGCAAGACTTAAACAATATAACAGGCTACAGAGCAAAGCCGAGTAGAATCTCTAGCAACAAAGCACCCCTCTCAGATGAACTCAATGCATTCCATAGTCATTTTAAACAGGAAGCCAATGGACTTATCTCACCAACAGTCTCGGACGCATCCACAGCTACTGTCACAGCCTCAGAAGTTAGATCAGCCTCCTCGAAAGTGAACTCAACGAAAGCAACAGGTCCCGACGGAGTCCCTTGTTGTCCAGTTAGATCCTGCATGGACCAACTGCTGGGTGTGTTCACAGACATCATTAAGTTCTCCCTACTCAATTCTGAGGTTCCCACCTGCTTCAAGAAGACCACCATCCTACCAGTGCCAAAGAAGAGCCAGGCAACGTGCCTCAATGACTACCGGCCAGTGATCCTGGTATCTGTTATTTTGAAGTGCTTCGCGAGGTTAGTTCTGAGACACATCAACTCTTCAACCTTCCAGATTGACTTGATCCACTGCAATTCACCGACCGCCACAACTGGTCCACTGCAGATGCTATCTCCCTGGCCCTACACTCATCCCTGGAGCATCTCAACAACAAGGACACCTAAATCAGACTCCTATTCATTGACTACAGCTCCACCTTCAACACCATAATCCTCGCTAAGCTCATATTAAAACTCCAAAATCTAGGACTTGGCTCCTCCCTCTGTAACTGGATTCTCAACTTCCTGTTACACAGACCGCAATCAGTAAGGATAAACAACAACGCCTCCTCCACGATAGTCCTCAATACCGTGGCCCCGCAAGGCTGCCTACTTATCCCCCTACTATACTCCCTATACACACATGACCGCGTGGCAAAATTCAGCTCCAAATCCAACTGCAAGTTTGCTGATGACACTACTGTAGTGGGTCAGATCTCAAACAACGTCAAGTCAGAGTACAGGAGGGAGATAGAGAACCTCGTGCAGTGGTATAATGACAACAGTCTCTCCCTCAATGTCAGCAAAACTAAAGAGCTGGTCATCGACTTCAGGAAGCAAAGTGTCGTTCATGGCCTTGTCTGTATCAATGGTGCCGAGGTTGATAGCTTCAAATTCGTAGGTGCAAACATCACTAACAATCTGCTCTGGTTCACCCACGTCAACATTACGACCAAAAAAGCAACAACAACTTGGATTAATATGGATTCTTCAAAGTAATAAAACTTTCCCAGGCACTTCACAGAAGGATCATAAAACAAAATGTAACACCGAGCCACTAAGGAGATATTAGGTCATGTGACCAAAGAGGTAGTTTTTAAGGAATGTCTTAAAGAGGCAGCGAGGTAAAGGGAAGCACCTCCAGAGCCTCGGGCCAAGCAGCTGAAGGCACAGTCATAGTGGTGGAGTGATTAAAATCAGGGAGCAGCGCAGATATATTGGAGGGGTAATGGGGCTGGAGGAGGTTACAGAGATGGTTGGACTGCAGGAAGATTGGGAAGGTGAACCACCAGCAGGCACAGTGGGTGATAAGAGAGAAGAACTCGGCAAATGTGCTGCTCCTCCTGCGACAGCGCCCAGAGCCTCGACGAGCCTGTCGGAGAATGCCACAAGAGGCACAGAGGAGAGCTGTGTAAGGTTATTTAAAAGGGAGTCAAACCTGGAAGAGTAGCAAGAGGACAGAATGTCCAACACTGCATCAAATATGTTTTGAATGGTGAAAAATGAGAATGTTTTTGGGGTATATTTGCGTTGAAATTCGGATAAGTGTGTTTGTATAAAGCGCTCCCTGTTAAGTTACTTCTTTAATGAAGCAAATCAGGCGAGTTGTTTGATAAGCAGTGTCTGGTGCAGAGCTGAGTTTCAGCCCTGCTGTGTTTTCCCACAATGTTTGATTCCCTGATGATCGACAGTGTGGACCTCACTTGACATATATTTATTTTTTCTCCTAGCTGAACATGACGTTCCATTTGTTCATTGTGGCGCTCGCTGGAGCAGGAGCGGCAGTCATTGCTATGGTGAGTGCAAAATGGAGTCCACTGTCAGCCTTCAGGAGAGGCCAGACCTGCACCTTGATGGGCACGATGATGAAGTTGGTTCACCCCTTTAGTGCCATGTTATCCCATGAAAATGTACACTAGCTCAACAGCCAACAAAGTCAAATCAATGGGAAATTTCCAAATAACTGTGTCTATTTTCTAATGGAGACTGATTATAAATTTCCAGTCGCTGGGATTTATGACTGCAGTGAAAATTATGGGTTCTCCTATGGCATGGGATGGCGTTCCTAAAGCAGCAGCAACCTATCGACTTCAACCATGTGAAGATTGATTCTCTGTCAGAGAAGCCAATCTCAGCAGTTGGAGTTTCAATCAATCAGTACTTTGATAGCAGCATGACTCAAAGCCGGAGTACCATCCATGCTGTAATTACATTTTATCTGAGCACAGCTAAGAGTTAAAGGAAAGCATTTCTGGGGAGAATTGCATTGCTTTTCTTCAGAGATATGCAGGCCTGGAGTTTTCTTTGCGCTCATGCCCTGATACACATGGAACCTGGGTGGGAACCAATTACGTGGCTTGAAGGAGGGCTTAAGTCTCAATGTGCCCAAGACTCCGTCTATCAAACCAGCCACCGCCATCCCCCCGACTCTCAAATATGAGCGCCCTCCAACCATGTTTGTTTGGGAAGGCCTCTGAACTTTATAAACATCAGGCGCAGCAAGGAATAACCGATGGGATTTTCCTGGTCCTGCACCAACATCGCCGTGGGCAAGGTGAGAAATATTTGGAGAGCGGCCAAACGTCAACTGAAATTCTCCAAATATTCCAACCCGCCCATGACGATTCCGCGCCACTGGTGGCACTGTGAAATCCCGCCTAAATTTTTTTTTGCCTTTTAATTGCGACTTTTGAGCACTTTTAAAGGTACGTTTACCTCAGCAAAGCATGCTGTATATTTTCTATTCCTTTGAATGCAGTTTTATGGCATTAGTATGAGTTATATGTAAAATTGCATGAATGATGATGATGGGTGCAGTTTCAGGTGAATATTCCGGGTGGCGTGTGCCCCAGGACTTTGTATTGTATACATCAGTGTGAGGTGGCAATTATCCCCCTGAGCACAGCTGGTCAGATAGCGCACTTGTCATCATTACTTACCCCCCCCCCCCCCCCCCCCACACCCCCATAGTATCATGAGTATATCATCCTGGCTTACCTTATGAACAGAGCATATAAAAGAACGTATGTCAGGAACGGTGGTTTATAGTGAAATAAAGCAGTCCTACAAGCTATACGGAAATGAGTTACAGAAGCTGCAAAATCACTGCTTGATTTTTCATTTCTGAGTTCTCTCTGCCTGTGGATAGAACAGGCAGAAGCCTCGGCAGGCCAGGCTGCACCCACGTACACAGGAACACAAGGGGGAATAATCTCCTCAAGTCATTGGCCTTTAGCAGTCTGTGCAGCACATTGGCGTCTGAACATGGAACTTGATGTCAAAATTGAAGTGTTGGTGTGGTAGGAGGCTTGAATCCAGCACCAAAAGACCGCTTCAAGGAACGTGCATTTGTTTGCGAAAAATAAAATTGTGTAGTGCAGACAAATATTGGAGGATTTTTAAAAAAAGAAACATCTACGATGCCACTTATTTTAAATTTAAAAAAACGATTGAAGTTTTAGCAGAGCCTAATCGCGGCAAGTTTCCATTGTTTCAACAGAGTTATCAATCCCTAAAGAGCACGGAAGGAAATTTCAACCCACTGCATCTCCTCGAGGCCCAAGAATCTCTGAGGGAAATTTCCCTCATAATCTAGCAAATATGCATTGCATGCAGATGTAATTTTACGCGCTCTCCCTGTGATGTATTCTTTTTGGAACACCTTGATCTTAAAAGCAAAAAGACACAGCGTTTTGACATTATCAAACACGAGCGTCAGGCCCACATGCCTTTCTCATGATACGGGTGCGCTGCAGCAGGATTGGAGGTCTGATAACGTGGTACTCTTGTTTAAAAAGGGTACTCTTGTTTGAAAAGGGAGTGATGGACAGACTTAATAATTACAGGTCATTCAGTCTAAACCCAGCAGCGGCCAACATTATTGGAATCAATGCTGAAAGACGGGATGAACTGTCACTTAGTCCGCATGGATTTGTTGTGGGAAGGTCATGCCTGACGAACGTGATTGATGTTTTTGAGGAAGTAACAAGGAGGATTGATGAGGGTGGTGCAGTTGATGTGTTCCACATGGAGTTTAGCAAGGCTTTTGACAAGATTGCTCACGGCAGTGGTTAAAAAGATAAAAGCCCTTGGAATCCAGGGAAATGATGCAAGCTGGTTACAAAAGTGGGTCCATGACAGGAAACAAAGGATAATTATTTATGGATATTTTTGTGACTGGAAGGGTATTTCCAATGGGATTCTTCAGGGCTCGGTACTAAGTCCCTTGCTTTTTGGTGGCATATGTTACTGATTTGGGCATAAATATAGAATCATCAAGATGTTTGCAGATGACTCAAAAATTTGGTGTGAGGTTGGTAGCGAGGAGGATGGCTGTAGACTGCAGGAAGGTACCAATGGATTGGTCAGGTGGCCAGAAAAGTGGGGCGGCCGGTGGCACAGTGGTTAGCACTGTTACATCACAGCACCAGGGTCCCAGGTTTGATTCTTAGTTCGGGTGACTGTCTGTGTGGAGTTTGCACATTTTCCCCGTGTCTGCGTGGGTTTCCTCCGGGTGCTCCGGTTTCCTCCCACAGATCAAAGATGTGCAGGTTTGGTGAATGAACCATGCTGAATTGCCCCAAAACATTAGGCGGGGCTATGGGGCTAGAGTTGGGGGTTGGGCCTAGGTAGGGTGCTGTATCGGAGCAGAGCAAGGGCTGGTGCAGACCCAATGGGCCGAATGGCCTCCTTTTGCACTGTAGGGATTCTATGATTCTATGAAATGGAATTCACCCCAGAGACCTGTGCGGTGATGTACTTGTGGAGGTCAAACAAAGCAAAGGATTTCACAATAAATGGGAGGCTACTAAGACATGTAGAGGACGCGAGGGATCTTGGCGTGAATGGCCACAGCTCCCTGAAGGGATCATGACAGGTTGATAAGGTGGTTCAGAAGGTATGTGGAATCTTTTCATTTATTAGCCAAGCACAGAACTATATAAAGCATTAGTTAGGCCACAACTTGAGCATCGTATACAGTTCTGGTCACCTCATTACAGAGAAGATGGCACTGCATTAGAGAGGGTACCGAGGAGATTCGCAAGGATGTAGCCAGGATTGGAAAATTGTGGCTATGACGAAAAACTGGATAGGCTGGGACTGTTCTCTTCAGAATGGAGGATTCTGAGAGGAGATTTGATTGAGATGTACAAAATTGTGAGTGGCTTGGATATAATGGATGGTAAGGGTCTATTTACCTTAGCAGAGAGATCAGTGACTTGGGAGCATAGATTTAAAGTGATTGATATAAGAATTAGAGGGGAGGTGAGGGAAAGGATTTTCACCCAGAAGGTGGCGGGGTCTGAATCTAGCTGCCTGAAAAGAGTCAGCAAACCTCATCTCATTTAAAGATATGCCCTGATTTGCACCTGATGTGCCGTAACCTACAGAGCTAGGGAACAAAGTCGGAATGTGAGGTTAGGTTGGGTGGCTTGGTTTCTTGGCCAACGCAGATACGATAGGCCTAGCACCGCTTGGAATGCCGTAAGTCTTCTACGATGCTGTGAAGCTTCATGCCGGGACCACCGCATCTCTTGAAGTCATAGAACATGAATCAAAAACGGTTTCAGGGGTAACCTGGGACCCTGGCGCTGTGAAGCCACAGTGCTAGCCACTTGTGCTAACGTGCTGCTCAATGTCCAAAGATGTGCAGGTTAGGTGAGATTACGGGGATAAGGTAGGGAGGTGGGGTTAGGTAGGGTGCCCTTTCAGAGGGTCGGTGCAGACTCGATGGGCTGAATTGAATTCTGTGGATTCCATAGTCCCAAAAGCCTCTGTTGTCACACCCGGGTGGGTAAGACCTGTTATCTGCAGTCATTGTCATACAGTTTGTGTAACGCTGCAGCTGGCCTTCACAAGGGGCAGAGTTCAGTGCTGTTTACTCGGCTACTAATCCATCGAATGTGAGGTTTAATCCCACCACAAACGTTTGAGAAATCCAACTTTTTTAAAAATCTGGAAATAAATTAAAATGCTGCCATCAGTAACAGTGACCATGGAGCTGGGGATCATTGTAAAACCTCAAATGGTTCAGCAATTTACTTGGAGAAATAAACTGGTTGTCCTTGCCTGCTCTGGCCTTCATTTGACTTTCATTCCATATCAAGGTGATTGACTCTAAGCTGACCTCTGAAGTGGCAGCACAGTGGCACAGTGGGTAGCACTGCTGCCTCACAGCGTCAGGGACCTGTGTTCGATTCCGGTCTTGGATGACTGTCTGTGTGGAGTTTACATGCGTCGATTCCCTCCCAAAGTCCAAAGGTTAGGTGGATTAGCCATGCTAAATTTCCCCTCATAGAACATACAGTGCAGAAAGAGGCCATTCGGCCCATCGAGCCGTAACCGACCCACTTAAGCCCTCACTTCCATCCTGTCCCCGTAACCCAATAACCCCTCCTAACCTTTTTGGACCCTAAGGGCAATTTATCATGGCCAATCCACCTAACCTGCACATCTTTGGACTGTGGGAGGAAACCGGAGCACCCGGAGGAAACCCACGCAGACACGGGGAGAACGTGCAGACTCCGCACAGACAGTGACCCGGCGGGGAATCGAACCTGGGACCCTGGCGCTGTGAAGCCACAGTGCTATCCACTTGTGCTAACGTGCTGCTCAATGTCCAAAGATGTGCAGGTTAGGTGAGGTTACGGGGATAAGGTAGGGAATTGGGGTTAGGTAGGGTGCCCTTTCAGAGGGTCGGTGCAGACTCGATGGGCTGAATGGAATTCTGTGGATTCCATAGTCCCAAAAGCCTCTACGCTGTACAAAGCCACTTTGCAAGAGGCAATAGATTCTGGCCTTAGCAATGTCGCCCGCATGCCGAGAATGAATATTTTTTAAAAAGCTGTGTAAATAAAGCTTGGAGAAAATGGTTAAATATCATGCCAAGAATGTCACGGCTTTGTCGGGGGTGGAGTATAGGTTTAATGTTTGAAAGAGCTGGCACAGACACGATGAAGTCGAAGACTTACTGCTGTGTGGCTTGATTCGATGATTCCATGATAACAGAATCAAGTGGTGCGAGAATTGCTAATTTGAATAAATTTGAATGCAGGCAAAAGTAGTAATTACATAGTGCAAGCAGGAGCCTCTGTGACACTCGCCCCTGTCAATGGCAGCACAGTTGTGTTGCAACCTTACATTTTGAACCATAGTTGAATGGTGCATGCTTATTTTTTTAATACCTTCAATCGCAGACTGCTGTGAGTTTTCTGGCTGCGAAGATTGTGTAATCAATGAAGCTTGTGCATGGCTGGAGCTATTTTTCACGAAATCTATCCATAAAGTAGCCTTGTCTGTCGCCAGCTGCTCACTGCCCAGATAGATGGCACTTTCACAACAAGGTTAGATAGTGTATCATATTTCATACTGTGCGCGCAGGCTGTCACTGACCCTCATCCCAATTGCCACAGCGCTCGTTCGGCTTCAGCTGGCGCGCACGCAGCCAAGTCACTTGGCATTTTGGGATTCAAGCTGACAATCTCAGGTTGGTAAGATTTTGGTTCCCTTGCCCTGCGCCACCCTTCACTTAATGGCTGAGATTGAGAAGCTGCTTCAAGGAGAAAGATCCTTGCTGTCAAGAAAGCATAGTCATGTTCACAAAACATCCAATGAGGCATACACAAAATATTGGACGTATCTTGGGTAAATATCACTTGTGTTGTGCGTTCGGAGGGATGACAGCGGGCAATTATACACAATTCTAGGTATTACTCTGGTCATTTTTGTGGTAGAGGCATTTAGTCACTAATTATAACACTTTCATTACAATAGCAGCCACAGGAATGTCATAAACATTAGAAGATAGGACTAGGAGTAGGTCATTCAGCCCATCAGGACTGCTCCGCCATCCAAGCAGATCATGCCTAACCATCTATCTCCATATCATTTCTCTCCACTATCCCCAGATCCCTTTGATGTCATTTGCATCCAGAAACCTATCATAGAATCATAGAATTCCCTACTGTGTAGAAGCAGGCCATTCAGCCCCTTGAGCTTGCACCGACCCATCGAATGAGCACTTCACCCATGTCCACTCCCCTGTCCACCCCGCCCTATCCCCGTAACCTCATAACCTAACGTGCATACCCTGCACACTAAGGTGCAATTTATCATGGCCAATCCACTTAACCTGCATTTCTTTGGACTGTGGGAGGAAACCGGAGCACCCGGACGAAACTCACGCAGACACGGGGAAAACGTGCAATCTCCACACAGACAGTGAGGCCAGAATTGAACGCGGGTCCTTGGTGCTGTGAGGCAGCAGTGCTAATCACTATATCACCATGTCGTCCTATCGATTTCTGTCTTGAACATGCTCAATGATTGAGCATCCACAATCCTCTGGGGTAGAGGATTTCACAAATTCACCATTCTCTGAGTGAAGAAATTGCTCCTCATCTCAGTCCTAAATGGCCTGTCCCTTATACTGAGGCTGTGACCCCTGGTTCCGGAGAAAAAGGTACATCCATTGATCGCTCCAGACATAAATTTCCAGACGCTAACATTCAGATCCATGTCTAGCTTTACGACTTTCCTTCATATTGTTTTTAAATGTTTCCAATTAAGGGGCAATTTAACGTGGCCAGTCCACCTACCCTGCACACCTTTGGGTTGTGGGGAGTGAGACCCACGCAGACGCGGGTAGAATGTGCAAATTCCACATGGACAGGGACCCGGGGCCAGGATCGAACCCGGGTCCTCAGCGCCGTGCTAACCACTATGCCACTGTACCGCTCTTACTTCATATTTATATGTCTTTTCAACCTGTGTCACATTATGGTCTGCAATAATCACCTTGATTGAGAGGGTGCAGTAGTGATTTACCAGAATAATGCCGAGGATGAGGGACTTTAGTTATATGGTGAAACTGGTAAAGACGAATTGTTTCTCTTCCAGTGGAGGAGGTTAAGTGGAGATTTACTTGAGGTGCTACAAATTATGGAAGGCATTGGTGTACGTCTGGAGGTCTGTATTTTGCCGTCTGTATTTGAGAAGGGACATGATTGCATTGGGGACGTTTGCATGACTGGAGGGTTTAATCTTATGAGGAGAGGTTGGACAGATTGGGCCTGTTTCCCTTGCAGTTAGGAGGAATGGGAGGTGCTTTTATTGGGGAGTGTGGGGTCCTGGGAGGACTTGGCAGGGCAGAGGTTTGGGGGGTTCTTTCTCCCTTTGGTAGGGAGCCGGGTGGTTGGAGCTGAAGGACACAGTTTGAGAATGAGGGCTCTCCCATTTGGAATGGGAATAGGAGGACGTTTTTTTCCTCTCAGAGGGTTGTGAGTCTGTGGGACTCTCTTCCTCGGAGGGTAGTGGGGGTGGGGTCATTGGACATTTTTGGGCCTGGATTGGATGGGTTCATCACTAGCAGAGGAGTCGAAGGGCATCGGGGACAGGCAGGAAAATGTGGTAAACTAAAGCAGAGGTGGATTCCTGACTAACAAGGGAGTGGAGGGATGTCTGGGCTGGGCAGGGGGCTGGCATCAGGGCTGTGGGTCATGTCAGCTGTGGGCTTGTTGGTTGACAGAGCTGGCTCAAGGGGCTTGGTGGCCTGCTCTTGTGCCTGGCTTGTACGTTTGGTAAGAATAAATAAGGAGAAAGTTCACACTGGTGGGTGGGTCAGTATTAGGAGGGTGCACATTTACTACAACTGGGGAAAGACTCAGAGTTCTGAAGATAAATATTTTACACACAGAGTTGTTATGACCTGGAATGTCCTACCTGACGGTGTGGTGGAAGCAGATTCAATATCAGAAGGAAATTGAATGAATATTTGGAAAGGAATTTTTTTAATGCTATGGGGTAAGAGCGAAGCAAGTGGAACTAACTGGATAATCTTACAAAGAGCTGCCACTAAAACAATGCACTGAATGCTGTATTTTTTATGACATGGCTTCCCCAGTGGTCCAATGAGTAGCTAATCTATATAAATCTGAAAGGGTGATGTGATGCGACCATCAATTCACACGAGACGGAGAGTTGAAGTGAACAGTGGTTTTAATCAGCTGGAACTGTGCCTGCCTGCGACTGCTCTGCACTGAGAGCTGCCTGCAGGCAGCAGATCTATATACCTCCCCCGAGGGGGCGGAGCCAGGGGCAGAGCCCACAAGGGCACCAACATGATACAATGTAATGTAATGTAATACAATGGTCCATAGGTGGAGCCCACAAGGACATCAGCATAGTACAATGTAATGTAATATAATACAGTGGTGAATGGTTGCCGTAATACATTCACCACATGATGTTTGATCTTTAGTTAGCTGATCCCAGCCAGAAAACCATTACAACTGGTCTCAGCATGTCGTCTGACCTGAGGGGCGTCACGGTGGCACAGAGGTTAGCACTGCTGCCTCACAGTGCCAAAGACTTGGGTTCAATTCCGGCCTTTGGTCACTATCAATGTGGAGTTGCACTTTCCCACCATGTCTGCGTGGGTTTCCTCCGGATGCTCCGGCATCCTCCAAAGATGTGCGGGTTAGGTGGACTGGCCACGCTAAATTGCCCCTTGGAGTCCAGGGATGTGCAAGTTAGACTACAGGGTTATGGGAATAGGGCAGGGAGGACATGGGTCGAGTTCTCGTTCGAAGGGTCGGTGCAGACTCGATGGGCCTCCTTCTGTTGCAATAGCCTGTGGCACTCATCCTCAATTTGACGAGGATGAACAATCCTGGAAGGAATCAAGACCTTCGGGAAAACAAAGGAGAAATTTGCTTGCAGGGACGGAAAGGAAGAACAAACAATAAATACTTAAGGCCTCACCCCTCTCTATCTTTGTTTCCTCCAACCTTCCGAAACCTCTAGACTACCCCATTACTGGCATCTTGCACATCCCCAGTTTAATCACTATTATTGGCGATTGTGCTGTTTTGGCCCTCAGCTTGGGAATTCACTTAGTAAAACTCTCTGGTTCTCCACCTCTTTCCTCCTTTAAGACAGTCTTTAAAATCTCGTTGGTCAAGCTATTTCTCTCTGGTGGTTTAACATCAATTCTTATTACCTGTGAAACACTGCGGCGATATTTAACTTCATTGAAGACTGTATAAAAATATACAGTTTTGTTGTAATGGCCTGTCTGGCCTGTCTTGCTTGTACTGGCCATCTTAAAGGAGGAATTCACCTGATGTCACTCTCCTGCCTTTTCCCCATTGCCCTTTGAAAGCCTCGATTTAACCTGCCTCCACCACACTCTCAGGTAGTGCATTCCAGATCCTAACCACTCACAGCAGGTAAACGTTTTTCCTCTTGTCTCCATCGTTTCTTTTGCCCATTACAAAGAACAAAGAAAGAACAAAGAACAAAGAAAAGTACAGCACAGGAACAGGCCCTTTGGCCCTCCAAGCCTGTGCCGACCATGCTGCCTGTCTAAACTAAAATCCTCTATACTTCCTGGGTCCGTATCCCTCTAAAGAACAAAGAAAAGTACAAAGAAAAGTTTACCTTAAACTTGCGCCTTCTGGTTCTCGATCCTTCACCAATGGGAACAGTTTCTCCTTCGTGATTTTGAATTCCTCTATTTAATCTCTGATGCACGATCAATGACCACTAAAGCGAGGTTGTGGTCCAACTGAAGGCTTTAATAAGCTAGGTGTTTCCCCCAGCAGCTCAGGTACAGAATGAAGGCTGCTGGGGCGGCACGGGCTCTTATACCCCGCCTTGCAGGGTGAAGCTACCATACAGCTTGACCAATAGGAAACGTACAATATCTACTAATGGTGTTCCAGCATTATCAGGTACCGTAATACCTCTACACAGACTACCACATTCACCCCCTGTTAAAAAAGAGTCCGGCGGGGGTGGTGGCTTGATATTACAACATGGTAACATGGTAGAAATTATAGTTATGGAGGTACCCTAATACCTCCGTACAGCGTTTTGTAACTATTTATAGATTCACAATTAACTATACACACTTTAAAATGAAGCAATCAGTCGATCAGGGGCCCTGGTCATCCAATGGTGTTCCAGCTTTACCAGGTACCGTAATACCTCTCCACAGACTACCACAATCTCCTCACAACCTTTTCTCCAATTTTTCTACATAACTGAACTTCCTTGTTCCTGGGCCATTACTACAAATCTTTCCTGCTCCCTCTCCAATACCATCAGACCTTAAGAAATAGGAACAGGAGGAGGCCATTCAGCCTGCTTTGCCTTTTGATAGGATCGTAGCTGATCTTACATTCACCAAGTCCACTTTCTTGCCTTATATCCAGAACCCCTAATACCCCTAATGATTAAAAATCTGTCGATCTCGGCCTCAAATATGCCTTAAGTGAGCGCCCCCATATTCGGCAACCATGCCCTGTGGTCTGATACTCTCCCATCAATGGAATCATCCTCCCAATATTTACCCTGTTGAACCCCCTAGGAATCTTACATATTTCAATCACATCACCTCTCATTCTTCTGAACTCCGTGGAGTACAGACCCAACCTGTTTCACCTTTTCTCAAATGACAGTCCCTCCA
Organism: Scyliorhinus torazame; assembly: GCF_047496885.1. Taxonomy (NCBI): domain Eukaryota; kingdom Metazoa; phylum Chordata; class Chondrichthyes; order Carcharhiniformes; family Scyliorhinidae; genus Scyliorhinus; species Scyliorhinus torazame. The sequence continues at coordinate 37,242,248 of NC_092715.1, read as the reverse complement.
CACCCAGGATCATCCTCGTAACCCTCCTGTGTACTGCCTCCAGTGATAATGGTCTCGAACTTCGTAGTGGCAATTTCCATCACATTACCACTCTCGCCCCAGACTTACATTCGCTGGGATTCTGAAGCCTTTGTCTCACCCAAACCCCTACAGTCAGGCTGTGTGAGACAGGAGCAGCGAAGCATCACACAGGCAATATTGTCCTGGAGTAACTGGGGTGCAGATGGCCATTTTGCAGCAATAGGTGCCAGAAAGGGGACAGTTTAAAGGGACAGTTTTGGGAGCAGCTACGTTTTAAAGTTTAGGCAATCGGAGAAGACCTAGTGGGGGTGACGGTGGGGTGGGGGGACTGGAGGGGGGAGGGGGGCATGTCGGACCCGAGGGGGAGAGGGGTGGGTCCAGAGATGGGAGTGCGGGGGTGTCAGGTGGGTCAGGTTGGGCGGGGGCTGCGGTTGGTAGTCATAGTGTGTCCACTGGTGTGTCGTGTTTGTGTGTGTGTGGGGGGGGGGGGGATGTGGGGGGTCCCATGTGTGGCTGCATCTGTTTTTTAAAAATACTTTGTAGTTAGTTTCCCTCTAGCTCATTCTAGGTAACTATCAGGGTAAAACTGGCAGAACCATCCGAAGTTAGTGATTTAAATCGCTTCTGTTGGATGGTTCCCAGCCTAACTTAATTGTCCAGAGGAAGTTTGTGCTCCTGGGCAATTGCTGGGCAAACCTTTACAGGGAAACTTCCTAGAGGGACTCCCCAGCGAATCATTGGGGTATGACCTAAAAGTGGTATTGGGAACATGGAAGTTATGGGCCACAATATATCTTTCCTTAAATAAGGTGACCCAAACTGTACACAGTATTCTAAATGTAGCCTCACTAGTACCTTTTACAGTTGCAGGCCTTAACATCTTTCCTAATGTGTGGTTCCCATAGAAACATGAAATGTTTAGAGCACAGAAAGAGGCCATTCAGCCCATTGTGACCTGAGTTGGAGGTTATCAACCTGTGCTGCCACTTCAATGATTTAAGTACATGTCAACCCAGTTTTCCCTGCTCCTGCAGCCCAGTTAAAATTGTACCTTTTATTTTGTAATGTCTTTCTGCATTCTTCCAATCAAATGGAATAAATTTACGCTTCTCTGCATTAAACTTCAATTGCCACTTGTCTGCCCATTCCACCAACCTATCTCTGCCCTTATGAAAATTGACACTATTTTCCTGGATCACAATGCTTCCAAGTTTCCTATCAACAGATGTGAGATATCAAAACATAGAAAGTTGATGGCACAGAAGAAAGCCATTCAACCCATCACGCCCATGCCAGACAAAGAACAGCCATCCAGCCTAATCTCATCTTCCAGCTTTTGGTCTATAATAATAATAATTGCTTATTGTCACAAGTAGGCTTCAATGAAGTTACTATGAAAAGCCCCTAGTCGCCACATTCCGGCGCTTGTTCGGGGAGGCCAGTACGGGAATTGAACCCGCGCTGCTGGCCTTGTTCTGCATTACTAGCCAGCTGTTTAGCCCACTGTGCTAAACCAGGCCCTATTGGCCCCCAAACGTAGCTCTACTGTAGGTGGGACAATAAATTGGGCGATAATAAAGGCATGTCAAAAAAGCAGTATTTTAACCATGGGTGACTTTAATCTTCACGTAGATTGGAAAAATCAGATTGGTAGAGGTAGCCATGAGAAAGAATTCATAGAGTGTATTTGGAATTGTTACCTAGAACAATATGTTGTGGATCCAACCAGCGATCAGGCTATTTTGGATTTGGTAATGTGTAATGAGGCAGGCTTTATAAACAATCTCAGCGTAAAAGATCCCATAGGAAGCAGTGATCATAACATGGTAAAATTATAGCATTCAATCTTAGAGTGAGAAACTTGGGTCAGAAACAACTGTGCTAAACTTAAGTAAAGTTGACTGTCAAGGAATGAGGGACGAACTGGCTGGAGTGGGCTGGGAAAGGTGTTTTGCAGAAAAGACGGTTGATCAGCAATGACAGACATTTTTGAAAATACTTCATGACTCACAACAAAATACATCCCAGTGAGGAATCAGGGGCAAAATTCTCCCACCCGCCCCGCCACATTTCTGCGCCGACCGGCCGGCGGGAGTCTCCGTAACACCGGCCGGTCAATGGGGTTTCCCATTGTGGGGCAGCCCCACGCCGTCGGGAAACCCCCCGGTGCCGGCAAAATGGAGACTCCCGCCGGCGGAGAATGACGCCCAAGGATTCTAGGACGGGGGTAAATCAACTATGGTTAACCAAGGAAGTGAATATTACACTGGAACAAAAAGCAAATAATGTGGTAAAGATTAGTGGTAAGTCAGAGCATTGGGCAAGTTTTAAAAGCCAACTTGCCAGATGGCCAGATGAAATATAAGGACAAACTAACAAGCAATATAAAAATGAACAGCAAGAGCTTCTTTAAAAAGGAAGAAGAAGGCCAAAGTGAGCATTGGCCCCTTAGAGAATGGAATGGGGGAAATAATAATGGGGAGCCAGGAAACAGTAGAGGAGTTAAATAAGTACTTTGCATCAGTCTTCATGATGGAATACACTAATTTTTTTTTTTAATTTCAGAGTACCCAATTATTTTTTTTACAATTAAAGGGCCATTTAGCATGGCCAATCCACCTAACCTGCACATCTTTTGGGTTGTGGGGGTGAAACCCAAGACGACATGGGGAGAATGTGCAAACTCCACACGGACAGTGGCCCAGGGCCGGGATTCGAACCCGGGTCCTCAGCGCCGCAGTCCCTGTGCTAACCACTGCACCACATGCTGCCCTGTGGAATACACTCATAACATTCCAGAAATATTAAATAATCAAGGGGCAGAATATGGGGAGGAAATAAATACAATAAGTCACGAGGGGAAAAGTACCAGGGAAGCCAATGGAGCTAAAGGCTGCTAAATCCCCTGGACCTGATGGATTGCATCCAGGATATTTAAGGAAGTAGCTACAGAGATAGTGGATACACTGGTAGTAATCTTCCAAGAATCCTCAAATTCTGGGAAAGTCCCAGAGGATTGGAAAATTGACAATGTAACACCTTTATTCAACAAAGAAGGGTGACAAAAAACAAGTAACAATAGGTCAGTTCGCTTCACTTCTGTCATTGGAATTGCACTCGTTCCACGTGGCACCGTTGCTAGCCCACTAACGGATCCTGAATCACTCGGGGACTGGCAGCGCTTTTGTCAACGTCGAACACTTGCGATTCAGTCCTGGCATCAGCACTTAGTCCCCCAAAAGGAGGATCCTGCCCAATGAGTTTTCAGCCTCCGCCACCTGGTCAGACAGTAGGTTCCTCACCACCCACGGGGTAAAAAATATTCTCTTCTAATTCTTCATGCCAATTACTTTAAATCTCCCCCTCTTTTGTCACTGATTTCTCTGCTGGGGCAATGGCTCCTCCTGTCCATTTGGCCCCTCATAATTTTACAGTTATCCATTAACTTTCTCCCCAGACTACTGTGATCCAAAAGAAACAAGCCCAGCCCAGCCAACCTTCTTCATTGATAACATTCTCTTTTCTTGGCAACATTATCTCCTTTGCACCCTCTAGGCGTGTTCAAACCCTTCCCGTAATGTGGTGACCAGAACTGAATGCAGTGCCCTCGCTGTGACCTAACGTTTTACCAAGTTCACTTTTCAAAGTTCCAGCATAATTTCCCTGCTGCCATTTGTTTTTTCTGCTCATTCTTGGGATGTCAGCTTCACTGGCTGGGACAGCATTTATTTCCCATCCGAGCTGCCCGGCTTACTGGGTCATTTCAGAGAGCATTTAAGAGTCACCCACAGGTGAGGATGGCAGTTTTCCTTCCCAAAAGGACATCAGCGAACCAGTTGCTTTTTTACAACAATCATAGAACACTTCCAGTGCAGAAGGAGGCCATTCAGGCCCATCGAATGTGCACCGACCCTCTGAAAGACCATCTCACCCAGGCCCACTCCCCTGCCTTATCCCTGTAACTCCACCCAACCTTTGGACACTAAGAGGCAATTTAGTATGGCCAATCCACCTAACCTGCACATCTTTGGACTGTGGGAGGAAACCGGAGCACCCGGAGGAAACCCACGCAGGGGAGAAAGTGCAAACTCCGCTCAGACAGGCACCTGAGGTCCGAATCGAACCCGTGTCCCTGGCGCTGTGAGGCAGCAGTGCTGACCACCGTGCCACGATCGACAGTGGTTTCATGGTCATCATTGGACTTCTGATTCGAGATTTTTATTCAAGTTTAATTTCACCATCTGCTGTGGCGGGATTCGAACCCGGGTCCCCAGAGCTTTAATCTGAGCCTCTGGATGACTAGTCCAGTGACAATACTGTTACGCCATCATAGGCCTTGGCTCATCATGGAAGACACCCTGTATGCCTCTTTAACCACCTTAACACCTGGGACACATAAAGGAAACATTCCATGTGGCTCACATAGATATAAGCCAGGGCTGTCACTTTACTAAAGGCTAAGAGAAGAATTTACCCAATAAATAAATGTGCCATTTATTGCTGCTGTTGAAAATCCAAAACCATGTTCGACAATGGGCTCTGCAAACAGTGCTTTTTGGCCCTTTGCCTTCACATATCTGAATAAAAACTGTTTCTTATCTGACCTTGTTATCCATCTGCTTGCATAAAAAAAAGCCGGTGTTCTGGCACTGACACACAAATCTGCTGCAACAAAGGTTATCGACCTGCGCAACCTTGTAAACAGGCAATCGCTCTAAATACTAAATACACCAGATTAAAAGCATCTTGATTTCAATGCGGCTTCCCAGCTGAAATAAAAAAACACCCACACTACGTGTAACTAAAGGGCAAGGGCCAGGTTCATGAATATGCCAGCAGTGCAGGCTCCTGCGAATGCTTCGTTGAGCTTCGCCCCTGCTTGAAGCCGCAGGTCTCCTCAATCTGCTTTAAGCTTTAGTGAGCTGCAGAATGGCCAAAAGTACCAGGCTGAAAATGTCTTGCTAGACTGTAAACTGTGCAGGGAGAGAGAGATAGGGTGTGCATCAAGAAATGTTTAAAATTCTTTCCCAAGATATGGGCGTTACTGGCTTGGCCAACATTTGTTGCCCATCCCTATTTGGCCTTGAGAAGCTGGTGGTGAATCACAGTCTTGAATGAATGTCATACATATGATGTAAGTACACCCACGGGGCTCGATCTCCTTGCCGCATTGCGAATCTTCCTGGATCTACCCGGCTCACCATACCTTCCGAGATCTAACGCAATCTTGCAAGACGTCGTGATCTGAATGCAGGATCGCAATTTTGCAAATCTGCATATTAGAGTGAGACAGCTAGCCTCAGTCTGATATGCTCTTCCATGATCTACCCAAGGCGTGGGATCTAATCCACTCGCCTCGGATATCTCGGGCGAGTGCCGTTCAGTGATTGTTTCCAGGGACACACACCGAAACAAACATCAACAGCTGCTGGAAGGTCATCAACTCGGTGAAAGATGCTCTTTGTTCTGCCCAGAACTTGCTGATCTTCCAGTGCAAAGAACTGTCCTCGACCGAGTGTTGCAGACTGGCACATTCCAAGGTCCAGGACTACGTGCTGCGGAACGCACTCAAGCTTGGGGCAGCTGCCGCCAAGGCGCAATGGGGAAAGACCACAGTGTAAGGTCTTACTAGCAAATGTACACCGAGGGGCGGGTAACAGTGTAAACCCCCCTCGGCCTGGGGCATTAACACTCCAATGTATAAAAGAAACATGACAATGTAAATGTTTAAGAAGGAATCGTAACGTAAAGAGCGATATGTGTGTAAGGTTATCAAAACTGAATGGAAGAAAGTCAAGGGAATGTGTAACTCTGATGGAAATGTACAGTCAAGACAATTCAAAATATTCTGTGATCTTTATGATAGATTTTATGAATAAAGTATATTTTTGGGAAAAAGAAAATGGCCTCCACAAATGGGGACCAGATGGAACGGTACTAGTGGGGGTCTCCCAGGGGATCGGAGGTTCTCAAATGCTTGCTCTCTGGGCAGGGTGGCATTTTGGCACTCCTGATGCCAGCCTGGATCCCAGCCTGGATCCCTGGAAGTGCCACTTGGGTGCTGGCTTGGCAGTTCCCAGGTGGCATTGCCAGCTGATGGGGCACTGCCAGGGTACCAGGCTGGTAGTGCCAAGCTGGCATTTTCCCGTGCTGGGGTTTGGGCCCAGGGGTGCCCTGTGCAAGTGTGGTGGGGTGCAGGGGGGCTTGTAGGTAAGTTGGAACTTTGAGGGGGTTCGGGGGTCAGGTTGAGGGTTCAAGAGATTGGGCTCAATTTTAAAATGTGGCCCAATCTTCTCCTGCACTGAGGAGTTCTGGCGAGTGGAGCTCCTCAGTGCAGGAAACAGGACTAAGTGCGGCGTCACTGCGGAGTTCCCCACTGAGGCCCGAATATAACCTGAGCCCCGGTAGATAGCATGGTGTTTCTCGGCAGTGCGAGCACTGGAAACACTCGGCTAAATGCATTTGTTGGGGGATACCTATTCCCATTCGGTTAGATCACATCCACACTGTTGTTGGAGCTGCACTCATCCAGGCCAGTGGAGGGTATGCCATCACACCGCTTACTTGTGCCTTGTAGATGGTGGACTTTGGGCAGTTCCTCAATGCAGAATTCCAAGTGCCTGAGCTGCTCCAGTATCGCAGCATTTATAGAGCTGGTTCGGTTCAGTTTCTGATCAACAGGAATCTGCAGAATGATGATAGAAGGGGATTCAGCAATAGTCATGCCATGGAATGTCAAAGGGAAGTGGTTTGATTCTCTCTCGTTGCCACATCAACCCAAGCATGGTTATTGCCCAGGTCTTGCTGCATTTGGACATGGATTGCTTCAATGTCGGAGGTGTAGTGATATCATGGTTTTGTTGTAATTCACCAACTGACCACTTGGAGTCTCATTAGTATAGAAGTGAGTGTTGGAGTCAGGTGACCTCAGACTGACTAGGGAGCTGTGAGAAAGGTTGCTTGTGCATGATCATTCTATTATTCATCTGTTGTTTGTGTATATTTAACCCATAGTTAATGTTAATAAATCATGAATAGCTTTAGCTGCAAGTGTTCTTGTAATATAATTCAGGCCACCCAACAAGAACATTACATGGTACCAGGACTTGATGGTGTTAAACACTGATAAAAAAACTATCACATCATCGAATGGGGAAATTAATAGGATTAAAACCTGATAACCAGTGGATGTTGTGTATCTGGACTTTCAAAAGGCTTTTAACAAGATCCCACACAAGAGATTAGTGAGCAACATTAAAGCTCATGGTATTGGGGGTAATATTTTGATGTGGACAGGGAACTGGTTGACAGACAGAAGGCAGAGAGTGGGAATAAACGGTTCCTTTTCCGAGTGGCAGGCAGTGATTAGTGGGCTACTGCAATGTTCAGTGCTGGGACCCAGCTGTTCACAATCTCCAGTAATGGCTGAACAAAGGAATTGCATGTAATATCTCCAAATTTGCAGACCACACTAAGTTGGGTGACAGTGTGTGCTGTGAGGAGGATGTAATCTAAAGCAATATAATGTGGGTAAATGTGAGGTTATCCACTTAGGTGGCAAAAACAGGAAGGCAGACTTTAACTGAATGGTGGCAGTTTAGGAAAAGGGGAAGTGCAACGAGAGCTGGGTGTCATGATAATAATAATAATCACTTATTGTACAAGTAGGCTTCAATTAGGTTACTGTGAAAAGCTCCTAGTCGCCACGTTCCGGCGCCTGTTCGGGGAGGCTGGTCCGGGAATTGAACCTGCACTGCTGCCTTGCTCTGCATTACAAGCCAGCTATTTAGCCCAGTGTGCTAAACCAGCCCCTCTGTGCTAAACCAGCCCCTCAGTCGCTGGAACAGTCGCTGAATGTTGGCATGCAGGTACAGCAGGTGGTGAGGAAAGCGAATAGCATGCTGGCCCTCATAGCGAGAGAATTTTGGTGTCGGAGTAGGGATATCTTGCTGCAGTTACACTTGGGCCTTGGTGCGGCTATACCTTGGGTATTGTGTGCAGTTTTGCTCTCCTAGTTTGAGTAAGGACATTTTTGCTAATGAGGGTGTCCAGCGAAGGCTCACCAGACTAATTCCCAGGAGGCAGGATTGACATATGAAGAAAGACTGGATTGACTGGGCTTGTACTCACTAGAGTTTGGAAAAATGAGAGGGGATCTCACAGAAACATACAAAATCCTGATTGGACTGGGCAGGCTAGATGAGGGAAGAATGTTTATGATGTTGGGGATGTCCAGAACTAGGGGTCACAGCCTAAGAATAAGGGGTCAGCCATTCAGGACTGAGATGAGGAAGACCTTCTTCCCTCAGAGAGTTGTGAACTTGTGGAAATCTCGACCACAGAAAGCTGTTGGGGCCAGTTCATTGGATATGTTCAAGAGGGAGCTGGACGTGGCCCTTGCGGCTAAAGGGATCAAGGAGTATGGAGAGAAAGCACGAGTGGGATATTGAATTTGCATGATCAGCCATGATCATATGGAATGGTGGTGCAGGCTTGAAGGGCCGAATGGCCTACTCCTGCATCTATTTTCTATTTTCTGTGTCTGTATGTTTGTAAACAGTCCCAATTTCTCCAATCAATCTTCTTAACTGAAATCCCTTATCCCTGGAACCATTCTCGTGGATTTTATATGCACTCTCTCTAATGCCTTCACATTTTTCGGAAAGTGCGGCGCCCAGAATTAGACGCAGTACTCCAGCTGAGGCCAAACTCACGTCTTATGCAAGTTCAACATAACCATTTTGCTCTTGTACCTTACGCTCCCTTTAATAAATCCTAGGATACTGTACTCTTTGCTAACTGTGCTCTCAACCTGTCCTGTCACTTATGCACATACACACTCAGGTCTCTTTGCTCCTGTACCCACTTCAGAACAGTATCCTTTTGTATTGGTGTTTACCAACTACAACCATCTTCCTTTGTTCTAGATATATCTCCACCAGTGGAGATCTCCCCCTGATTCCATTGACTTCAGTTTTGCGCGGTCTCCTCGATGCCACACTCGGCGAAAAGCTGCCTTGATGTGACTGGCACTCACTTTCGCCCCATGGCATGGATAGGGCAGACTAAAGAATCCGATGGTGGGTTGGAGCACCAGGAAGCGAAAGCGGAGCAGGTGAACGCACGGCTGTGGAGGAATTAGGTGGACTGCTTAGGCAGCAGACCAGAGCTTAAGGAGATACAGGTAGATGTAATGGCTGGGAGACGAGGCAATCAGCTTCCTTGTGGTCACAGGAAATCCGTAAAGGAGCTCCGCCAATGGGACTCTGCTGCCAGGCTGATTAAAGGTCACGAGTTAACCTGTTGGCATTATCCTGATAGATCTGGAACGTCAGCCATGAATGTCCAATGTAAATACTTCATTCCTCCAGATTCAGCTTTTCCATTAATGTTTATACAGATTTGATGCCAGTGGAATTAAAGATTTCTATTTGATAACTTCTAAATCCTATTGAAGGTGGAGCAGGCTCGAGGGGCCAAACGGCCTACTCTATTTCTATTCATATGGTCTTATGGTCTAGTTATACCGTTACTGATTCTTTACTTCCCGGGTATTCCCAATATTTCTCTCAACCTGTTTGTATCTTTGCTGGCCAATTTGCGTCATGTTGCAAACACTCAGATCCATTTAACTTTATGTGCAAAACCATTGTTTCATAAACTTCTACTTTCATTTTAATCAAAATATATTAGGGGCGCGGCGCTGAAGACCCAAGTTCGAATCCCGGCCCTGGGTCACTGTACGTGTGGAGTTTGCCCATTCTCCCCATGTCGGCGTGGGTTTCACCCCCACAATCCAAAGATGTGCTGGTTAGGTGCATTGGCCACGCTAAATTGCTCCTTAATTGGAGAAAAAAATAATTGGGTACTCTAAATTAAAAAAATAAATAAAATTATGTTAGGGGCGGCACGGTAGCACAGTGGCTAGCACTGCTGCCTCACAGTGCCAGGGACTCAGGTTCAATTCCAGCCTTGGGTCACTGTCTGTGTGGAATCTGCGCGTTCTCCCCGTGTCTGCGTGGGTTGCTTCCGGGTGTTCCGGTTTCCTCCCACAGTCCAAAGAGGTGCAGGTTAGGTGGATTGGCCATGCTAAATTATCCCTTAGTGTCCAAAGGTTAGGTGGGGTTATGGTATAGGGCCATGGAGTGGGCCTTGTTGGGTGCACTTTTGGAGGGTCGGTGCAGATTCGATGGGCCGAACAGACTCATTCTGCACTGTAGGGATTCTATGATCTTTAACCTTCAATATCCTGCTTAAGCTTCTAAAATGCAGCAGAGGGTATTATCAATGGTAAAAGAAATGTGCTCAAGTTCCAAGTCACCAGATTAGTTTTGCAGCTTAGCTTTCGGGAGCCAACAGATCTGAAACATGTCCAAAATTCTTCACATACAACTGCCCAACTCAGGAAGGGCCAGTGGACAATTGCACCACCCAGTGGTAACGTTCATTAATGAAGCTGCATCAGTGAAAACCTAATTTGACTTCACACTGAAGCAGAAAGCATCAGTCTGTCGTGCGCGCATGTGTGTGTTGATAATTAATAATTGCTTATTGTCGCAAGTAGGCTTCAATGAAGTTACTGTAAAAAGCCCCTCGTCGCCACATTCCGCCACCTGTTCGGGGAGGCCGGTGCGGGAATTGAACCCGCGCTGCTGCCATTGTTCTGCATTACAAGCTAGCTGTTTAGCCCACTGTGCTAAACCAGCCCCTGTGTGTGTGTGAATGTGTGAGAAAGGTGGCCAACTGCTTCATATTTTAAGGTATTGTCTTTTATTTTGTCCTGCGTCCCATAAAGGATGCCTTTAACCTTTTATTTCGACACAGATTCTGCGGAGACTTAGCCTTGGAGCCTCCTCTTTCATTGTCCTCCATGTTTTCCTTCCGTGATCACTCTTGCTGTCAGCCAATAGAGGAAGTTATGGTCACAACAGCCCCCCCCGGAGTGCCACCCTGGGCAGTGGCACTGACCAGGCATGTCCCTCCTCCATGCCTTCCCTCCCGCCGTGGTAGCTATACTTACCTTTGTGTCCCCAGCGGCTTCCCCTTGACGGCTTCCTCTTTTTCAATAGCTCTTGTCAGCCTCGTCGACATTACAGAATTCCTCACCTCAAGTCCCAAAAAAGTGCTTGTTCGGTGAATTGGACATTCTGAATTCTCCCTCAGAGTGCCCGAACAGGCACTGGAGTGTGACGACGAGGGGATTTTCACAGTAACTTCATTGCAGTGTTGATGTAAGCCTACTTGTGTCAAGAATAATGAAGATTAAGATAGATCTGTTTTGGGGATTTTAATAAGGACACAGTGAGTCCACATTGAGTAAAAACAAGAACAAAGTTTTATTTACAAACAATATATATACATTAAAAATACACTGCCCCCTAGACTCCTACCGGGTTCCTTCTGGTCGATGCCTCACTGGTGACCTTATATATACTGGGTAATTGAGCTACCCTGCCTCTAGCAGGGGAGCTCGTATTCTGAAAGGCGCATGGGGAAGACAAGCATTCCCTGTGGGATATTACAGGAAGCTCCTATCCAATCTTGACACCGTTTCACCTGTTGGTGATCTCCCCTCCCTTACAATTTTGGGTGCCTTTATGTTTATGGGCGCGCCAAATATGGAGTATGTCCTACAGGTCCCATAGTTGGTAATCTCTGAATCTTAAAAACAGCAAGCCCATCTTGACGGAGCCTCTGCAACCAACAGACTGAGTCCCGGTCCCTGAACCACTACCTGTGGCAGGCGAACTGATTGCTGCCCAGAGGCAATCAGAATTGTGGTTGCAATGATGGACAACGGCTCTCCGGTATATGTTGCCAATCGTGCCCGAGTGATCCTGACGTCCAGGTGTTGGATCCCTGTACTGACTTTCCAGTACATTTGTTGTCCAATGCCTGGAACAAAAGCCTCCGTGTCTATTTCCATCTCCAGTGGGTGACCATTTGCCTGAATGGTGATGTTGATGGGGTCTACACCTGGTACCATACGGAACAATTTGGTAGCATGAGGAAGTCAAACGCCATCCAGAATCGCAGCTGTAGTTTTTCCTCAGCGCCAGTATAATACCTTCAGGAGTCCGAAGAAGGTTAAACAATGAAGCTTTATTTAAGCAAACAAAAATAAAGGCTACAACACAGCACATAGGTCCCAGGCAGGACTACCGATCATGCTGGTCCCAATCCTGTCGGGCTTTTAAGTACCTGGGGCGCGATTCTCCGACCCGGTGGAGGGTCGGAGAATCGCCGGGGCTGGCGTGAATCCCGCCCCCTCCGTGTCGCGAATTCTCCGCCACCAGAGATTCGGCGGGAGCGGGAATCACGCCGCTGTCAACCCTCGCCAGCCAGCGTGGATTAAACCACCTACCTTACCGGCGGGACAAGGCGGCGTGGGCAGGCTCCGGGGTCCTGGGGGGGTCGCGGGGTGATCTGGCCCCGGGGGGTGCCCCCAGGGTGGCCTGGCCCGCGATTGGGTCGCACTGATCCGCGGGCGGGCCTGTGCCGTGGGGGCACTTATTTTCTTCCACCTTCACCATGGTCTTCACTATGGCAGAGGCGGAAGAGACCCCTCCCCTGCGCATGCGTGGGGATTCCGTGAGCGGCCGCTGACGCTCCCGCGCATGCGTCGCCCGGCGAAGTCCTTTCGGCGCTGGCTGGCGTGGCGCCAAAGGCCTTTCCCGCCAGCCGGCGGAGCGGAAACAACTCCGGCGCGGGGCTAGCCCTCAAGGTGAGGGCTTGGCCCCTAAAGGTGCAGAGAATTCCGCACCTTTGGGGCGGCCCGACACCGGAGTGATCCGTGCCGTTTTTGGAGGCGGGTAGCGGACATCGCGCCAGTTTGCAGAAAATCCCACCCCTGGTTCACAAGCCCCGGCTGCTCGGCCTCTGCCCCTCAGCGGGGGAGCTCTTATTCCACGAGCCCCACAAGGAGATCAATTGTGTCATCCCCATGGGTTTTGTGAGGGTTATTACATTTACTGTCCTAAAATGGTGTCAATGGCATTGAAGGAACAGGTGACTCCAGGTGACCCAGAATTAGTACTACAGGCAGACCTAAACATTCAATAAAAAAACCGAGAATATTTCCTTTCGCAGAAAGATTGGCGATGTACGAACATTGAGGAAGGCTTTTATTTTTAATTTCAATTCCTATCTCTTTGGCCAACTTTTCTTTCTCTGTCATCCATCTTGTCTGCGACATTCCCACTGAAACAGCCAAAGGCTGTCACTCCTCAGTAGAAGCAGGTACCACTCGAATAACTGTGAAGGCCATCACATTCCCTGGTCCGCCATTGTTGCAGGTTGCGTGGGCCTGCTCAAAATGAAATTCCGGACAACTGGTGTTTCCGGAACCCGGGCCGGAATGCCCCGTTTGGGAGACAAATTGTTGGCGGCCGGACTGAATTGTGTGGGATTTAGGTTCCCGCTGGCGGTGCTTTTCGGTAAGCGAGTCAGTACATGCAAATGGACCAGCACCGTCCCGGCAGGAATTGAGAGCAATTCCCGCCTAGCGGGCATTCTAACTGCTGGAGCCGGAGTCAGCGCTAAAGCGCCCGGCAGCTGGAGCTGTTTTTCAGAGCTACACTTACCACACACTCACTGCAGCCAAGGAGATAGCTCACAGAAGACCACCCCCCCCCCCCTTCCCCCTCAACCCCCCAATCCAGACTGGGAGTCTATGTTAGACCCACAGCTCCATGCCAGTGAGGAGAGGAGGAAAAGCCTCTTCCCCAGGGTGGGCCACAGACTCAAGCCTGTCCTCCTAAACAGTGCCTGGAAGGTGATGGCAGAGGCAGTCAGTGCTGCCAGCCTCACCAGGAGGAGACAGCTGGTGATCTGCAGGGGTGGGGGGTCACTGGTGAAGCCTCTGCCCTGAGAGGGGCAGAGAACCAGGGAGGGTTCCAAAGGTCACGGTGCAGGTGTTTTCTGGTTGGGGGTGAGCTCTGCTGAACCTCTGCGTCCTCTGCCGTGGGGCAACCCTTCTGGCGATGTCCAATACCTGGTGGGCCCCTATTGAACTTGGCCACGCCCCCAGGGACAGCCTGGGTGGGCTCCCAAATGACCAGAGGCTCCCTGAGCATTCAAAGGGCACAGGCAGCACTGTACACAGCAGAGTCAACAGCCTGGGGCCTGTAATGAACACCAAAGGACTGCAGCAATGGTGGTCTGAGCCAGGCCACCCCGATCCTGAGGTGGACACCCCAAGTCCATGGACTTGGCATCAAGTCATTCCCTGCTAATGCCCACAGCTCGGGAAGCCATTCCCCCCTCCCCCTCCCCCCCCCCCCCCCACCAAGCCTGACAATGTTTGAGGGTTTTCATAGTTTTGTTAGCCTCCCACTCCCCCTCAACCATGGCTTGTCAATACTTGCACTTGCACTAATTCACACCCGCGAGGCTTCTGGCTAAGAGGGGTGGAGCATCGCAGATGTGTGGAGCAAACTGTGTCCAAGCCACTAATGATATTTAAATCCAAGCAAATGATGGCTTTACATGGATCCGTCGGCAAGGGCCCAAACGTTGAAATCGCTACCAGCGAGGGACCGGATCATGGTGTCGGGATCGGCGCTGGGCACGAACCTCGATTTTTCAATTTTGCGTGGTTCACCGCCAGATCGTGATTTACCTTTCCGTTGTCGCGAAACAGAGAATTCAGCTCTGATTCTCCAAAAGGAGAGGTTAAAGTGTATCCTTTTTGTACTGTGGTGACCCCGAACTGTACACTGAATTCCAAGGACATCAATGATCCCTAAGGTGCAGGAATATTTCACTATTTTGGCAGATGTTAGCTTTTTCGTACAAACACTTTACTTGCCCCAACTGACCATTGTTACCTCAATGTACTGCGAATCAGGAATCCCCTCCAATTTCTATCAATATTATTCGATTTGATGCTCGCCAATGATGAAAGCCTGAATGTCCTCAAAGTTGAGGAGTTACTCATTTACCCTCATCACCGCAGCATGTCTAAGATGGCTACTGTCCAGTATGGCTCTGGAGAAGCTGGCTTCAGAGGCCGAGTCCAGTATCAAGATTGGATAGGAACTGAAATATGCAAATGGCGTCTGTGATATTTAACGATTATAATCATCGACGTTCCACTTCCACTTACACAGACAACCAACTTCTTGGAGAAAACATTTGCCGTTAATTGTTGTTTCTTATTTCTTTCAATTGAGGTGATTGCAGTATGTCAGTTGCTATGGTGACAGCTGCAGACACACAGACTGCTAAATATTGAATCTCCTTCCAAATGAAGCAAAATGCTCACTGAATGCAAAGAATGAAAAATTTAGTGTGTACAAGGGGGAGATGTTGAAGGCCGAAAGCAAAAAATGAATTTTACAAGGGGAAGCAAATCGACCGACTTTAAAATAAAATGGCTGCCTCGCAGCAATATTATGCTCGGGTGCGAACTTAACAAAGTCAGAGTGGGGTTTCCACCTCTCAGGAAAAGGAAGTCCCATCCTCGAAGGCTGCCAGCCAATCTGAATAGGTTCTTGAGGCCAGGTGGGCACAAAGGGTAGGTACCTTCTTGGAGCTGGGGTAGAGGACTACGGTGGGCACAGAGCACCCTTAAAGGTACATCCCTTTCCTTCCCGTCTTTTCACCAAAAATGGTGATGTACCGGGCTGGCCATTTTCCTTCCATCTTTCCCCACTATATTATGGCAGCAGATGTGGAAAGAGACCATTAATTGGTCACTTAAGGGCCGCAAGGAGCTGAAGGGTAAGTAAGCTGACTGATAACTCACCTCACCATAATATTAGTAGGGATGGGGAATAAATGATCCTCGCTAGTGACACCCATACCCCATGAAAGAATTTAAATAAATTATGCGGGCAGCTCGGGGGGTCGATCGAAGGATGGTGGGCTAGCAACTCACCCTATTTTACCCAACTGCCTGCAATACAATAGGCTTGGGTGCTGTAAAATTCACCTCCCCCTCCTCCTCGCTGACCGACACCCACACCGCCAAAGTTTTCCGTGGCTATTCTTACAATCATCCACCACAAGTGGGAGATTGGTGGATACTCCAGAGGAAGTGCACCAACAATCATTTACACAGTTCATTGCTCGAGTTGCCACTGAGGTTATCACAGGGAAATGCTGAATCATCCCTTCAGAATGCTGCGTGTATAGGAGTATCAAACTCTTGGGTAGATCATCCAAGGAAAAGCGAGGAGCATTTTTTTTTTTTGGTTTTCTCACTTCGTAGAAAACATCATTCCTTGCCTCCAGATCTTCCGAAATGAAATTGCCGCCAATTCCATGACAAATGTCAGTGGTGGAAATTTGCAGGACTTTTGGTCAAGGTAACATCACTTGAAACCTTCAAGGCTTATTTTTAGATTATTTCCATTTATCGGATTTTTATTCTCGGGACTACCATTTCAGTCAGGTCATTGCCTGGTTTAGCCAACGACGCCCATGTAAATATTGGTGGAATATGGGTATGAGCCTGGACTGCTGACACAACAAAAGCAGACACAGAAGCAGAATGGCAGCTGCCAATGTGAAACCTGAGGGGGATCGTTCTTCCTCCTCTCCACCTAATAAAATGCAAGACTAAATCGGGGTTGGGGGTGGGGGTGGGGGAGGGGGGGAGTTGAGGGTGATGAGGGTGGGCGGTGGTGGCAGGGATGGTGCACACAGACAGTTAGGATACCAAATATGTCTTTGGACCCTGATCAGCATTGTAAATGGGCATACCAGCTGACTCAGTGGGATATGGTGTCATCCACCGCCATGCCGATGGTTGTAAGTCATTGCCCACAATGCGACAGCCTACCCGGGAAACACAACCCAATAGTTCCTCATCGTCCTCGGCACCTAATTCATATATATGGCAGCTTGATTCCAAACTGATGCTTGTAATTGGGACTACTGTTATTGAGTAGGCCTCAAATACTCCCATCAACTGTCGCTTTTCAGCTTCCAAGCAACTGACAAGGCCTGACCGACAACTGAGAGCAGTTTTTTTTAAAACAAAGCGAATGGTTGCAATAGTTGATCTCGTTCATGTAATCCTGCGCTGAAATTCCCAACCTGCCTGACTGGTGCTTCAGTTTCGCAGGCATCGCTCCTGACAATCCAAAGTCAATGGTCATGTGCAGAACTCGAGTTAGAATCAGGGGTCGGATCATTTAGGAATGGATGCACCTTCAATTAAAAAGGAATTCATCTCTGTTGTTCCTGAAGAGCACTCAGAATGAAGAGATTGGAGAGAATAATTGGAATGTTGAATTTGCGTGGCAAATTACCCATTATATGAAATGGAAGGCTAGCATTATCAGAGATCCTTGTTTCTATTCATTGGGCCTCCTCAAATATCCGAGTGATTCTTGACCCTTCTTGCCTGTTGATACATGTCTACTCTGCCAACTTTTTTTTTTCTTTACTACTTGTTTAAAGTTTACTATTCACTTTTTTATTTCCTGGTTCTGCTGTGCCATTGACTCGGTGAGCATCTGTCCCCCCAAACCCCCTAGCAACTAAACCCCCCCCCCCCCATTCCCCACACATACATGCCACCATGCCTCCTCTCCCCTGCCCGCAATACCCCACTTATCTCAGGTGGTTTAGACTCCGGGTGAGCTGTCTGTTTGAGGCCAGCTCACTATCTCCAGTTCATGGCTCTAACGTCGGGAGGTTATTGTGAAGGGGAGGGCTATCTTGAACCAGTTTTCCTATTATTCTGCAGGAGTGCCAAGATTGAATGCTTTCATTTCGAAAGGTCATCACTACAATAGTGTACACGGCCTAGAAACAGCCCATTCACTCCAACAAGCCCATGCCAGTGTGCATGCTCCATTTGTGTCTCCTCTCTTCTTTTCTCGCCTAACACGACCATTGCAAATCTCTATTCCCCTTTCCCTCATCTGCTTAATTAGAAACAAAATATTACAGAATAAAAAAAAACAGAAAATGCTGGAAAAATGCGGCAGGTTCTGGCAGTCTCTATGGAGAGAGAAACAGAGTTAACGTTTCGAGTATGTATAAGCAGCACGGTGGCACAGTGGTTAGCATTGCTGCCTCACAGCGCCAGAGACCCGGGTTCGATTCCAACCTCGGGTGACCGTCTGTGTGGAGTTTTTGTACATTCTCCCCGTGTCTGCGTGGGTTTCCTCCCTCAGTCCAAAGATGTGCAGGTTAGGTGGATTGGCCATGCTAAATTGTCGCTTGGTGTCCAAAGGTTGCCTAAATTGCCCAAAGGTTAGGTGAAATCATGGGGTTCCAGGTATAGGGCGGGGGAGTGGGCCTAGGTGGGGTGCTCTTTCAGAGGGTTGGGGCAGACTTGATGGGCCACATGGCCTCCTTCTGCACTGTAGGGAGTCTATGATTCTATGACTCATCTTCAAAACTGAAAGCAGATAGAAATGACACTCTATCTCCCTCCAGTTCTAAAAGTTGACTCTGTTTCTCTCTCCACAGTTGTTGCCAGACGTTTTCTTTTCAGAACTTTCTGTTTTTATTCCCTCAGATGCTTCTGGGCAACCCCCTTAAAAGTATCAATAGTATTTGTTTCTACCATTCCCTGTGGTAGAGGGTAACACATTCTCACCGTTCTTTGAGTAAAGAAGCTTCTTTTGAATTCGCTGTTGAGTTTCTGGGTGCCGATCTTATACTGATGGCCCCCGGTGATGGTCTTCCCCACAAGAGGAGGCTTCGGCCTGAGTGCTTGCTTGTTTGCTCTCATGCCGGGAGTGCAGAGTCAGGAAAATTCCCAGCTCTGCAAACCCGACGCGAGAAAAACTGTGCCAGAACTTTAGGATTCCTGACATACGACGGCAGGAAGAATTCAAAGGTTGTCGGGTGCTGCAGCAGGTTGGGCAAAAGTTACCCCCTCCCCAGGCCCCATTCAAGCCAACCTATACCACCTCATGCCACCTACCTGCCCCCCCCCCCCCCATGGACTTTCATGCCTTTTAATGCCAAACCCATGCCTCCCACAAACCACTCTTTGCCCTTACACATGTTAACTCACTCCGTATCCACCATGGGAAGACCTCAGGACCCATGCTGAGAATTGTAAAACGTTCTAAGTGTCTGTTGATGAATTCCCTATTTCAAAAGAAAACACTCTCACTTATAAAAAAAATGATTCACTACATTTAACTTATTTTACTCCCTTAAAAAAACAAGCAGTTTTATTCATAGTCCCTCTTCAAAGTGTTTGTAACCACCAGGAGCTGTCAATCAAACAGAACCGACCTGCACCCCACTGTGATAATGAGAGTTTGTTAAGTCATTCATGCAGCACTAATCCTACAATGATGGCTTATGTCAGCTGATTGAGTGAAATAGCAAGCACTTTTTAATACCGTAGATAGCTTTTAATAATATTTAAAGGGTACAACATTTAAATGCCTTGACATCTTGCTACTTCTCTTGACAGTTATCTTGACAGTTCTTGACACTTGGATTTCCCAGAAGACATTTGCTAAGGTGCCACATCAAAGGTTATTGCGGAAACTAAAAGCTTATGGTGTGGGGGGGGGGGGGTAACATATTAGTATGGATAGGAGATTGGCTGGCTGGCAGAAAACAAATAGTATGCATAAACAGGTCTTTTTTTGATTGGCAAGACATGATGAATAGAGGGGTTTGTGCCAGGGTCTCACCTTTATACAATTTTTATCAATGACTGAGATGAGGGGCGCAAAGGTACGGCATCTAGATTTGCGGGTGACACAAAGACAGGCAGGAAATTATGTTGTGAAGTGGACATAAGGAGGTTGCAGGCAGAGTGGGAAAAGAACTGGAAATGGAATATAACATTGGAAAATGTGAAATTCTTCCCTTTGGAAGGAAGAATAATAACTAGTTGCTAAAAGGTTGCCGGGGCAGACAGGTGTGTGCTATTCAAAACACAAAAAGATCAGTGTTGAATGGATGAGTAGGTTCTGGGGGCCAAATAGCCTAATTCTGCTCCTACTTCATGTGTTCATATGTTCATTTGGCAGATCTTCTGGTAGCTCTCTTGAGAGTTATTTTGATAGTTCCAATCAACTTGGAATTTCTAATTAGTTTATGCAATCTGGCCTTTCCCAAAGGTTTCCTGATAAAGGATAAAGGGTACCTTAATTCCACAAAAGGACACCCTACCCCTCCAACTAACTCTGGCAGCTTTAGATCTTCACCTACTAAAAATGGTCTCTCCCAGGGAGTTGTGGGACTCTCGAACTCTCTGCCTCAGAACAGGGTGGGGGTGAGGGTCATTGAATATTTTTAAGGCAGAGGCAAAGGATAACCTTTGATTCCCTTGCCTAACACAAATCTATCTACCTCCGTCAAAAATATCCAATGATCCCGCCTTCACCGCCCCCTGCAGCAGAGAGTCCCGAAGTCACGCAACCCTGTCAGAGAAAAAGGGCGGGATTTAGCGATGTTCACGCCGGCAGGAAATTCCGGTCCCAAGCCGGCGCACGGGTTTCCCAGTGATGAGGGGTGCTGTCACCTGGAAATGCCATTGACAACGGGGTCGGTAGATCCGCTGGTTGGCCGCCTCCATCGCCGAAAAGCACGTGATGGGTTGGTCGGTAAATCCCGCCCAAAAAGTTCTCTTCATCTCTCTCCTAAAATGGTGTCCTCTAATTTTAAAACAGTTCTGGACTCATGATTTGGAAATCCCACTAGCCAAAATCAGATCTGACCGAAGCAGCTGCCTGTGCAGTTGCCTCCATGAACCATAGGTGTCCACATCAGTATCTGCCCCCGTTCCCCCCCTTAACCCCCCACACACAAACCAGCCCCAGCAAAAATGGAGACAGAACTTCCAGATCCGGCCCTCTGGCACCATTGCCACTAAGTCAGAGAGCATCTCCTTCTGTGTGAAACCTTTGGCTATTATTTTTCTGTCAGTCCATCAAAAGCTTTCCCAATTTAAAAACCTCTTTATTGGTCACATCCCCTCAGCCTTCTGTTTGCGAGGGTGAAGGCACCCAGCATGTTAACCCTTCCCTCGAATCCCTATAATTCCCCGAACCGGTTTTTCTGTGCAGGTTACTGCATGCATGTGAGAGTTTAAACTAGTGTGGCAGGGGGCTGGGAACCGGAACAGCAGGCCAGTAAGTGTAGAGACTGGGGGGAAAAAGTGAGACTGAGATAAACATAGCGCAGAGTAAGAGCAGACAGGGGGAAGCCACAGGGCTCAGCGGGATTGTAGGTCTGGAGTGCGTTTGCCTCAATGCAAGAAGTATAACAGGTAAGATAAAAGGGCTAAAAGGGGCCATGAAATTTCTTTGGCAAACATGGTCAAGGAGAATATCAGGCTTTTTATGCATATATTAGAGGCAAGAGGGTAGCAAGAGAAAGAGTAGGCCCACTTAAGGACAATGCATGGAACCACAGGAAGAGGATGAAATCCTTAATGAGTACTTTATATCAGTATTCACCAGGGAGAAGGACATGACAGATGTTGCGATCAGGATAGGTGTGTGAACTCTCTTGAGAACGTCACTATATCAAAGGAGGAAGTGTTGAGCATCCTAAATTGCATTAAGGTAGACAAGTCCTCGGGGTCGACTGGGATCTATCCCAGGTTACAGCGGGAGGCAAGGGGAGAAATATCTGGGACCTTAACAGATATCGTCACATCCTATTTGACCCGGGCGAGATTCCAAAGGACTGGAAAATAGCCAATTTTATTCCTTTGTTTAAGGAAGCAGGGACAATCCAGCAAATTATAGGCTGGTGAGCCTGACATCAATAATGGGGAAGCTTTTGGACAAGATAATGCGGGACAGGATATATACACATTTGGAGGAAAATGGATTAGTTAGTGACGGGCAGCATGGTTTTGTATGGGGAAGGTCATGTCTCACCAACTTGATTGAGTTTTTTGAAGAAGTGACAAAGAAATTGATGAGGAAAGGCCTGTGGATGTAGTTTATATGGACTTTAGTAAGGTGTTTTTACAAGGTCCCACTTGGAAGATTGGTACAAAAATTAAACTCACATGGGATTTGGGATGGGCTGGCTACATGGAAACAGAACTAACTTGTTATAGAAGACAGAGAGTAGCGGTGGTTGGAAGGTTGTTTTTCTGAATGGAGATCTAGCAAGTGGTGTTCCGCAGGGATCAATGGTGAGACCTCTGTTGTTTGTAGTATATATAAATGACCTGGAGGAAAATGTGGGTGGTCTGATTAGTAGGTTTGTGGATGACACAAAGATTGGCGGAGTTGCTGAACAGTACCGAGGATTTTTAAAGGTACAACAGGATATAAATACATTGGAGACTTGGGCACAGAAATGGCAGATGGAGGTCAGTACGGACAAATGCGAGGTGATGCATTTTGGAGGGTCACATCGAGGTATGAATTATACTGTAAATGGCAGAACCCTTTGGAACATTAACATACAGAGGGATCTGGGCGTGCAGGTCCACAGTTCCCTAAAAGTGGCAACACAAGTGGCCAAGGTGATTAAGAAGGCATATGGCATGCTTTCCTTCATCAGCCGAGGCATTGAGTACAAGTGTGGGAAATCATGTTGCAGCTGTATAAAACCTTGATTAGGCCGCATTTGGAGTATTGCATGCAGTTCTGGTCACCACAGTATCAGAAGGACGTTGAAGCTTTGGAGAGAATGCAAAGAAGGTTCAACAGGATGTTGCCTGCTCTCGAGGGTGTTGGCTACGAGGAGAGGTTGAATAAACTAGGATTGTTTTCACTGGATAGGAGGAGGCTGAGGGAAGACTTGATGAGGTCTACAAAATTATGAGAGGCATATACACGGTATATCGTCAGAGGCTTTTTCCAAGGCTGGGATTATCAATTACAAGGGGGCACAGGTTCAAGGTGAGAGGGGGAAAGTTTAAAGGAGATGTGCGGGGTACGTTTTTCACGCAGAGTGGAAAGAGCCTGGAACGTGCTGACAGAGGATGTGGTGGAAGCAGGCACATTAGCAACATTTAAGAGGCATCTGGATGGGTACATGAAAAGGGAGGAAATAGAGGGATACGGACTGAGTTAGGGCAGAAGGTTTTTTTTCAGTTAGAGCAGCATGATCGGCACAGGCTTGAAGGGCCGAAGGGCCTGTTCCTGTGCTGTACTTTTCTTTGTTCTTTATGAATGGATATATATGTGCGCATGCATGCATTTACATGTGTTCATGGGCACGCATGTATAAATCTGCATGTGTATCTCTGTATGTGTGAACATGTGTCCGATAAACTATTAACCACCTTTCCCTGTCACTGATCTTGCTGATTACTCAAGTCACCCCATCTTGTGTTTTGTCTTTTACAGGTTCATTATCTAATGGTGCTCTCGGCCAACTGGGCCTACGTGAAAGATGCCTGTCGGATGCAGAAATACGAGGACATCAAGTCAAAGGAGGAACAAGAGCTGCATGACATCCATTCCACCCGTTCGAAAGAGCGGTTAAATGCTTATACATAAAAGGTCCCGTCCCCTCACTTGCACCAGTCACTGCTTTGTGTCTGACTAAAGCTTAACAATTGACTCACGACCCTGGTTACTGGTTCAGTAAGTTCCTATGCGACTTGACCACACGTTTTCTTTTTAAAGTGGTTTAAAATCCGCAAGCCTTGCCATTTAGTTGAGGGGTTAGGCCTCGCTTCACTCATAATTCCATCGGGCTTTTGAAATTTTTCTTCCTCTGATCATTTTATTTTTTGAGATTTTTGGTATTTGTAACTGTTATTTTTTAAAACGGTCCTTCTCTTATTTTTATAGAAAGGAAATTTGTAATGTGACCATATATCAAGGGAAAGGGGGGGGGGAAGGAAACTTAATTTGGGATATCACTGTGGCTGACTTTATTATTCAAATGCCTAATGCATTCATATCAAATTCCACTATCTGCCATTTTAATGGAGTTTGTGAATGGATTATCACTTTGGTTAAATGAGAGGAATTTGATAACTAGCATGATAATCATTTATGTGGGGCGGCACGGCAGCACAGTGGTTAGCACTGCTGCCTCACAGCACCGGGGACCCGGTTTCAATTCCGGCCTTGAGTGACTGTCCGTGTGGATTTTGCACATTCTCCCCGTGTCTGCGTGGATTCCCCCTGGGTTCTCCCGCAGTCCAAAAATGTGCCGGTTAGGTGGATTGGCCATGCTAAATTGCTCAGTGTCCAAAAGGTTGGGTGGGGATAGGGCGGGGATTGGGCCTAGGTGGGGTGCTCTTTCAGACGGTCAGTACAGACTCGATGGGCCGCATGGCCTCCTTTTGCACGGCAGGGATTCAGTAATTCTACATTATACATCATCTGCTGTCATTTTCAGGTTTGCTACTTTTTTCACTATTTAAGATTTCCTAATGTGAGATATTACTTTGAAACCCTTGTGACCTGATGAATTCCTGGATCTAATAATCATGCTCATTTTTTAAAACAACATAATTATAGGTAAGGCGCTGGCTTACATTGGTTGAACATTGAATATTAATTTTTAATGCGTGGAATTGAAGAATCTTTGCCTCGATTTTCGCCTTCAATGATGAAACTCATTGGTGATTCTGGCCTTTGCTGCATGGTGGCCAAAATGTGTCAAATTCAATTAAATGGATGTTACTGCAGGAACCTGTGGGCATCTTCACCACACCTGCTCTTTCGTGGGATAGGTGGAATGCTTCCAGTACATTGATGACTGCACCGGTGCCACTTCCGAACTGGGAAATTTCACCATCCGGAAATTCCTTGGATCCTGGGCCACAAAAAAAGAAAAGGGTCCACACCTGAAACTTCAACCTGCCTTTTCTCTTTTTGAATGTTAACAGGTCAATTCTGTATTCCCAGTCAGGTCATGTTAATAAAATGGGATCATGGGTGGTTTGCTATAATTTTGGAGATCCTCTCACTCCATTTATTTGCAGTTAAAGCCCTTTATTCATGATGACTGAGCATGCCCACTTCTGTTTTCCTTCCTTATGATTGTGGGGATGTTTTTAAGTAAGCGCAATTGGATTTCGCCTGTTCTTTTAAAATTCTTTCACAGGATGTGGGCGTCGCTGGCTAGGCCGGCATTTGTTGATACGCCCCTAATTGCCCCTGAGAAGGTGGTGCTGGCGGTGAGCCGCCGCCTCCTGTCCTCCTCACGAGGGCTGCTCGCCAGTGGCCTGGAGCTTGCAGGGAGAGTGGACGTTTCATCGAAACACAAAGGCACCAACAAGGCCCAACGAGTGGCTGACTGAATAACAAATGTTCTCCTCACAGCTTCACAGTAGGTGACGCAAATGTTAACCCGTTTCATAGGAGCTTACTGCTACAGGACACACACTCGCACATTCCATTTCATCCGGGCCTTTTACTTAACTGTCACCATTTGCCAGGACTTTAGTACTTCATAACCAAGGTGGGGGTGCGGGGTGGGTGATAACGCTTTGGGGCATATGGTTCCCAATTCAACTCCGACAACAATAAATCCGCTTCAGATTAAATGGCCAACCATTGACAGTTTAATCAAGCGTTCTTTGTTGAATGAAAGTAGTCTCACGTGTAAAAATATGTAATGTCTGACATGACTGGGGACAACAAGGGAAAACATTTTTTTTCATTGTGAACGTGATTTGGCTGCTATTGGCAAAAGTTGATGTTATATATTTAGACAGGGGGTTAAAAAAAAATCAAAAAAGCTGCCAGTGAAATCTGTAAAGTAAAAAAAGTCATTGGGAGTGTTCCATTGATTCTGGACCAAAATGGGTGTGTTGAATTTTACTCTGTATTGCCTATTGATACTGCTCTTTGTACGCAGTACAGTGTCTCCCTAAAACATGTAGCCTGAACAAGATCTCCATCGGTGTTTTTGGAAGTGAAATCCTAGTTCGTTTTTCTTTTGGCCCATATCGTGGGCCCAGTGTGGGCTATGGTGAGCTGTTTCCTGATGTAAGTGCATTTTTAATGACGTTAAAAGGGGTTGAGATCTGCTTTATACTGTAACTGTCATGCAACATTTGGTAATTTCTAAGCGTTTTCTGTATTAGATAAGAACTTCGACGTAGCTGTTATTCGTGGCATGGTTATACACTAGATATGGGGATAGTTTCTTGAGAGTTGACAGCAAGTTTTCTTTTAACACTAGGCTCTCTTACTGTATCAGTACTGTGTGCAGTATATGGTTCCTATGTTGCCAGTATTACGCTGCAACTCTCCTTATAATATTTTAATGTAGTGTTTGATTCCTTTTGTGCGATATCTATAGGTTGTGTCAATTTAATCCATGTCCCTTGATTCATATATGATGTCTTGTATTCAGTAATAACTTAACGCTATTGGCTTTCTGGTACTAGTCTTTGTATTTTCACAAAGAATGCTTCGTAGCAGGCTGTATAATTACTCTGTTTTTTTTTGTAAATGAATGTGCCAACAGCTTGACAGTGGCTTTCATTTGACTGTAGGAAGAAAGTGCTTGCAATTTAATTAATAAAAATAAATTTGTGTACTTGTTCCTTTGTGGAGATTTTGCAAGTTTCTTGATCATTTCGATGGTGAGGTTTGTTGCCCCCAAATCAGTGCAGTTAAAATGGCTCTGTGTTCATGTGTGTTTGCACACGCGTGCACATATGTTTATGTGTGTGAGTGCGTGTAAGAGAGAGAGAGAGAATTTTTGTTATAAAGATGAGGGAGCCGAGTGTTGGGAAATGAAATGTGTTCCACCTTTGACCTATTCAATGTTAACATCAAGAATCTCCCGGCCAAGTATGGCACATCTATGTAGGCCACCTGATGGTGATTGATTGACATGGTTGGTAACTCCATTACTGAGATGTGTCATGTGAGAGTACCTTTAAGAAATGGGTGTTTAAGAAATTTACCTTTAAGAAATGGGTGTTTATCAGTGATGTCAGAGTGTGGGCGGAGCTGGGCTGTCTGTCAGCTTTTTACTTTTGTTTTAGGCTGTTTGCTGCAGGGTGTGTTTTAGTTTTGTTTTCAGTGTTGGAGCTGAAGCCAGACCAAGCAGGTGTACTGCTGTTCTCTCTTTAGAGTGGGCCGTGTGCTCCCCAATTTGTTATGGGCCAGGGTTTAGAGAACCCCAAAGTGTATCATGGAGTTCACCTGACCCACAACTTTTAATAGATTGTGGTATGGGGAGTGCACAGCCCACTCTACAGCTGTGGTACAGCAGAAATGGAAAAGTATTTTTTAAAGCAAAACAATGTTTATTTTATGAACTCAAGTTAACCTTTTTAAAACATAGTGAACATCTTAGCAACCATCGATTCAAATACAACCCCCAAAGAATACAACATTAAGTAATGCTTAATAACTTCCCAAACAACATCCAGAAGACAAAAGAAACACCTTTTAACAGAACTACACCAGGTTTACATTCAATAATGAGTACATTTATAATTCTGAATTCACCAAATGATCAAGAGATAGTATTTTTATGGCAGGGAGAACAGCAGTACACCTGCTTGGTTTGGCTTCAGCTCCAACACTGAAAACAAATCTAAAACACACCCTGCAGCAAACAGCCTAAAACGAAAGTAAAAGGCTGACGGACAGCCCAGCTCCACCCACACTCTGATATCACTGATACACACCCATTTCTTAGAGGTACATTTCTTAAACACCCATTTCCTAAGGTACTCTCACATGACAGGTGTGAGATGGACCTTGCCCCCCCTCCACGTGGCACTCGGAGTGTTTGTTGAAAATGCTGGCCAGACAATTCAGTGGATTTTAATATTTCTGCAGGGCACTGCTCTTCCAATCTCTCTCCCATGTTTGCTGCTAATAGGTTCAATAATGAGTCCATCAGGCACAAACACGGGAAGAGAAACAAGTTGTGATTGAAGGAACAGTGACGACCGGCAACTCTAGAGTGTGTGCATCTGCCGCTCTCCACGCTTTTCCCCATGGGTTTCAGCTCCGGGCACATTCTCAGTGCTCCAGGTTCAGCCTGCATTTCGCTGCTTCCTTCCATGTTGAGCCAGTTTTGAGCAAGTTGTATTTCTCAGCAAGTTCTTTCTTATTATAAGTCAGCTTTTTGTTTGAATCATTTTTACTGTTGTGCCAAACCTTATCTTTCTGAAATTTGCCATTTGCAAACCCCCCACCACCCACCCCATCAGGTGATAGGGTTGGGTAAGCATGCTTTGGGAAGTCTGCCAGGACCAATATTCATCCTGGAAAACTAAGATCCATGCCAAGCTTGATTTTTCAATCGTGGTCAGAAAATTGTGTGCCACGCTCTTTGAACTCCTCATATTGCCTTCCAATGGATGAGGTTTTCCATATCAGGTACAAATTAAGTGTTGAATTCCATCTAGTCTGCCCCCAAAATGGGGCCCAGTCATAACATTAGAAATACATCTTATTACTTGACCGGCCTGATGTTCTTTCATTCCTCAGAACAGTCCGTGCTGTATTTTTGTTCAAGGTTACCTTGGTGCCAAATTAGGGGAACCTTTTAATGTGGGATCACATCCACTAAAACTTGCATCGTGTCTTCAGGCCAAACACCTTCCATCCAGAACCCTTACAACCAATGGGGAGAAAAAATCTTCGGACTCGCTGGATGTGAAGCTCTGTTCTGGAGATCAGGAGATATCCTTGTTACGACACCCTGGGCGAGTGCAGGGTTAATTCCAGCCCCACTTGACCCAGAACCATAACACAAGTGAACTAACCAACAATTCTTAGAAAATTACCCAAAGCCTTCGGGTAGCACGGTAGCACTAGCACAAGTGGCTAGCACTGTGGCTTCACAGCGCCAGAGTCCCAGGTTCGATTCCCTGCTGGGTCACTGTCTGTGCGGAGTCTGCACGTTCTCCCCGTGTCTGCGTGGGTTTCCTCCGGGTGCTCTGGTTTCCTCCCACAGTCCAAAGATGTGTAGGTTAGGTGGATTGGCCATGCTAAATTGCCCTTAGTGACCAAAAAGGTAAGGAGGGGTTATTGGGTTACGAGGGTAGGGTGGAAATGAGGGCTTGAATGGGTCGGTGCAGACTCGATGGGCCAAATGGCCTCCTTCTGCACTGTATGTTCTATGTCTTTGGCCCTTGGCTGCCCAATAATTATGGTCACCAGGTTTGTAAATGTAAACACAATTACTGTTCATTTATAACAAGGGCTGTAATGAAATATACAGCAAATACAACTTGTTAACTATTATCTAATACCTAATTCCGCACTTTAACTTGCCCCACACCCTCTACACACACACAAGACAGACAAACACAGAGAGGAAGAAAAAGGTAATAAAACCATAAGTAAAAGGGAAAAAGACTATTTGTTTTTGATAGTGGAATTTACTCCTCTTCAAACTTTGTTTTCACTTTGTTGTTTTTATTATAGATTCATTCCAGTCTCTGGAGTTTCAGAAATACAGCACCCACAGACTTCCTGGAGAGAGAGAGGAGGTGCTTGTCTTGGGTCTGCAGCCTGTAATGGTTGTCCTGTAGATTCATTCATGCAGGTTCTCTTTCTGGAGGGAACACGTAAGAGAGAGAGAGAGGGACCTTCTACCTGTGCTTTCAGGAGACAAACTGAAACTCCTTAGGACTCTGAAAATCATTCCAATAGGATAGGATCCAATCACCACCCGTTACTGTGCCACCTTTTGGGCAAACCAAACCAAGTTCCACGTATCTCTTTCTCTCTGGTGCCAACAGGCCTGAAGCTCCTGGTCAAACCAGCAGAGACGAGCATAGTGTTCTCTCCTGTACCTTCTGAATTTTGTTGCTTGACTTAAAGACGAATGTCCATTAATCATCCATGGATCAAAAATGATAACGGCAAAACAAAAAAAAAGGATAAAAATAAGGAAATAAACAGGAAGGAATCTTACATCCTACTAATTCAAAGCAACATCCAGGGTGAGGCGAGGGAGGCGGGGGGGGGGGGGGGGGGTCTAATGGGCTAGTATTCCAGAAGCCAAGGCTAATTGTCGGGGGGGGGGGGGGGGCATAGTTTCAAATCCTACTGTGGCCGCGAGTGGAATCGAAGTTGAATTAATAAAAAATCTGGAATTGTAAGCTAGTCCGTGAAACTACCATTGATTGTTGTAAAAACCCACCTGGTCCACTGATGTCTTTTATTGAAGGAAATATGTCGTCTTTACCTGGTCTGGCCTACATGTGACTCCAGCTCCACATTAATATGGTTGCCTTTTAACTTCCCTCTGAAATGGGCTAGCAAGTCATTTAGTTCAAGGGCAATTAGGGTTGGACAACAAATATTGGCCTTGCCAGCGATGCCCATGTCCGATGTAAAAAACACACATAGAATATTTAATACTAAATGAGATGGAAATAGTAAATTGAACATAAGAACTAGAAGCAGGAGTCGGCAATTCGGCCCCTCGAGCCCATTCCGCCATTCAACATGATCATGGCTGATCTCCTCTAGGCCTCAACTCCACTTTCCTGCCCGTTCTCCATAACCCTTCACCCCACTACGAATTAAAAATCTGCCTAACTCCTCCTCAGATTTTATTTAATTTCCCGCCATCCACTGCACTCTGGGGTGGTGAATTCCACACATTCAGCAAAGCAAAATAACCAGGAAAATAAGCAAGTTCACGCCGATGCTGGAATCTGAAAAAAGAACAGAGGACGCTGGGAAAACTCAGCAGCTCTGGCAGCATCGCTCATGGGAGAAACAGAGCTAATGTTTTGAGTCCGTTGACTCTTCATCAGAACTGAAGGGCGCGAGAAAGTGTTAAAGCTGTCGAAACTGCGACAGAATATAGTAACTTTATGAACAGAAAACAGATGGCTTGGTGTGAAAGGGGGTGGGGGGGGGAAGAGAGGGTGGTTTTCATTGAGGCAATATATCTATGGGTCTCCTTTACATTGGGGCGTCTAGAAGCAGACTGAATGACCGCTTTGAGGGACACCTTTGCTGAGTCCACAAGTGTGACGACAATCTTTCTGTTGTTTGCCATTTGACTCAGCACCACTCTCTCATGCCACATGTCCGTCCTTGGCCTGCTGCACTGCTCCAGTGAAGCCCGGCATAGGAACAGCACCTCATCTTCTGGTAGGGCCTCAAAGGCTCAACGTTATGATTGGCAACCTTAGATTTTCACCTTTCTCCTCCACATTAAACAGGAAGACAGGATCGGCTGACTAACACACCTTCTACCATTGAGATAGTCGTGTGTTTCAACAATAATGGGAGTTGTTGACTAATTCTGACAACCAATCTATATCAATGAATCTATGATAGACGCAGATATGACACGAGGAAACCCCAAGTGCTGGAGAACCCTGAGGACCATAATCCAAGGTGACATTTTCCTCCCAAGAATTCTATAATTACCGAACGGCATGTTCTGATTTTCTCCCACATTGTATATTGTTCTGCCCTGACAGTGATGCTTGACAACGATCCACAAATGTTAAGCACTATTAACAGGTCAATTATACAACAAAACATCCACAGGGAATGAAGCCGATCGGGGAGGGTTAGGGATTTATGGGGGTGCAAGCTCCAAGAGACAGCACCGCAACTTTTGATGTGTATTCTGGAGCCCCTTGGAATCAATAATGAGTTCAACACTTTTAGTTCAGAAACTCGTGCATTTTGCTGGTCCATTTTTTCCTCTTGTTTCTTTCTTAGTCCCTTTACTTCACATTTGGTATCCTGCCATTCACACCTCATCTAGACACACCTTTTCTTTCTTCACTCTGCCCATTGCCACTCCCTTGACTTTGGGCCAGGAGACATTTTATCATGTAATCCCTCATCCTAATGCCAGAGATCCAATTTTGATGTTCTTCCCACTCTTTCCACCCCCCCCCCCCCCACAACGTTCCCCCTGCCCCCCACCCTTCACTTGTGCGAGACAAATTGCATTTCTAATTTTTCTCACTGCTGATGAAAGGTCATGGACCAAAATGTTAATTCTGTTTCTCTCTCCACAGATGGTGCCAGACAGGCTGATTGTTTCCGGAATGTTCTGTTTTTATATTAATAAACGAGAGGCCCGGGCTAATGAAGCAGAGCCATGCGTTCAAAGAGCACAGTGGCAGCTGGCGGATTTAAATTCAGTTTATTAAATTAATGTGGAATTAAAAAGCTAGCATCAGCAATGGGGCCCCATGAAAAACACATCTGGTTCCATAATCTTCTATAGTGAAGGAAATCTGCCCCCTTACTGGGACCATCCTATTCACAGGTGAAAATACAATCATTGAACCACAGTTTATGCATTCAACGGTGTGGGAATATTGTCTGGAAAAATCAGGCCAGTGTAGTTTCAGCTAGTCGAACTGGATAAATAGTCAATTTATGTTTACACATGTGCACATTAAATGGGTAGCTGATGGTTCAGACACGTGGCCAGTGAGGATCCAGCAAAGGGAGACAAGTAAATATCCAGAGATTAAGACTTTGCTTCGATTTGTCAGACAACAATAACAAGAACTAAAATCTATATAGCGGCCTCAACAGAATGAACTTCCCGGGGTCATTGTGAAACAAAATCTCCACAGAAGGAGGTGCTAGGTGAGGTGGGCAAAGAGCTGATCAAAGAGGTGGACTTTAAGGAGCATCTCAGAGTAGGAAAGAGAAGCAGAAAGAGAGCTCCGAAGATTAGACGCATGGACTCGAAAGGACTCTGCTGCTCTCTCCGCAGATGTTGCCAGATCTACTGAGTTTCTCCAGTGTCTTCTGCTTTCATTTATAACAGAGAGAGGTTTATGGAGGGATTTCCGGAGCCTCGGGCCTAGGCGACTGAAGGCACGTGATCCAACCAGTGATGGGAGCCATTAAAATCAGGATGCTCATGAGGCCAGAGCTCTGATATCTCGGAGGGTTGTAGTGCCGGAGGAGGAGATTGGAAGAGGCAAGATCGTGCATGGAAGGATTTGAAAACAAGGATGGGGGCTTCAAAATTGAGGTGTTACTTAACTGGAAAAGCAATGTAGGTCAGTGGGTGATGAGTGAACGTGACTTAGCGCGAGTTAGGATATGGATGGCAGAGTTTTCAAATATGTCAATTTTATGAGGGGTAGAATGTAGGGAAGTCATGAGTGTATTGGAATAGTCAAGTCCAGAAAGGTATGGATAATGTTGTGTTTGGTCCTTTGTACTTTACGAAGGAATCCACCAAACATTTTGACTTGTCCAAACCAGAATCTTTTATTGAGTCTCGTGTGGGAAGGTAGCAATCTGATACAGAGCACGTTATCATGGAGTCTGCTATCTATTCCTCTTGAACTTGCACCTCGCACTGACCATTCACTTGTATGTCTTATTACCCTCTCATACCTCTTCACAAGATGGCCAAATGTGTCTCCCTTTGTATCCGAGTCACAGGTCACATGACCTTGTTCTAGAGACCCCATGGTGTGTCTGTACCGACCGCCACCTGCTGGTTGGAGGTCGCGCACCATCCAACTATGGTATAGCCCCTAGGCATATCAGCACACAGGAGTGTTTCAGTAGCAGATGAATTAAGGCGGGGATGAATAAGGTGATGTTACAGAGCTGGGAAGAGGCAGCCTTAAGCGGTGTTGCAGACACATGGCCGGAAACTCCTCTCAGGGTCAGATATGACACCAAAGTTGTGGAAAGTCTGGGTCAGCCTTGAACAGTTGCCAGGCAGAGGGCTGGAGTCGGGGGGCTGGGCAGCAGGGTCTGTGGTGGGAAGCGAAGACAATCTTCCAGATATTTTGTTGAAGGAAACTCCTGCTCGCCCAGTCCTGGATGTCAGACAAGAAAATTAGGATAGTGGGAAAAACAAGAGGGGTAATTATTTTGGAAAAGAACTGTCAGTGGACGGTGAATAAGAAGGCTATAATTTAATTTCAAGGTTGCGATCATATCCATAAACTCTGCTTTATAACATCATCATTCACTCTCAACCATCCGTAACCTGGTTTGCCGTTATTGATTCACCAATTAGATGACTGATGAGAGAGCATGATGTAGAAATTAAACAACTCGATTATGCCAAGTAATCAATGAAAAGAAATCTGACTGAGATCAATTTTGGTTCCTAGAGGGAAAAATTAATCAGCAGATCCTCTGTTCAGCAAGAACACCAAGAGCGAACTGTTGCCTGATTGGGTCTGATTGGGTCTTTAATTGAACCTTGGCAGCATGTTGCCGCCTGCGGTCCCGACACAATTTGCAGCATTTTTCTCGGCCTTATAATCATTCTGCAAATTTCACCCTCCAGCTAGTAAAGTCATTTATTTTAAAATGAAGGAAATAGCTGGTGTGGCTGGACGTAACAAGTCACACTTTTTAACACCACAATGTCTTTAAATAGTGTTTTTAACATTGCGAGGCACCTCACAAGAGGATTATCAAACAACATTGAACACCGAAAAGCATACTGGAAGAGATATTAGGGTCAAAAGCCTGGTCACAGAGGTAAATTTTAAGGAGTATCTTAAAGAGGAGGAGAGAATGAGAGAGAGGGAGGAGACAATTGGAAAGACAAAAAGGTTTTGGGGCGTTTTTCCATCAGTGTTAGTCCTCTGGAGTCCTTCCTGGCCACCAATCAAGACTGGTGGAAGGCTGACTCTGTAGCCGAGGCGAGATTCTCTGGTCCGCCAGCCGTGTTTTCCTGCACGGTGCACCCCCACCAGCAGTGGGGTTCTCCGTTCCCGCAGCCGGCCAATGGGGTTTCCCATTGTGGCCACCCCACACGGTCGGGAAACCCGCGGGCGTGGCTACGCTGCTGGCGAAACGGAGGATCCCGCTGATGGGGAATTCCGCCACTGGAGTCTCCTTTCGGGACACTAAGTGCTGCCACCGGTGGAGAATTACGGTAACTGCGCAGTGCCGTGTGGAGATGCTGGTTTGACCCTCGGAGGGTGCAGCAGCAGTGGGAACGAGTCGAAGGCGAGGGGGAGGGAAGGGCTGGAAGTACTAAGGGAGGGAGAAGGGTTGAGAGGCTCAGGGGAAGGTGGATTTTGGGTGGCGGGGCTTCGGCCTCATTGGCAGTTTCGTCACCCCTAGATGACGCTGGTGGGGCAAAAGGTTGACAAGAGAGGGGGGCGCCTGTAGGGAATGTCGGTGGGTGGGAGGGTCTAGGCAGGAGCGGCAGGAGGACTGACCCTCCTGTGAGGTGCTGTGGAGGTGGGTGAGGGTGGGGGTGGTGGTTCACGTTCGCGAGGGATTCCGGCGGGCGCCAGGTCCTGTAGGGAGACCGTATCTTGCCGGCCGTCAAGGAACGCCACATAGGTGTACTGGGGGTTAGCGTGCAGCAGTTGGACCCTCTCGACCAACGGGTCCGATTTGTGCACCCGCACGTGTTTTCGGAGCAGGAGCAAGTCCGGAGCGAGGTCCCGGAGGAGGACTTCCTGGGGAAAACAATGAGACGTTCGTGAGGTGTCTGGTTGGTAGTTGTACAGAGCAGATGGCATGGAGGGCCTGCAGGAGGACTTCTGGCCAGTGGGAGACTTGGAGGGCCCTGGACTGTAGGGCCAGTAGGAAGGTCTTCCAGACCGTTCCGTTCTCCCTCTCTACCTGCCCATTTCCCCGGGGGTTGTAACTGGTCGTCCTGCTTGAGGCGATGCCCCTGTTGAGCAGGAATTGACGCAGTTCGTCGCTCATAAAGGAGGATGCCCTATCACTGTGTATGTGCGCGGGGAAACCGAAAAGTGTAAAGATACCCTGGAGGGCCCTGATGACGGTGGTTGGGCAGGGGATGGCGAATGGGAACCGGGAGTACTCGTCAATCACGTTCAGGAAATATGTGTTGCGGTCGGTGGAAGGGAGGGGCCTTTGAAGTCCATGCTGAGGCGTTCAAAGGGACGGGAAGCCTTTATCAGGTGTGCCCTCTCTGGCCGGTAGAAGTGCGGTTTGCACTCCGCGCAGATTTGGCAGTCCCTGGTGGCTATCCTGACCTCCTCAATGGAGTAGGGCAGGTTGCGGGTCTTAATGAAGTGGAAAAAGCGAGTGACCCCCGGGTGGCAGAGGTCCTCGTGGAGGGCACGGAGGCGGTCCACTTGTGCGGTGGCACATGTGCCATGGGACAGGGCATCAGGAGGCTCGTTTAGCTTCCTGGGATAATACAAGATTGCGTAGTTGTAGGTGGAGAGTTCTATCCTCCACCGCAAGATCTTGTTGTTTTTTATCTTGCCCCGTTGTGCATTATCAAACATGAACGCCACCGACCGTTGGTCAGTGAGGAGCGTGAATCTCCTGCCAGCCAGGTAATGCCTCCAATGTCGCACAGCTTCTATTATGGCTTGTGCCTCTTTTTCGACCGAGGAATGGCCAATTTCGGAAGCATGGAGGGTATGGGAGAAGAAGGCCACGGGTCTGCCCGCTTGATTGAGGGTGGCAGCCAGAGCTACGTCGGACGCGTCGCTCTCGACCTGGAAGGGGAGGGACTCATCGATGGCGTGCATCATGGCCTTTGCAATGTCTGCTTTGATGCGGCTGAAGGCCTGGCGGGCCTCCATCGACAGGGGAAAGGTTGCGGACTGGATTAGGGGACGGGCTTTGTCTGCGTAGTTGGGGACCCACTGGGCGTAATAACTGAAAAAGCCGAGGCAGCGCTTCAGGGGCTTGGGGCAGTGGGGGAGGGGGAACTCCATGAGAGGGCGCATGCATTCAGGGTCGGGGCCTATAACTCCATTTCGCACTACGTAGCCGAAAATGGCTAGACGGTCGGTGCTAAATACGCATTTATCCTTATTATACGTTAAGTTAAGGATTTTAGCGGTCTGGAGAAATTTTCGGATGTTAGTGTCGTGGTCCTGCTGGTCATGGCCGCAGATGGTGACGTTATCAAGATCTGGAAACGCTGCGCGCAAGCCGTACCGGTCAACCATTCGGTCCATCTCGCGTTGGAAGACCGAGACCCCGTTAGTGACACCAAAGGGAACCCTTAAAAAATGATAGAGCCGCCCATCTGCTTCGAAGGCTGTGTATTTGCGGTCACTAGTACTGAGGGGTAGTTGATGGAAGGCGGACTTGAGATCCACCGTGGAGAAGACCTTATATTGTGCAATCCTGTTTACCAGGTCGGATATGCGGGGGAGAGGGTACGCGTCCAGCTGCGTAAACCTGTTGATGGTCTGACTGTAGTCAATGGCCATCCTAAGTTTCTCCCCGGTCTTTACCACCACTACTTGAGCTCTCCAGGGACTGTTGCTAGCTTCTCCCAGTGAGTTCTCCCAGTGAGCCTTGAGGAGGAGTTTATAGAATGTATCCGCGATAGTTTCCTAGAACAGTATGTAATGGAACCTACGAGGGAACAAGTGGTCCTATATCTGGTCCTGTGTAATGAGACAGGATTGATTCAGGATCTCATAGTTAGGGATCCTCTCGGAAGGAGCGATCACAATATGGTGGAATTTAAAATACAGATGGAGGGTGAGAAAGTAAAATCAAGCACTAGAGTTTTGTGCTTAAACAAAGGAGATTACAATGGGATGAGAGAAGAACTAGCTAAGGTAGACTGGGAGCAAAGACTTTATAGTGAAACAATTGAGAAACAGTGGAGAACGTTCCAAGCGATTTTTCACAGTGCTCAGCAAAGGTTTATACCAACAAAAAGGAAGGAAGGTAAAAAGAGGGAAAATCGACCGTGGATATCTAAGGAAATAAGGGAGAGTATCAAATTGAAGGAAAAAACATAGAAAGTAGCAAAGATCAGTGGGAGACTAGAGGACTGGGAAATCTTTAGGGGGCAACAGAAAGCTACTAAAAAAGCTATAAAGAAGAGTAAGATAGATTATGAGAGTAAACTTGCTCAGAATATAAAAACAGATAGTAAAAGTTTCTACAAATACATAAAACAAGAAAGAGTGGCTAAGGTAAATATTGGTCCTTTAGAGGATGAGAAGGGAGATTTAGTAATTGGAGATGAGGAAATGGCTGAGGAACTGAACAGGTTTTTTGGGTCGGTCTTCACAGTGGAAGACACAAATAACATGCCAGTGACTGATGGAAATGAGGCTATGACAGGTGAGGACCTTGAGAGGATTGTTATCACCAAGGAGGTAGTGATGGGCAAGCTAATGGGGCTAAAGGTAGACAAGTCTCCTGGACCTGATGGAATGCATCCCAGAGTGCTAAAAGAGATGGCTAGGGAAATTGCAAATGCACTAGTGATAATTTACCAAAATTCACTAGACTCTGGGGTGGTCCCGGCGGATTGGAAATTAGCAAACGTGACACCACTGTTTAAAAAAGGAGGTAGGCAGAAAGTGGGTAATTATAGGCCAGTGAGCTTAACTTCGGTAGTCGGGAAGATGCTGGAATCTATCATCAAGGAAGAAATAGCGAGGCATCTGGATGGAAATTGTCCCATTGGACAGACGCAGCATGGGTTCATAAAGGGCAGGTCGTGCCTAACTAATTTAGGGGAATTTTTTGAGGACATTAACAGTGCGGTAGATAACGGGGAGCCAATGGATGTGGTATATCTGGATTTCCAGAAAGCCTTTGACAAGGTGCCACACTAAAGGTTGTTGCATAAGATAAAGATGCATGGCATTAAGGGGAAAGTAGTAGCATGGATAGAGGATTGGTTAATTATTAGAAAGCAAAGAGTGGGGATTAATGGGTGTTTCTCTGGTTGGGAATCAGTAGCTAGTGGTGTCCCTCACGGATCAGTGTTGGGCCCACAACTGTTCACAATTTACATAGATGATTTGGAGTTGGGGACCAAGGGCAATGTGTCCAAGTTTGCAGACGACACTAAGATAAGTGGTAAAGCAAAAAGTGCAGAGGATACTGGAAGTCTGCAGAGGGATTTCGATAGGCTAAGTGAATGGGCTACGGTCTGGCAGATGGAATACAATGCTGACAAATGTGAGGTTATCCATTTTGGTAGGAATAACAGCAAAAGGGATTATTATTTAAATGATAATATTAAAACATGCTGCTGTGCAGAGAGACCTGGGTGTGCTAGTGCATGAGTCGCAAAAAGTTGGTTTTCAGGTGCAACAGGTGATTAAGAAGGCAAATGGAATTTTGTCCTTCATTGCTAGAGGGATGGAGTTTAAGACTAGGGAGGTTCTGCTGCAATTGTATAAGGTGTTAGTGAGGCCACACCTGGAGTATTGTGTTCAGTTTTGGTCTCCTTACTTGAGAAAGGACGTACTGGCACTGGAGGGTGTGCAGAGGAGATTCATTAGGTTAATCCCAGAGCTGAAGGGGTTGGATTACGAGGAGAGGTTGAGTAGACTGGGACTGTACTCGTTGGAATTTAGAAGGATGAGGGGGGATCTTATAGAAACATATAAGATTATGAAGGGAATAGATAGGATAGATGCGGGCAGGTTGTTTCCACTGGCGGGTGAAAGCAGAACTAGGGGGCATAGCCTCAAAATAAGGGGAAGTAGATTTAGGACTGAGTTTAGGAGGAACTTCTTCACCCAAAGGGTTGTGAATCTATGGAATTCCTTGCCCAGTGAAGCAGTAGAGGCTCATTCATTAAATGTTTTTAAGATAAAGATAGATCATTTTTTGAAGAATATAGGGATTAAGGGTTATGGTGTTCGGGCTGGAAAGTGGAGCTGAGCCCACAAAAGATCAGCCATGATCTCATTGAATGGTGGAGCAGGCTCGAGGGGCCAGATGGCCTACTCCTGCTCCTAGTTCTTATGTTCTTGTTTATGTTCTTATGTTCAATGACCCCTTCCCTCAGTAGCCTTTGGACCTCTGACCTAATGAAGGTCCGGTCCTGGGCACTGTACCCGGTCTTCTCCCCGGTCTTTACCACCACTACCTGAGCTCTCCAGGGACTGTGACTGGCTTCAATAACTCCTTCCCTCAGTTGCCTTTGGACCTCTGACCTAATAAAGATCCGGTCCTGGGCACTGTACCGTCTGCTCCTGGTGGCGACGGGTTTGAAATCCGGGGTGAGGTTCGCAAACAGGGAAGGCGGGTCGACCTTAAGGGTCACGAGGCCGCAGACAGTAAGGGGGGGTATAGGGCCGCTGAATTTAAAGGTCAGGCTTTGCAAGTTACATTGAAAATCCAACCCCAGGAGTTAGCCGCGCAGAGGTGCGGCAGGACATAAAGGCGGAAATTGTTGAATTTCCTGCCTTGGACCGTGAAGTTTGCTGGGCAGAACCCCTTTATCTCCACCGAGTGTGACCAGGGAGATTCATTGGTTTACAGGGTGGGTAACAAGTGAACAGCGCCTTACCGTGTCGGCGTGTATAATGCTCTCCGTGCTCCCAGAGTCAATCAGGCAGGACGTCTCGTGGCCGTTGATGAAGACCGTCATCGTTGCCGTTGAGTACCGAGGTCGATTTTGGTCCAGAGTCACCGAGGCCAGATGAAGTAGTTGCGGGTTTTGGTCGGGCAGCGTGGGTTGCACATGGTGGTCGGGGATGGACAAAATGGCGGCGCCCATCCGTCCAGCATGGTGTCCGAGGAACAGGATGGCCACGTCTGTGGGCCGCATATGGCTAGGATAGGGGGGTCGCGGTGAATGCTGGCCGCCTGGGGCCCGAAGAGAAGATTGCTGCGGCGGTCCGGAGTCGCCGCTGGAGACCACGGCCACCGCTCGTGCCTGGCAGACCCCCACAAAATGGCCCTTCTTGCCGCACCCTTTGAGGTGGAGGTGCGGACCGGGCAGCGCTGGCGGGGGTGCTTTGTCTGCCCGCAGAAGAAACAGCGGGCCCGACAGAGTTAGCGGGCTGTCTTACAGCGCAGGCCTGCGGGGACACGGGGAAAGTCTGTGGGGCTGCCGCTGTGGGACGCCACGCTGCCCAGGGGGTCGGGCACATAGGATTGCCAATTTCTGGAGGCAACGTCCATGGACCCTGCCAGGGCCCGTGCCTCTCTAAGTCCCAGGGTGTCTTTTTCTAAGAGCTGCTGGCGGATCTCTGAGGAGCTCATACCTGCTACAAAGGCATCCCGGATTAGGAGTTCCGTGTGCTCACTCCCCGAAACTTGCGGGCAGCCACAGTTTATGCCCAGCACCAGTAGCTCGCGGTAGAACTCCTCCAACAATTCCCCGGGGCTTTGTCGTCTTTTTACAAGCAGGTGACGTGTGTAGACCTGATTTACAGGGCAGATATAATGTCCTTTTAACAGTTCGATCGCTGCATCAAAGTCCTCTGCCTCCTCAATGAGGGTGTAGATCCCAGGGCTTACTTTTGAGTGCAGCAGATGCAGTTTCTGCTCCCCCGAGGGTGTGCTTCCGGCCGTCTCAAGGTAGCCGTTGAAACACGCCAGCCAGTGCTTGAAAATCGCCGCCGAGTTCTCCGCATGGGGGCTGAGTTGCAGACACTCCGGCTTGATTCGGAGATCCATCCTTTCAACTTAAGTAGTAGTCTATTAAATTGATGCACGATCAATTACTATTAAAACGAGGTAGTAACATAACTGAAGGCTTTAATAGACTAGAACTGTTCCCCCAGCAGCTTCGGTACAGAATGAGGGCTGCTGGGACGGCACCGGTTCTTATACCCCGCCTGTCAGGGTGGAGCTACATACAAAACAGCCAATGGTAAACTCCTAGGTTTAACCAATGGTCTTCAGCCTCTCGGGTACTGCAATACCTGATAATACCACAGGCTCTTATTTGGTAAATTGGGGGTTGATGAGGTTGTTCTGTGTGTGGTTGTCCTGGATCACATATTGAGCGACTTGCTGTGCTACCTTTGGAGCCTCATTCGTATCCTCCTGGCCACCATCGTTGTCCTCCTTGTCAGATGGGGCCTGCCATTCTTCCTCCT
This sequence comes from Scyliorhinus torazame, assembly GCF_047496885.1. Lineage (NCBI taxonomy): Eukaryota > Metazoa > Chordata > Chondrichthyes > Carcharhiniformes > Scyliorhinidae > Scyliorhinus > Scyliorhinus torazame. Next base: position 37,200,646 of record NC_092715.1, on the reverse strand, counting down.
CCTCCAACATGCTTACCTTTTGCTGCACCATGTTATGGAGCAAACAGTAGGCCACCATGATGCCAGAGACCCTGTGGGGCTATATTGGAGATCCCCACCAGAGCGGTCCAGGCAGCGGAGGCGCATCTTCAGAACACTCAATGATGCTCCTGGTTGCTGAGTGAGCTTAATTGTAACAGTTCTCCTCCTCAGTCGGGGACCTCAGCACAGGTGCCATTAGCCATGACCTCAGCAGGCAAGCCTTTTCACCCACTAAACAACCTCTCACACGAAGGAACCGATAAGTACGGCAGGACATAAGCATTGTGCACTCGCCTGGATATCAGGCACAGCGGTGCATGATGTGCAGCTGATGGTTGCACACCAACTGCAGATGCATGGAGTGGAAGTTCTTCCCATTGATGAAGGGCACTCCATGGCGGACCGGTGCTTGGAAGGCGGCATGTGTCCAATCGATCATCCCCTGGACCTGGGACTGCCAGGTGGAAAATCTAGCAGCCAGGGCATCATGTTGGGTCTGGTCCAGGTTGAAGGTGATGTGTGTAAATGCCCAGGCCCATAGCGCATCCATGACGGATTCCTCACAAGTTCCCCCTCTATCCCTAGAATGAGCCTGATGCTTAGAAGTTGGTGGCTGCCGTCAACTTGAGGGCCACGAAAAGCGGGTGTCCACGGGGTAACCCCCGTGATGCCATGTTCCCAACCATCTGGCACAGGTGGTGGTCAGTCTCCCTGGTGAGCCAGAGTCATCGGCAACACACGTGGTCCGGCAGCTGCTTGAAGAACAAGGTTTGACGGCATGCACATGGCCTGATGCAATGCCTCCTTCGCACCTCTTCCTCGGCCTGCTGGATGACTGCCACTTGAGCCTCATCGGCTGCCCCCTGCTGTTCTGGGGCGGGCTCCTCTTGTGCAGGGTCTTTGCTTGGCTGGCCCTGCCGCTCACGCTGCTGCGTTTTCACAATGGCAGCAGCAGCCAGTTAGATAGCGAGCATTGCTGCCTGTAGTCCGAAATCTATGTCCCTGTGGGTGGAGGGGGAAGCGACTGAGAATGTCAGAAAGATGGGGGTTCCCTTGACCATCCAAAGCCACCAGGTTACATGGCCATCCTGAGTTGTACTGCCACTGTCAACATGTTCTCTCCCAACCCCGCTGGGCTCTGTGCCAGGGAGGGTTCCAGCGGCAATGGTGCATGTGTCCTTTGTTTGGGGTGAGCTCTGCCAATCCCCTGCTTCCTCTGCTGTGCAGCTGTGCTTCTGAAGAGTGCACTGAGGGCTGGCGAGTGAGCATGACCACGCTCATCCCCTTGATGTTACTGCTGGGATATGAGGGTATTCAGGTGGGTACACTGGATTGGTTGTAGAAGCCCTCGGAGCATTTGCAGGATACTTTCAGAGGTCTCAATAACCAGGAGCCAGTAAGTTGCAACAAGGAGGTGGGTTTAAATGAATTTATGCAGCCATGGAGCTCTCAGCCAGGGCACTCCGATCCCGAAGGGGACACCCCGAGTCCACACATTTACCATAGGTTGTTCCCCACTCCATCCCCCAGCAAGCCCAAAAGCTTTCAAACGTTTGCTTGCCTCCTTGCTCCCCCTTAACGGCCAAGGCGCCTGGGCCCCGTTTGTGTAATCATGCCTGGATGAGTCCCGCCAAATCGAGGTTTTGTATGTGTTGCCGGCGCGGGTTTGGGAGTTCGCTGCCGCCGGCAACAGCGAACGAGAGCATAGTAACGGGTAATCCCATTTATCGGGGGACGCTCCATTCACAACTTGATGAGGAGTTCCGATACCGACATCGGGCAATAGAGAATCCACCCCAAAAGATGACAATGAGCAGGAAAGGACCAGCGGCTCCATCAAGTCTTCCCCCACTTCCCAAATCCCTGGAACCTGAGGCCTAGATGCTTCAAATCATTCCCCACCCCGGCCCACGCAGGTTTATTATCTCCGGGAAGAGACAAAACAACAGAAAAGAAACACAAGGCGAATAAGAGGAGGAGAAAAAAATCTTTAAAAATCCTCTCAGGTCTCTGAGCAGTGACTGCAGACTTCATACAGTAGGTTCAGAAGACAACTGTCGTGCATCTTGGGGTGAAAATGTTATGATACATTTTTGAAAGCAAAATATTATCAACCGGACAAACAGCATCAAAGGAGCTGTCTCAGACGTCAGAAGATATTGTGTAGAGGGACAAGATTCGGACAATATTTTGAAAATGTGACTGCAGCACCACCTAGTGTTGAAACCTAGAATGGATCTTTCCTTTCCCTTCAACAGATTCTGCAGTTACACAGGCAGCAATGAGGATTTATTCCTCGCAAAGTTATCCACATTGAATATTTGGTAAGAAAGCCCGCGGGCCCACATTAATAAACTTGCAGAGTGGGAAAGCAAGTGGCAAATGAAGTTCAACACAGATAAATGTGAGGTAACGCACTTTGTTAGGAAGAATGAGGGAGGTCACCTATTACTTACTTGGAAGGTGCTCGTCTAGGTGGGTAGAGGAGCAAGGAGATCTCAGAGTACAAGTACACCGATCGCTAAAGGTTGCGCACCATTCAAAAAAAAAGGCAAACTGATAACTAGGTTTTATTTTCAGAGAGATAGAATTGGCAAATTGGGAAGTTATGCTAAACGTGCGTCGGACCTTGGTCAGGCCACACTTGGAGGACTGTGTGCACTTTTGGTCACCCTATTAAGAAAAGGATATAGAGGCACCGGACAGGGTGGAGTGACAATTTACAAGGGTGATATCAGAAATGCGTGGGGATACAAATCAGGATAGGATTGACAGACTGGGTCTCTGTTCTCTTCGGAGGACTGAGGGGTGATTGAAAAGAAGTCTTTGAAATTATGAAAGGTTTCGATGGTTGGATAAAAAGAGACTGTCCCCTCTTCTGGGTAAGACCATCGCCAGAGACCATCAACATAATATAGTCAATAGGGAATTCAGAAGAAACTTGTTGGGCCCGATTCAGCAGACAAATTTTGTCCGATTTTGGGATGCTTCTTGATAGCTGCAGCGCAGAAAGTCGCCGCGCTATTTTGACGTTTTGTTGGCCTCGGGGTGTTTTTCTCTCTGAGCCCCCACTTAAAGAGATATCCTGCTGGCGAGCTGATCTTGCCAATAGGAATGGGTGCTCACTGATCATGGTGCTATTTTGAACGCAGCCCTGATCTCTCCCCCCCGCTTTCAGGTCCCCCTTCTTTATTGCCAGGGGCTGTTTATCAAGAAAAGCTCTGGCATTCTGTTCTGCATCCCTCGGAGATACAGTTATAATTTACACTGGAGAAGTGTTCCCATTGAGGGGCCATATTGGTGTCATGCTGCAATTAAATGGGCAGGCGGCAGTTTGTCCTTGTACATAGTCAAAGGAAATTGTCCAGCACTATTGGGAAGAGCTTGGCTGTGAAAGATCAAATTAAATTGGGTCGAGGTAAATCTCATGAAAGATTCTGAATCGGGCCTCGCCAAAATCCTGAAGAAGCATGCCATTATCCTCAACAATGAGCTGGAAAGCATGAATTTTGTCTCAGTAAAGCTGAAGATCAAGGAAGGAAGTCAGGTGAGATGTTTAAAGGCTCAGCCAGTGCTGTGCACAATCAGACCCAAGGTCGAGGTAGAATGAGAATGGCTGGTTCGAACGGGAGTCTTTGAATCCATTAAGATGACTGATTGGGCTATGTCCATTGTACCCATGATAAAAAAAGATATCTGTCCACATTTGTGGTAATTTTAAAGTCACTATTAATCCTGCACTGTGTGCAGAACAGTACCCTCTACCCTTGATTGCTGACCTATTCGCTGGGTTGGCTGGAGGCCAAAACGTCAGTAAAATCGACCTCAGTCAAGCATATCTTCAAATGAACGTAAATCACGATTCACAACAGTTATTGATGATTGTGACACATAAAGGGTTATTTTGATACAAAAGATTACCATTTGACATCACTTCAACACCAGCGTTGTTCAAACGGGCCATGGACCAACTCGTAAATGGAGTAGATGGAGACCAGTGTTGCCTGGATGACATCTTGATTACTGGCAAGCACGAGGAAGAACATCTCCGCAACCTGAATTCCAGATAATCATCAATAATAATAATAATCTTTATTAGTGTCACAAGTAGGCTTGCATTAACACTGCAATGAAGTTACTGTGAAAATCCCCTTGTCGCCACATTCCGGTGCCTGTTCGGGTACAAGAGGGAGAATTCAGAATGTCCAATTCACCTAGCAGCACATCTTTCAGGACTTGTAGGAGGAAATCGGAGCACCCAGAGGAAACCCACACAGAACATGCAGACTCCGCATAGAGAGTGACCCAAGCCGGGAATCGAACCCAGGCCCCTGATGCTGTGAAGCAACAGTGCTAACCACTGTGCAATTATGGATTATGTGTCCAAAAGGACAAATATGAATTTTTCCAAACTTCAGCGAAGTCTGGGTCATGTAATCAATGCCAAGGAACTGCATAAGTCACCTTCGAAAGTCAAAGCCATTTCTGAGGCAACCGCACCTCAAAATATCAACCAACTTCAATCTTACTTCGGTTTCCGAAATTATTATGCAAGGTTTGCCGCTAATCTGGCGACTATTCTAAAAAGTGGACATGGGGTGGGCCAATGTGAGAGAGAATTCATGCAAGCCAAAGAGAAGAGGTGTTACTCAAGTCAGAAGTCCTAACAATTGTGATCCAAATTTAGGGCGGCACGGTGGCACAGTGGTTAGCACTGCTGCCTTACTCCACCAGGGACTCGGGTTCAATTCCGGTTTTGGGTGACTGTCTGCGTGGGTTTCCTCCGGGTGCTCCAGTTTTATCGCACAGTCCAAAGATGTGCAGGTTAGGTGGATTGGCCATGATAAATTGCCCCTTGGTGTCCAGCAATGTACAGTTTACCTTACGGGATTACATGTATAGGATGGAGTGGATCTATAGGGATTCTGTGGTTCTATGATTTACCCCTGCAACTGGCATGTGACGCATCACCTTTTGGGGTTGGGGCGGTGGTTTCCCACATAATGCCCACAGGTGAAGAGATGCCAATTGCCTTTGCATCCAGGACCTTGAATAAGTCTGGAAACAATTATGCGCACATGGAGAAAGAAGCCCTAGGATTCATTACTGAATGAAACGGTTCTATTAATTCCTATACGGGAGAAAATTCATTTTGTTGATGGACCATCGTCCACCAACAATGATATCTGGACCTCATAATAGGATTCCATGCCTGACAGCGAGCAGAATGCAGAGGTGGGCATCGCTCTTGTTAGCACACACAATCGCAAAACATAATCACGTATTATTGTTATGTTTTTGGGGGTCTTGCTTTTGCTTCACAGGATAACCAGGTTGCCACACCGTAGGTGTTGGAGGGAATTAAGCTCAGAGTCTGTTCCCGACCGTGTGGAGATGTAAAAGTTGCGTTTATTCGGAATTGCTGTGTGCACACAGGAGAGGCAAGTTCTGCAGCTAGCTTTAGCTCACAAAAGCCAGCTCTGAACATAGTCAGAATTATACGCATATATATTCAAGGTTCTTTCAGATTTACAATTATGCATTTGACATCATCAATTCGGTCGGAACAATTCAAGGTGATTGGTATGCATATTTCCTGGTTTCTTTAATGGGAAAACAATCAGCTAACACAATGCTTCTTTACAATCTCTTGGATTCTGTTCAACATATTTAACTTCTGGATGGGGTGTGAATGTGTTTTCATCCCCTGAACTGGGCTGGACAATGAATCCCTTATAGACCGGCTGGAGCCATGGCGTGGTTCCCCTTTCATATACTAATGTCTTGTGAGATGATTGAATTATCTCCAGTGTAGGTGACTTCTAAACATTTTAATCCCTTGCTTGCTGTTTCTTTCCTTGACCTGTGCTGTTATAATACTTGAGACATCTTTATTATTACTTATACCAATTCTGACACACATCTAGCAATTTTTTCCGCTAACTGTAGGTTACTTAACCAGTTGTCAGAGTTCATTGCAGAGGTGTTGCTTGCTTGCAGTCTAAGATGGAAGAGAGGGGAAATCTCCCAAGTGCCTCTGATGATATCATCACATAATCATGTGACACACTCCAGAGATGCCTTGGTTACAGTACATAACAATCTTCAATCAAACCGCCAAGGGAACGCCGATAGACTCTCATGAGCACCCCTACTGAATATTTTGTCAATAACCTTTTTCTACTTTGAGCAAGTAGATAACAAACCGGCAATGGCAGTTGTTATGGGCAAGGCGTTGTCCAGAACCCCAAAATGCATCATGGAGTTCAACCAACCTCCCCTTTAATGTATTTTTTGCTTTTCCAAGCACATGGCTTGTTCTCCAGGTGGGATACAGCAATTATGGACAAATGGTTTTTTAACACAAAACAATGTTTATTCCATGAACTCAACTTAACCCTTTTAAATAAACATTGGATCTCTTAACACCCCCTTACTTGAAAGATAACCCCGAAAATATTACAACACTAAATAATCCTTCAGTTATTCCTTTCAACATCCAAGAGAGACTTAACATCTTTAAACAGAAACACATCAGGTTAAAGGCATTACTATTATGAGTTTAAATCACCCAAATGATCCAGAGATAGTCTTTCATGGCAGAGATTACAGCAGATCCAGCTCACTGCAAACACAGACACAGCCAAGCTCTTTTCAAACTGAAACTAAAAAACTAAACTGCAAAATGGCTGATCTAAAGCCCAGCTCCACCCACACTCTGACATCACTGCATTTCTTAAAGGTACATTGCTTACACATCCATTTCTTAAAGGCACTCTCACATGACACAGTACAGGTGAAAAAGCATGCCAGAAGTGATCCAGTACTGTTAGAGCAAATGCACATGGTGCTTCATGGCAAGACTTCAGGAGCAAGCCCTGAGTTGAAGCCATATTCCACCTGAAGATTTAAGTTATCCATACAGTCAGGTTGTGCCCTGTGGGGAATCAGAGTCATTATTAAGAAAATGTGTATTAAACCAATTACACAAAGGCTACAGCGGCATTATACGGATGAAAGAGACTGCTAGGAGCTATTTTTGGTGCTGAGGCTGGATGCCAAAGTCGTGGGGAAGGTGGGAATCTGCTTGTCTTTTGTAGAAGTGCGGAACTGGCAGCCATTAACCCGCTGCATCCATAGGAATAGCCAGAAGAGGCCTGGCAATGGGTGCATGTTGATTATGCTGGACATTTTGAAGGGCGCATGTTTCTCATTCTAGTTGATGCTCGTCGACTCGAAATCGTCGGCCTGAAGTTGCCTTCATGAAGTCAATGTCATCAAGGAAACAACTGAGAAACTGGACAAAATCTTCAGCAGATTCAGTTACCCTGGGCAACTGGTGAGCAATAATGGACCGCAGTTCATATCTCAAGAGGTCATAAACTACTTGCAGGAGAGCAGGATTCAACACATCCGGTCTGCTCCATATCACCCTGCCGCAAATGGGCTGGCAGAACGTTTTGTACAGACGATGAAACCTTTGCGAAAGGTAATCAGAGAACAAGATTCATTGTTTGAGTCAAATGTTTGAGTCAATTCCTGCTCACAAACAGGCATACTGGGAACTCAACAACCCAGGTTTCTCAGGGGTTGCTAATGGGTAACCGTCAACGACATACAGCATTCAATTTGCTAAAACCACCCAAGACAAAAGAAATTGTCAAGAAAAAGCAGCAGGATGAGGTCATATGGTGGGAGAACAAGGAGAAATGTGTTTCCGCCAGGGTCAGGGCATTCTGGCAAGAAATCATACCACAATTAAAAGTGGATACCTGTCACTATCTTAGCACAGGTGGGATCAGTCTTCCACACCGTACAAGCCCAAGACTATGTAATGTGGATAAGGAATGTGGATCAATGTTTGATGGCAAGAATAAATCCGCCAGAGGCAGAACCGACCGAGAGTCCAAATCATGCTAAGAGACATTCTCGAGATCCTGATTCTAACCAAACCAATTCGGGAAAACAGGATCTCAATGAAACACTGTGTCAACCTTGGATCATGACATCAATTCTGGTTAAGATAACCACTGACACTGCTTACACAAAGCCAAAGACACCAGAGGTTGCAACAAGCACTAAAAACAGGCCCCTGAGGTTCGCCATCAACCACACAGAAAATGACGACCTCCGGAACCTCTGATTGATAGAACATAGAACATAGAACAATACAGTGCAGTACAGGCCCTTCAGCCCACGATGTTGCACCGAAACAAAAGCCATCTAACCTACACTATGCCATTATCATCCATATGTTTATCCAATAAACTTTTAAATGCCCTCAATGTTGGCGAGTTCACTACTGTAGCAGGTCGGGCATTCCACGGCCTCACTACTCTTTGCGTAAAGAACCTACCTCTGACCTCTGTCCTATATCTATTACCCCTCAGTTTAAAGTTATGTCCCTTCGTGCCAGCCATATCCATCCGCGGGAGAAGGCTCTCACTGTCCACCCTATCCAACCCCCTGATCATTTTGTATGCCTCTATTAAGTCTCCTCTTAACCTTCTTCTCTCCAACGAAAACAACCTCAAGTCCATCAGCCTTTCCTCATAAGATTTTCCCTCCATACCAGGCAACATCCTGGTAAATCTCCTCTGCACCCGCTCCAAAGCCTCCACGTCCTTCCTATAATGCGGTGACCAGAACTGTACGCAATACTCCAAATGCGGCCGTACCAGAGTTCTGTACAGCTGCAACATGACCTCCCGACTCCGGAACTCAATCCCTCTACCAATAAAGGCCAACACGCCATAGGCCTTCTTCACAACCCTATCAACCTGGGTGGCAACTTTCAGGGATCTATGTACATGGACACCTAGATCCCTCTGCTCATCCACACTTTCAAGAACTTTACCATTAGCCAAATATTCCGCATTCCTGTTATTCCTTCCAAAGTGAATCACCTCACACTTCTCTACATTAAACTCCATTTGCCACCTCTCAGCCCAGCTCTGCAGCTTATCTATATCCCTCTGTAACCTGCTACATCCTTCCACACTATCGACAACACCACCGATTTTAGTATCGTCTGCAAATTTACTCACCCACCCTTCTGCGCCTTCCTCTAGGTCATTGATAAAAATGACAAACAGCAACGGCCCCAGAACAGATCCTTGTGGTACTCCACTTGTGACTGTACTCCATTCTGAACATTTCCCATCAACCCCCACCCACTGTCTTCTTTCAGCTAGCCAATTTCTGATCCACATCTCTAAATCACCCTCAATCCCCAGCCTCCGTATTGTTTGCAATAGCCTACCGTGGGGAACCTTATCAAATGCTTTGCTGAAATCCATATACACCACATCAACTGCTCTACCCTCGTCTACCTGTTCAGTCACCTTCTCAAAGAACTCAATAAGGTTTGTGAGGCATGACCTACCCTTCACAAAGCCATGCTGACTATCCCTGATCATATATTATTCCTATCTAGATGATTATAAATCTTGTCTCTTATAATCCCCTCCAAGACTTTACCCACTACAGACGTGAGGCTCACCGGTCTATAGTTGCCGGGGTTGTCTCTGCTCCCCTTTTTGAACAAAGGGACCACATTTGCTGTCCTCCAGTCCTCTGGCACTATTCCTGTAGCCAATGATGACATAAAAATCAAAGCCAAAGGTCCAGCAATCTCTTCCCTGGCCTCCCAGAGAATCGTAGGATAAATCCCATCAGGTCCCGGGGACTTATCTATTTTCAGCCTGTCCAGAATTGCCAACACCTCTTCCCTACGTACCTCAATGCCCTCTATTCTATTAGCCTGGGGCTCAGCATTCTCCTCCACAACATTATCTTTTTCCTGAGTGAATACTGACGAAAAATATTCATTTGGTATCTCGCCTATCTCTTCAGACTCCACACACAATTTCCCATCCCTGTCCTTGACTGGTCCTACTCTTTCCCTAGTCATTCACTTATTCCTGACATACCTATAGAAAGCTTTTGGGTTTTCCTTGATCCTTCCTGCCAAATACTTCTCATGTCCCCTCCTTGCTCGTCTTAGCTCTCTCTTTAGATCCTTCCTCGCTACCTTGTAACTATCCATCGCCCCAACCAAAACTTCACACCTCATCTTCACATAGGCCTCCTTCTTCCTCTTAACAAGAGATTCCACTTCCTTGGTAAACCACGGTTCCCTCGCTCGACGCCTTCCTCCCTGTCTGACCGGTACATACTTATCAAGAACACGCAGTAGCTGATCCTTGAACAAGCCCCACTTATCCAGTGTGCCCAACACTTGCAGCCTACTTCTCCACCTTATCCCCCCCAAGTCACGTCTAATGGCATCATAATTGCCCTTCCCCCAGCTATAACTCTTGCCCTGCGGTGTATACTTATCCCTTTCCATCATTAACGTAAACGTCACCGAATTTTGGTCACTGTCCCCAAAGTGCTCTCCTACCTCCAAATCCAACACCTGGCCTGGTTCATTACCCAAAACCAAATCCAACGTGGCCTCGCCTGTCAACATATTGTTTCAGGAAACCCTCCTGCACACACTGTACAAAAAACGACCCATCTATTGTACTCGAACTATATCTTTTCCAGTCAATATTTGGAAAGTTAAAGTCTCCCATAATAACTACCCTGTTACTTTCGCTCTTATCCAGAATCATCTTCGCCATCCTTTCCTCTACATCCCTAGAACTATTAGGAGGCCTATAAAAAACTCCCAACAGGGTGACCTCTTCTTTCCTGTTTCTAACTTCAGCCCATACTACCTCGGAAGAAGAGTCCCCATCTAGCATCCTCTCCGCCACCGTAATACTGCTCTTGACGAGCAGCGCCACACCTCCCCCTCTTTTGCCTCCTTCTCTGAGCTTACTAAAACACCTAAACCCCGGAACCTGCAACATCCATTCCTGTCCCTGCTCTATCCATGTCTCCGAAATGGCCACAACACCGAAGCCCCAGGTACCAACCCATGCTGCCAGTTCCCCTACCTTGTTTCGTATACTCCTGGCATTGAAGTAGACACACTTCAAACCACCTACCTGAACACTGGTCCCCTCCTGCGACGTCAAATCTGTGCTCCTGACCTCTATACTCTCATTCTCCCTTACCCTAAAACTACAATCCAGGTTCCCATGCCCCTGCTGCATTAGTTTAAACCCCCCCCAAAGAGCACTAACAAATCTCCCCCCCAGGATATTTGTGCCCCTCAGGTTCAGATGTAGACCATCCTGTCTGTAGAGGTCCCACCTTCCCCAGAAAGAGCCCCAGTTATCCAGAAATCTGAATCCCTCCCGCCTGCAATGTTGATTGATTGTTCATGTTGTAACAGTCCTTCCTATTTATTTTCCTTGTTCCCATTTCTTTTATGTTATTTTATTATTTTGGTCCGTTGGCCTATAATTGGTCTTCAAGCCGAAGACTCAAGGTTAATGCAGCTGGCTTGTCAGGACACTGTGGTCCCAGGTTTTGTTGTCAGACTCTTCGACACCGATTGGGTCTTAGGAACTAGGTTTGGAGGGAGTTGGATCGATTGGTTAACTGACAAGTGGTGGGTTGGCCAAGACAGTGTCCCATCTGACATCAGTCAGTGATTGGGTCTTGCGTGATGCTTTCTGAGAGAACTGAGCAGAAGCGTTTAGGCCTTAGAAGTGAAAGGAACACACTCTCTCTCTCTCTTTCTCGCTCCTACTTACTGAAGTGAAAGAACTGCTTTATTGTTCTGAAAGCAGTGAGTGCCTGACACATCCTTTGCTGTGAATTTGGAATGATGCTGAGACTGCAGAGAAGATAGACAACCCTGCCAGAGAAATCTATCTCAAACCCGGAAGGAAGGAGTATCAAAACAAAAGTTGAACTTCTGAGAGATACGAACCGGTAATCACCCCAGTGCAAAATATTTTTATGCATTTATTTTATTAATATTTTCTTTAACTTCCAGCACCTTTTCGCCTCTGTGGTGTTTGTCTGTGTGTGTGTGTGTAGAGAGTAGGGGTAGTTAGGAAGGCCGGTGGAGGGGGGATGGGGGGGTGGCGATGCGGTTGGGAAAGGGTTATTAGATAGTTAGTTACACTTTCGGTCTGTTTAATTGTAATGCTGTACATAATAAAAAGTTACTTGTGTTAAAGTTACAAACCCGATGAAATGGAAAAAAAAAATGAAAATCGCTTGTTGTCACAAGTAGGCTTCAAATGAAGTTACTGTGAAAAGCCCCTAGTCGCCACATTCCCGGCGCCTGTTCAGGGAGGCTGTTACGGGAATTGAACTGTGCTGCTGGCCTGCCTTGGTCTGCTTTCAAAGCCAGCGATTTAGCCCTGTGCTAACCAGCCCCTAACTGTGGTTAGGGCGGTTTGTTGGGCTCAGCCAAGGGCCTTGCATATTTCGAGTAAAATCTATTTTTACCTGTGTTGCAACTCTGGGTCAAGTGGGGCTGGAATTGACCGTGCACTAGCCCAGAGTATTGTGACAATGTTACTCATTGATTGTTAATGTTATACTCATTGCTGTATTACAATCCCGGACCAGACCCCTACATTTTCTCGGATGCCGGACGGAAACTCCAATATTTCATTTAATTTGTAAGACAGTGAGGAAAAGATACTTCACTCCAGGAGTATTTCCACAAACAAATAAGGTAATGATATATTAAAGCAAACCTTTATACAAACAAAGGATTAAAATAACTTTAACATCATGCAGGAAATAGCTCACAATTGCCAATTAAACCGTGCTTAACAATAAAAGGAAAGACTAACTGCTGTCTTTTTATCTCCAATCAAGCAAAACCCATCTCAGGTCAAAATTTACTTTTGAATAATAACAATCTTCATTATTGTCACAAGTAGGCTTACATTAATACTGCAATGAAGTTACTGTGAAAATCCGCTAGTTGCCACACCCCAGCGCCTGTTCGGGTTCACTGAGGGAGAATTCAAAATGTCCAATTCACCTAAGAAGCATGTCTTTTGGGACTTGTGGGAGGAAACCAGAGCACCCGGAGGAAATCCACACAGACACGGGGAGAACGTGCAGACTCCGCACAGACAGTGGCCCAAGCCGGGAATCGAACCTGGGTCTTTTGTGCTGTGAAGCAACAGTGTTACTGTCCCACCCACCACTGTGCGATTGTGCTACCCACCTTGTGCTTTCATGCCACCCATACTGTGCTACCGTGCCACCCAAACAATAAGCTAACTGATTTGAGAGAAAAAGATCCTTCAGGAAACAGCCTGCAGATTCGTAACTATGTCAAACCATTGTTTAACTTCCCAGCATTTAGCCAAAAGGTCCTGTTCTGATCACAGCAAAATCTAAACTACAGAATATCTATCCCACTCACTGCGTTATGACCATCTTACTAAGGCTAACCACAACCCTTCAATTATCCAAACACCATGGAAACTTTTGATTTAAAAAAATCCATTTGTGCTATTTGTGTAAACACTATACATGGTTGGAATGAACAATTATCCAATTTTTACAATGCTTTATTTATCCCTTCCATCTGCCTATCCTTTAAACCAGGATTTTTTAAAAAACTGAAGTAGATACATACTCCAACTAACCCGGCTTTTAACCATTACTGCACCAGATATATATAATACACTGTATATCTAAAATTCCTACATTCATCACAGTTATGTCAGGGACCTTTGATTTAAATGGGGAGGACATGTTGGGCATTCATAGTATTTTTAGTGTTTCCTAACAAACAGCCTGGTAGCTGAAAGGGAGCACTTTAAGGGCAGCATGGTTGGCACAACATCATGGGCCGAAGGGCCTGTACTGTGCTGTACTGTTCTATGTTCTATGGTAACACGGTGGTTAGCACCGTTGCTTCACAGCGCCAGGGACCGGGGTTCAATTTCTGGCTTGGGTCACTGTCTGTGCCGAGTTTGCACATTCTCCCCATGTCCGCGTGGGTTTCCTTCGGGTTTTTCGGTTTCCTCCCACAGTCCAAAGATGTGAGGGTTAGGTGGATTGGTCATGCTACTACTTGCTCCGTAGTGTCCAAAATGTAGGTGTGGTTGCTGGGTTACGGGGATAGGGTGGAGGTGTGAGCTTAGGTAGGGTACTTATTCAGGGACTAGTGTAGACTTGATGGGCAAAATGACCTCCTTCAGCATGGTAAATTCTAATTCTCATTCCAAGACAATGGTTATGCGACATCAACGGAGATGACGTCATTGGCCTTTCTCATGGGCAAATTAGCAGCCTAACATCTCAGCCTGCAGTGTTAACATCTTCCAAATAAAGCTCTACATTTTGGTTGAGCCTCCAAGGCCTGCAAACGCAATCTTGTACCCACCACATACACAGAACTTTAAGAGATACAGATAGTCGTCGTTCAATATCCAGGATTCTATTTGACAGGTTGTTTTGGGTCTACCCTAAGGTTAACCATTGTTAGACTGTCTGATCTTGTATTTTATCAATGCCTCGCTGAGGTAATATAGAGGTAATGCAGAGGCCAGTTCCTGTTTTCTTTTTGAGAACTGCCTTGTGTTCGAGAATATACCATATCCTATGCCACAGAATGTTGTTGTCCTTGAGCGCACAGTTATCCCGAGTCATGCCTATAAACTTTTCAACCCTTTTTCCTTTGTCCAGCAGATCAATTCTGTTTTAAATTTTTAATCCCTACTTCATAGGAGAATCACTCTTTTAATCAGATAACTCCTTATTTACAGATGGATTTTCTTATATATTCACATTTATGGCTGCGCTCCTTCACAGCTTGCAGGCCCCGTCTCGCTGCCAGCAAGCGTGATCTCATGACTCCAATTCTGTTCTGATGTTGGAGCTCAAAATGCAGGCAAAAATCCAGCTCATGAGTTTAAATCCCAGTATGCCAACCGGGGAATTAAAGTTAATAAAATTAATTTAGAATGAAAAGCAAGAATCACTAATTATGGTAATAATCTATTAATTTGTCACAAATACGCATCTGCTTCACTAATGATGTCCTTCAGGAATGGAAATCTGCTATCTGTTCCTAGTCTGGCCTACATGTGACCCCAGACCCAGAGAAATGAGGTTGACTCTTAACTACCTCCATAATTGTCAAACGCTGACAAAGTCATACTCACATTGTCTTACCTGTAGTAAATGTACTTGAATCCAACATTCTGAATATGTTCCTCCAGCAGGACATGCTCAGTAGTGGCAGCAGCACAGTGGTATACATTCAGGATGGAGTAGCCCTTGGAGCCCTCTACATTGACTCTGGATCCCAAGCAGTTTTATGCCATCTGGCTGATCATGGGCAGGAAAACCCCTGCTGATTGCCAGTGCGTGGGTTTCCTCCGGGTGCTCCGGTTTCCTCCCACAGTCCAAAGATGTGCAGGTTAGGTGGATTGGCCATGTTAAATTGCCCTTAGTGTCCAAAATTGCCCTTAGTGTTGGTTGAGTGGGGTTACTGGTTTACTGGGTTATGGGGATAGGGTGGTGTGGGCTTGGGTAGGGTGCTCTTTCCAAGAGCCGGTGCAGATTCGATGGGCCGAATGGCCTCCTTCTGCACTGTAAATTCTATGAATTTCTATGAATTTCTACCATCCCTACTCAGCTGATGAAACAATACTGTTACATGTTGAATACCACTTGGAAGACGTTCTGAGGGTGGTGAGGCCACAGAGTGTACTCGAGGTGGGGGACATCCATTTTCATCAGCTAGAGTGGCTTGTTATACCTCTGCTTACTCTTGGCTGAGTCCCAAAGGACAAATGTTCCCAACTGGGTCGACAACAGTGGGTGAGGGATAAACAAGAGGGAAATACCTATTTGACCTTGTCCTGACCAATCTACCCATCCCAGATGTATTTACCCCTGAGGGCATCGAGACGACCGAACACAGTACATTCCCTGTGGTGATGAAATTCCATCTTCACACTGTTGTTGAAAACTTCTTAGAAGTCCCCCTATACCAAAAAGGGCGACATTCTAAATGGTGAACAGGGATTCTCACTCCCTGACTCCTATGCAGGCTTCGATGGGTGCTATTCAGGTCAAACTATATTTTCAAGTTATCCTCCGGTATAACCCATACCTTCACAGACAATTTAATCTACTTACTACTTAGTAGCATCGATCCTGGGTCCCGCATTGCTAAGTAAGTAAAGTAAGTAAGTAAAGTAGACTTAGGAATAACCATTGTTTCAGGTTAAATTAAGTTATTTTTTATTATATTTTTTCTTTTAAAAGCTGCAATCACTGTCTTTACAGAAAGGTAAAAAGATCTTGCTTCTGGATCCTTCTGGTTGGTTGAAGGGAACTTCAGGCCCAACTTGACAATCAATCTTCTTTAAAGTCTGGTTTTCTTTAGATGTATTCGCTGGTGAGCTCGGTTGCTATGTCTTATCTTTCCCATGTACCGAGCTGTGAGAGCTGGCTCTGCTGGCTGTCTCTGAGCTGACTCTGAGCTGACTCTGCCACCTCTTTAAATTCTGGTCTTCCTTAGATGTATTAGCTGTTTTAGCTCGGCTACTTGGCTCTGTCCCTTTCCCATGACCGAGCTGACTGTAAGCTGACTCTGCTTGCTTCTCTTGTTCCTTCTCTGCTTCTCCGCCTCTCTGCTTCTCTCTGAGTTCTGGTATTTCCTGCTCTGGTCTCTGGGTTTATATTCTCTTTCTAACAGTTATTCAGTTTTTATGGCTTTATTGTAAAGTAACTTTTATTTCACTTGGATTGTAAAAGGTACCTTTAATCTAAATTTTTCCAACACAACTAAGTATTCATTTTGACATTACCTCACCTCTCTGGTCTCTGATTACATTGTTTCCTTTGTGATGTTCAAAGTTCCTTTGTGATATTCAAAAATGCTTTGGTTTCAATAGGGGTGTGAATTTTGGTTCCTGTCATTTCTAGTTTTATTTTCCAATTGTGTCCCCAGCTCATAATTTTGACTTTGATTTTGGCTTTAATTAAGTTTTTCGTAGACTGATAGTCTCCAATTTTCTTTTAATTTACCTGATGTTAGCAGAATTTCACACCTATATATTTGCCCCCCTGGTCATTCTTTTTTATCTGCTGATGTTACTTCAATGAAGGTGTGAATTATTGCTTTTAGCGTAATGCTAAAAATCCACTTGGTTATAACTTGAAAGGTTTACATTTATCACCTAACTCAAGTGAAACCCTCATCCATACTTTTCCAGATGCTTACTAAGATAGTTGCTTTCAATGAAGGTGTGAACCATTGTTTTTTAGCTTCATACAAAAATCCTGTTTGTATGTTTGGAGAGGGAATCTGCATTTTATAATCCAGCTCTTTGCAGCTGCTATTAACCCTTCATGGGATCTTTCCCTGTATCCTCTCATGTTTCTTAAATCGGGTATTGCCAGACTTCCATGTTTCAAATGACACATCTTTCCATATTATCAATTACAACACTGAAGACATCCTCCAACATGTTGTGTGGCAGTGCCACCATGCTAAATAGGATAGATTCTAAACAGTTCTAGTAGCTCTAAACCGGGCATCCATGAGGAGTTGTGGGCTGTTACGTGCTTTTATCTCAGGATTTTTTAGTTCCTTACTCGAGAAGAGATTGTACTTGTAATATTCGTCCCTTTATAGGGCAATCAACCGAGAGGGTCACCTAACCCCATTAACCACTCAGGGAGCATGGTGGAGAATCACCTTAGCAAGCATGGGGTTCTGTATCCTGGGCACTGACTTGTAACTGCAAGCCTCTATATTGAAGTTATATGTAAATAAACATTGCAGTTATTATCAACCTAAATGGTGAATGGGAAATATTACATTGGCGACAAGGATAAAATGTATAGAAGTAGTCCCAAGGTTGTGAGTATTAAGTCACGTTGAAGTTCAGTTCAAGTTGAGAAACAGAACAGTGTTTGCAGGTATGCCCTATTCAGCTGGATAGATCCTTTTGATACCTCGATGGAGGATTGGACACAACACATTGAACATTTGGGTTATTTTTTCCAAGGCAACGAAAGAGCAAGAAGATTTGAAAGACTCAAGCAATTGCCTTGGATTGAAGTAGGGTCTCACTGATATGGAGACAATCACTCCCCTGAAGCCTGCTGGTAGAAAGAGGCTGAATGTTTTTTTCTGCCACAGGAAAGGTCACTTCAGGCACCAATATAAAAGTAAACCCAGTGACAGGGTTTCTTCTGTATACCAAGTGGTATTGGCATGCGAGAGTGCCTTTAAGAACTGGATGTTTAAGCAATGAACCTTTAAGAAAACAGGGATGTCAGAGAGTGGGTGGAACTCAGCTCAGTTCAGCCATTTTGCAGGTTTTTTAGTTTCAGTTTTGAAAAGAGCTGGTGTGTGTCTGTGTTTTGCAGTGATCTGGGTCTCTCACATGAAAGACTATCTCTGGATCATTTGGGTGAGTTAAACTGATGACAGTGAAGCCTTTAACCTGATGTGATTCTGTTTAAAGGTGTTAAGTCTCTAGGAAGTTTGAAGGAACATTTTAAGGAATTATTTACTGTTGCAATATTTTCTGAGTTATCTTTGAAGTAAGGGGTGTTAAGAGATCCAATATTTATTTAAGATGTTAAGGTGAGTTCATGGAATAAACAGTGTTTTGTGTTTAAAAACCCACGTGTCCATAATTGTAATCCCACACCTAGGGAAAAACCGTGTGCTCGGAAAAGCAACAAATCCATTAAAGGGAGAGGTTGGTTGAACTCCATGATACATTTTGGGGTTCTGAAAACGCCTCGCCCATAACAGTATTCAATATGTAACCGGGCAATACGTTGCAAGTGCATGATATGGAAGAGTCCAGTACTATGGATTTAAATGTTCACTCATTGTTCAACATGTAAGTGGCAGAGTAGCCCCATCACTATGATGATTTTTGTAAATGGTAGGTTCTTAAAGATGGAAGTTAACACAGGAGCCTCTGCCAAGGTGATCGGAGAACGCAAATTTTGATATTTACCAGAATGGTCATTGAGTTTGAGGGGCACCGTAGCAAAACTAATAACTTACACAGGAGAAGCCATCCAGATAAAGGGTATTACTACAGTATCTCTAAGCTATCAGCAGCTGTCCACTCAGGTCCCAATAATAATACTGTCAGGCCAAATGCCAAGTTCAAGTTACACTGGGCAACACGGTAGCACAAGTGGATAGCACTGTGGCTTCACAGCACCAGGGTCCCAGGTTCGATTCCCCGCTGGGTCACTGTCTGTGTGGAGTCTACACGTTCTCCCAGTGTCTGCGGGATTTCCTCCGGGTGCTCCGATTTCCTCCCACAATCCAAAGGTGTGCAGGTTAGGTGGATTGGTCATGCTAAATTGCCCTTAGTGACCAAAAAGGTTAGGAGGGGTTATTGGGTTACGGGATTGGGTGGAAGTGAGGGCTTAAGTGGGTCGGTGCTGACTTGATGGGCCGAATGGTCTCCTTCTGCACTGTATGTTCTATGTTCTATGGATGGCGATCATCCACCTTCTACATTATTTAAAAATGTGCTTCATTATTATTTGTTTTCATCATGAATTAAACAAGGAAAATGCAGATGTTGATTGGAATATTCCCTTTTGATTAACAGACAGCTAGCATGTTTCTCTAAGGATCTCAGCTCTGCACTATATTTATCAATGTTTTTGATAAAGGATTATAAAATTGTATGTCCAAATGAACAGATGACACCAAGTTAGGAGTTAAAGTGCATAACTGGAAGAAAGGAATGACAACTGGGCATTTGGAGATGAAGTGAGTGAACAAAACCATGGGAAATGGAGTTACATGTGGGGAAGTGTGAGGCTTTGGGTCCAAGGAAAGTAAGGCATGTTTTCATGCTCAGTAAAGGGAGACCATATTGTAAACTTTCAGACAATATTTTTTTTTAAATGGACACAAACAAACTGTTTAGATGGTTGTTGCAAATCTTGTGATTTTTGGACTACAATAAATAGACGGAGATAGATGAGAGTATCTCAAACCCATTTGTGTAACTCACACACCTCATTGTTTAAGGATGGACCAGCATCTCAGGCCATTGAGGCCCGGAGAATCGCCCGGGGGGCCGCTTTCAACTGCCCCCGACCAGTGCGGCGGCGGTCCCACGGGCGCCCTAGAATTGGCGGCGGAGAATGCGCGGGCCGGCGACGGAGTGGCATGGCGCGATTCTTGCCCCCCCCCCGTGATTCTTCAACCCGGCACGGGGTCGGGGAATCCCGGCCATGGAGTTGAAAGCGGCCCCCCTGGTGATTCAACGGCCGAGTGCCCACTGAGTTCGGGCGAGTCCCACCGGCGTGGGTTACGTATGGTCCCACCCGGCGGGACCTCGGAGGTCTGGCTGCAGGGGCCGTCCTGGTGGGGGGGCAGGGCGATCCGACTCTGGGGGGGGGCCTCCAT
This sequence comes from Scyliorhinus torazame, assembly GCF_047496885.1. Classification (NCBI taxonomy): domain Eukaryota; kingdom Metazoa; phylum Chordata; class Chondrichthyes; order Carcharhiniformes; family Scyliorhinidae; genus Scyliorhinus; species Scyliorhinus torazame. The sequence continues at coordinate 37,180,329 of NC_092715.1, read as the reverse complement.
GGTGGCCTGGCTCGTGACCGGGGCCTACCGATCGGCGGGCGGGCTAGTTTTGTGGGAAGTCTGTGTTCAGTAACTTAATTGAAGCCTACTTGTGACAATAAGCTATTATTATTATTATCATTATTATGTTTCTCCACACTGGGCCTCTGTAGAGCTCCGCCATATTGTCCGGGGGCCGGTGCGGAGACGGGAACCCACTCGCGCCGGAAGTGACGTGCATCCGCGGACTCGCGCCAGCCGTGGCACTCATCCGCGGACTCGCGCCGGCCGTGGCACTCATCCGCGGACCCGCGCCGGCCGTGGAACGCTGGCTTCTGATCGCTGTTCACCACATCCGGCGCTGTACTAGCCCTCTAGGAAGGAGCGCATACCCGGGCATGGCAGCCCATTGACGCCGGAGTGGCTCGCGCCACTTTTGATGCCAGCATCAGAACTTGGCTGTGGGATTAGAGACTCCCAGCCCCTGTCTCCATGTTTTATGCTGTACAAAAGCAAAACTCAATGGTCACTATAAACTTCCCATTTCATCACAATGGCATTCCCCATTCAAATTACATTCGGTGTGCCTCAGAAGTGTTAACCGAGAGGTCATGTGATTAACACTGGTTTCAGACACTGCATCCTTATTATACCTAGGTTTAGAAGATCAATCCGAACTATCAATCATCAGACAATCTGAGAACCAGACTCTTAAACAAGCTGTAAGTTTTCAAGCAGTCAAAGTATTTAATCAATTTAATTTGCAAATTTCACCTGGGAACCAAGTCCTAGATATCCGATACAAACCATGCAATCGACTGTGAACCAATGGCTTTGCAAGATCCTAACTTCAACTTTAAATCATTGAATCCATTCAAGCATCTACAGGGCTGACACTTGGGAGACCAGAAATTGTAAATTAGAGACTGAATTAATGGTAATCTGTAAATGTGCGTTATCTTTATCTGTGCCTAACCTTTGGGTGTGTGTGCATGTGTGTGTGTGTGTGTGTGCATTCCTGAGACAGAATATGTGACCTTCCATTAACGCAGGGTAAGTGTGTGAAAATAAATAGCCTTATTTATTTGAACTCTTTGAAGCTTGCTGCTAAATTATATATGTAGAATACACATTTGAGGGTAAAAAGAGACACTACCTTTTCCAGACAAAACATACTGGTTATGGGCATTAAGAAAGCAAATGCATTCTGTCCATTTCAACAGTCAATGGCGAGAAACGAGGCATTGTGGAGGATGTTGGAAGCTTGAGCATCCTTGCAAAACAAAATCACGAGAAGCGAGTAGATGGATTCAAAAAACATTCAAAATATTTGGATTTATCTAATTGGGATTCAAATGCAAAGAGACAAAGTTTTATGGAATCCTGGCCCACACACTCTGATCACTCAGGAAGGATATATTGACTTGGAAGGGGTAGGGACAGAGGTGGGGGAGGGAAGGGGGGAGGGAGTTGGTAGGTGGGCGGAAATGGAGGGGATGGGAAAGTATGGTGTGGTTGTTGCAGCACAGAGGGACTAAAACGATACTGTTTTAAATGGTTGATCTATGACAAAACGTTGGATAAACTTGATTTGAATTTGCCTCAAGTGCAGACAATTGTGGAGATTAAATTGAGGAAAGAACTGTTTGAAATTATAAAAGGACTTGATGCTATTGGCCAAAATTTTCAAGCCTCTCGTGCTGGCGGGATTTTCTTGTCCTGCCAACAGTGATTCCACCACCGCACCTTCTCCAGCGGCTGGAGAACCCGCAGTGGCGGAATCACTGTCGGCAGAAGGTGCGTAAAACAGGGAAACCTGTTGATAGCAACTGGACCAAAAGATCCGGTTACTGGCTAATGATGTGCCACCTGCACCACTGCAAATCTCGTCGCAGGGGGTTGGTAAATCTCGCCCATAGAGTCCTGCTAATGGGAGATATCAACCATCCAAAACTGAATAAGGCAGTGATTCTACTGAGGGAAGCGACAGAGAAGAAGCACCTTTGTTCAAAAGAGAAGCAAATAATAAGCCCCATATTTACAAGCTCAATGTCAGTGCTGGCGAATCTTTCAGAAAAAATGGGCAGAATTTTACTGGCCCTGGTCCATGGTTTTGCAAGTGGAAGGGGAAGGATAATTCTCCGGGGAGTCTTTCCGTCACCTCCATGTCCACCACGACATGGCCTTGCCCCGTTTGACGTCATTAAGTGTGCAATTAACAGTCAAAGGTTTTGACCCGCGCTGCCACAATTCTAAGGCCATCGGGAGGACATCAAGGGCGAAAGGGAAGTCCAGCACTTTCTCTTGCTGGGGCCTTCTGGGAAAGTGGCAGGGAGGGGCCTTTTGGATTGGCCCTTTTTCCTGATCATACCTCACGATCCTGCAACTAGTGGGTGCCGCAGGGGTAAATCCTTGGACCTTGTTGGAGGGAAGTAAAGCTCAGAGTCTGTTCTCGACCGCGTGGAGTTGTAAAAGTTGCGTTGATTTCGGAATAGCTGTGCACACACAGGAGAGGCAAGTTCTGCTGCTAGCTTTAGTTCGCAAAAGTCAGCTCTGCCTGTCCTCAGAATTACATGCATATATATTTGGAGTGACAAGCAGGTATTGACGTCTCTGAATCATTCAGTATGCATATTTTCTGGTCCCTGTAATGGGAAAACAATTAAAGAATACAATGCTTCCCTCCAATCTCATGGGTTTGTGCTTAACATATTTAACTTCTAGAAGAGGTGCAAATGTGTTGGACAATGGATCTCTTAGACTTACTGGGTCCTCCTGTGTTTCCCTTTTCATATTCAAATGCTCTGTGAGATGATTAAATCATTTCTAATGTGGGTGACTTTAACCCCTTGCTTGCTGGTTTTCCCTTGATATATGTTTAACCCCTTGCCTGTTGGTTTCCCCTTGACCTGTGCTATTACAATACTTGGAGACATCTTTATTTTACCAATCCTGACACACATAGCAATGTCTTCCGCTAACAGACCTCAACTGTTCACAATGTATAGAGGTGATCTTCAAGCAGGGACAGAGTGTAACATAGCAAAATTTACGGATGATACTAAAATAGATGGGAAAGCAGGCAGTGAAGAGGAGATAAAGATTTTACAGACGGATATAGATAGACGAAGGGGAATGAGCCAATATTTGGCAGATGGAGTTTAATGTGGTTTAGTGTGAGGTTATCCATTTTGGCCGAAAAAATAGAAAGGCAAATTGTCATCAAAATGGAAAGCAGATTCAAAATGCATCTGGGCAGAGGGATCTGGTTGTCTATGTTCATGAATCGCAGAAAGTCGGTATGTAGGTCAGCATGTAATTAAAAAGGCAAGTGGAATGTTAGCGTTTATTGCAAACGGACTGGAGTATAAAAGTAGAGAATTGTTGTTGCAATTGTATAGGGTGTTTGTGAGTATCTAAAGTATTGTGTCTAGTTTTGGTCTCCTTATTTGAGGAAGGATGTGGTGACATTGGAAGCAGTTCAGAGGAGGTTCATCAGATTGATTCCGGGGATGAAGGGGTTGACGTATGAGGAGAGATCAAACAGTTTGGGCTTATACTCGCTGGAGTTTAGAAGAATGAGAGGGGATCTGATCGAGGTATGTAACATACTAAAAGGGATTGATAAAATAAACATAAATCAAATGCTCCCCCTTGTGGGGCAATCTAAAATACGAGGTCACAGGTAGATTTAAAACACAGATGAGGAGGAACTCCCTCTTGCAGAGGGTGGCAAATTTGTAGAACTCGCTGCCTCATATTGCGGTGGAGTCTGAGTCATTAAATGGTTTCAGGAAGGATGTAGATATATTTCTGATTTTAAAACTGGGTTAAAGAGATATAGGGAACAGTTAGGGAGGTGGATTTGAGACCAGGAAGAGATCAGCCAGGATCTGATTGAATGGCGGAGCAGGCTCGAAGGGCTGAATTGCCTACTTCTACTCGTAATTCCTATGTTCCTATGTCCAACTCCCACAGGTCTGGGCCCACTTGATGCTCCCTTCCCCACTGGCTTTTCCAACCGGACCATGAAATGGCTGAGGGGCTTCTAACATCGATGGGGGCGTCCTGCTGTCCAGAAAATTATGCCCAACATATCAAGGCACAATTTGCAGGCACATACACAAACATGAACAAATGAAGGAGAGCCTGAATTGACTTGGTAAAAGCTAAGTATGTTAGACAAACTTGATTAATGATTTAGATGAGGGAATAAAATGTAATATCTCCAAATTTGCAGATGACACTGAAGGGGGTGTCCAGAGATGAGACCTCTTGAAACTGAATAGCTAGGATAACACTAGAATAGTTCTACATAAGTCAGTTTATTAAGGATTTAGCTTAATCATAGAAAGTATACTCAGTATTCGTTATTAACCATTAAACCTATATTTTTAGGACATAGCAGTAATAAGCATTTAAACTCTTGCTACAAGCAGTGGCCACAATGTATGATGGGATTTAAGCTAGCTAACTTGCCCATGTTTTTGAGACAAACAGGATTGTATGGTCAGCAAATTACACAGTCAACTCAGTAAACAGTTTTTATCAGAGGCTCCAATGTCCTGTCTCAAATATTCCATTGAGTAAAGAGGAAACCAGCTTTGGCATCCTGCCCCTGGATGAACAATGAGGTGGACAGGAACTGACTGTGATACATAGGATGGGAATGTCAGAAAAGCAGCTTTAGAATGGACACAAGATCCTGGTAAACAACAGGTGACAGGATGGGGTTAAATCATGAGCTGATCACAAGTCATAATTTTTCTGAAAGTAAATTTCACTGGATAATATAGAAGTGACAGCTGCAAGGACTGGATCAAGTCCAACTGGGTTGGGCTATTGATCTTTGGAAAATGCTACAATTGGTGTGTTTTTATTAGTTTGGCCAGATTGATCTTGACATTTACCCATACCTCTCTCAGTCTACACAAAACCAAGCTTGGAGCAATAAAGTCGTCTTAACCAGATTAATGTGTCTGCTGAGCTGTTTATTTAGCTAAGCCATAACTATGAGGGAGGAACCTCGCGTAAAAGCTGGCTCAATACTCAGGCCATGGAAATGCTCCTACAGACACCAAGTTGTATGGGAGGGTGAGCTGTGAGGAGGATGCAGAGAACCTTCAGTATGATTTGGACAAGTTGAGTGAGTGGGCAAATGAATGGCAGACGCAATATAATTTGGAGAAATGCGAGGTTATCCACTTTAGTAGCAAAAAACGAGAAGACAGATTGAATGACCATTAATTAGGAGAGGGGAATGTGCAATGAGCCTGGGTGTCCTCGTACACCAGTCACTGAACGCAGTACATACTCGTGCGATTCGGCCAACGTTGTCTACCTCATACGCTGCAGGAAAGGATGTCCCGAAGTGTGGTACATTGGCGAGACCATGCAGACGCTGCGACAACGAATGAACGGACATCGCGCGCACGGTAGCATTGTGGATAGCACAATTGCTTCACAGCTCCAGGGTCCCAGGTTCGATTCCAGCTTGGGTCACTGTCTGTGCAGAGTCTGCACATCCTCCCCGTGTGTGCGTGGGTTTCCTCCGGGTGCTCCGGTTTCCTCCCACAGTCCAAAGATGTGCAGGTTAGGTGGATTGGCCATGATAAATTGCCCATAGTGTCCAAAATTGCCCTGAGTGTTGGGTGGGGTTACTGGATTATGGGGATAGGGTGGAGGTGTTGACCTTGGGTAGGGTGCTCTTTCCAAGAGCCGGTGCAGACTTGATGGGCCGAATGGCCTCCTTCTGCACTGTAAATTCTATGATAATCTATGATAATCACCAGGCAGGAATGTTCCCATCCAGTTGGGGAACACTTCAGCAGTCAAGGGCATTCAGCCTCTGATCTCCGTGTAAGCGTTCTCCAAGGTGGTCTTCAGGACGCGCGACAACGCAGAATCGCCGAGTAGAAACTTATAGCCAAGTTCCGCACACATGAGTGCGGCCTCAACCGGGACCTGGGATTCATGTCGCATTACATTCATCCCCCACCATCTGGCCTGCGAAATCCTACCAACTGTCCTGGCTTGACACAATTCACATCTCTTTAACCTGGGGTTACCCCATCTCTGGATCTGTAAAGATTTAATCACCTGCTAATGCTCGCATTCCAAGCATTGTCTGGCATCTTTGAATTTGTCTACATGTATGTTTCTGGAACATACCTCTTCATTCACCTGAGGAAGGAGCAGCGCTCCGAAAGCTAGTGATACAAAACAAACCTGTTTGACTTTAACCTGGTGTTAACAAAGAACAAACAAAGAAATGTACAGCACAGGAACAGGCCCTTCGGCCCTCCAAGCCTGTGCCGACCATGCTGCCCGACTAAACTACAATCTTCTACACTTCCTGGGTCCATATCCCTCTATTCCCATCCTATTCATGTATTTGTCAAGATGCCCCTTAAATGTCACTATCGTCCCTGCTTCCACTACCTCCTCCGGTAGCGAGTTCCAGGCACCCACTACCCTCTGCGTAAAAGACTTGCCTCGTACATCTACTCTAAACCTTGCCCCTCTCACCTTAAACCTATGCCCCCTAGTAATTGACCCCTCTACCCTGGGGAAAAGCCTCTGACTATCCACTCTGTCTATGCCCCTCATAATTTTGTAGACCTCTATCAGGTCTCCCCTCAACCTCCTTCGTTCCAGTGAGAACAAACCGAGTTTATTCAACCGCTCCTCATAGCTAATGCCCTCCATACCAGGCAACATTCTGGTAAATCTCTTCTGCACCCTCTCTAAAGCCTCCACATCCTTCTGGTAGTGTGGCGACCAGAATTGAACACTATACTCCAAGTGTGGCCTAACTAAGGTTCTATACAGCTGCAACATGACTTGCCAATTCTTATACTCAATGCCCCGGCCAATGAAGGCAAGCATGCCGTATGCCTTCTTGACTACCTTCTCCACCTGTGTTGCCCCTTTCAATGACCTGTGGACCTGTACTCCTAGATCTCTTTGGCTTTCAATACTCTTGAGGGTTCTACCATTCACTGTATATTCCCTATCTGCATTAGACCTTCCAAAATGCATTACCTCACATTTGTCCGGATTAAACTCCATCTGCCATCTCTCCGCCCAAGTCTCCAAACAATCTAAATCCTGCTGTATCCTCTGACAGTCCTCATCGCTATCCGCAATTCCACCAACCTTTGTGTCGTCTGCAAACTTACTAATCAGACCAGTTACATTTTCCTCCAAATCATTTATATATACTACAAAGAGCAAAGGTCCCAGCACTGATCCCTGTGGAACACCACTGGTCACAGCCCTCCAATTAGAAAAGCATCCTTCCATTGCTACTCTCTGCCTTCTATGACCTAGCCAGCTCTGTATCCACCTTGCCAGCTCCCCCCGGATCCCGTGTGACTTCACCTTTTGTACTAGTCTACCATGAGGGACCTTGTCAAAGGCCTTACTGAAATCCATATAGACAACATCCACTGCCCTACCTGCATCCATCATCTTAGTGACCTCCTCGAAAAACTCTATCAAGTTAGTGAGACACGACCTCCCCTTCACAAAACCATGCTGCCTCTCACTAATACGTCCATTTGCTTCCAAATGGGAGTAGATCCTGTCTCGAAGAATTCGCTCCAGTAATTTCCCTACCACTGAAGTAAGGCTCACCGGCCTGTAGTTCCCTGGATTATCCTTGCTACCCTTCTTAAACAGAGGAACAACATTGGCTATTCTCCAGTCCTCCGGGACATCCCCTGAAGACAGTGAGGATCCAAAGATTTCTGTCAAGGCCTCAGCAATTTCCTCTCCAGCCTCCGTCAGTATTCTGGGGTAGATCCCATCAGGCCCTGGGGACTTACCTACCTTAATATTTTTTAAGACACCCAACACCTCGTCTTTTTGGATCTCAATGTGGCCCAGGCTATCTACACACCCTTCTCCAGACTCAACATCTACCAATTTCTTCTCTTTGGTGAATACTGATGCAAAGTATTCATTTAGTACCTCGCCCATTTCCTCTGGTTCCACACATAGATTCCCTTGCCTATCCTTCAGTGGGCCAACCCTTTCCCTGGCTACCCTCTTGCTTTTTATATACGTGTAAAAAGCCTTGGGATTTTCCTTAACCCTATTTGCCAATGACTTTTCGTGACCCCTTCTAGCCCTCCTGACTCCTTGCTTAAGTTCCTTCCTACTTTCCTTATATTCCACGCAGGCTTTGTCTGTTCCCAGCCTTTTAGCCCTGACAAATGCCTCCTTTTTCTTTTTGACGAGGCCTACAATATCTCTCGTTATCCAAGGTTCCCGAAAATTGCCGTATTTATCCTTCTTCCTCACAGGAACATGCCGGTCCTGAATTCCTTTCAACTGACACTTGAAAGCCTCCCACATGTCAGATGTTGATTTGCCCTCAAACATCCGCCCCAATCTATGTTCTTCAGTTCCCACCTAATATTGTTATAATTAGCCTTCCCCCAATTTAGCACATTCATCCTAGGACCACTCTTATGGTGTTGTAAGACTTCTGACTGTGCTCACCCCAGTCCAATGCCGGCATCTCCACATCATGACTGACAGAATAGGCTGTTCTGTGGAGTTCAGTCAGCCTGTTGCCTAGGCTATTCAGACGGTTACGACAAGGCAGCTACAGCTGCTGACGTGTTGGTGGCGCTATAGCCTTGTGATTAAACTGCTGTGTTTTATTTTGTGTGAAACCTCACCGGCAGCATCCAACTGAATGGCAGCTTTCTTGCAATTAAAAGGCAGTACAAGTTCAAACTAAATAATGAATCTTATTACGGCAATGTAGTTAGAAAGTGCTGAAAGCAATTGATTTTCTTTCATTGACTTCAGGTCAGGTAACTGTACAAAATAAAAACTAAATTAGTGTGTTATTACATTTCTGTTCATGTAAGGCTTTTGAACACATCTGAATCTTTGAATTTTCCAACACGGCTGCAGGTTATTGGCCCTTCATATTCCTTCTGGCTCTCTGCAAGCTATGTCCATTTTACTCTCAGGCCATTACCCATTTTAATTTGATTTCAGTCTTGCATATTTTCTCAACTTCTCTTTAATAGTGAAATCAGTGAAAGAATACAGATTAGTTATAAACCCTCTTTATAGATAAGGGTGATGAAGACAACAAATGTTTTTATGCAGTGAATGCTACATTACAGAATTCAAAGCCTGACTGGGCAGTGGAAGCAGATTTAATTGTAACTTTCAAAGCTAAGTTGAATATATCATTGAAAAGGAAAATTTGCAGGACTATGGGGCGAATTGGATAGCCCAAAACGCTGGTACAGGCACAATGAGCTGAATGAACCCTGATCCAAAGCAGCAGGGCATGCCAGAAGCAGCACTAGGCCTAAAATTGAAGTGCCAAACCGTATAAGCAGCAAATAATAGGCAGAGCTAAGGGTTATGAGCCAGGGTTTAGAAAACTCCAAAGTATATCATGGAGTTCATCTGACTTACAACTGTTTATTGATTTTGGTTACGGTGAGCACAAGGGGCCGCCTTTCAGGTGTTATTCAACAGAGACCTTAAGCACTTTTCATCAAAAACAAAGTTTATTCTACGAATTTAGTTAACATTTAGTTAACATTAGTCGACCGGGACTGTACTCGTTGGAATTTAGAAGGATGAGGGGGGATCTTATCGAAACATATAAAATTATGAAGGGAATAGATAGGATAGATGCGGGCAGGTTGTTTCCACTGGCGGGTGAAAGCAGAACCAGGGGGCATAGCCTCAAAATAAGGGGAAGTAGATTTAGGACTGAGTTTAGGAGGAACTTCTTCACCCAAAGTTTGTGAATTTATGGAATTCCTTGCCCAGTGAAGCAGTTGAGGCTCCTTCATTAAATGTTTTGAAGATAAAGATAGATAGTTTTTTTAAGAATAAAGGGATTAAGGGTTCGGGCCGGAAAATGGAGCTGAGTCCACAAAAGATCAGCCATGATCTCATTGAATGGCGGAGCAGGCTCGAGGGGCCAGATGGCCTACTCCTGCTCCTAGTTATTATGTTCTTATTTTTATAAACACACACAGTAAGCATCTTTATCAACTACCAACATAAATACCCCACACAGCTACAGTAATCTATGTATAACCCTTAATAAATTTCCCCATAAACTGTTGCAATTTAATAACAAGATCCCATAAACCAGAACACCCTTTTCAAAGGTGTGGCCCAGCACACCGCACTCAAGACCTGTTTTCTTTCCAAAACAGCAGGTTTGAATTTCTTCCAGAAAACAACTGTTTCTTTTCAAGTTATCAAGCAGCCTGGAAACAGCTTTTAAATTGCAGATAGAGAAAATACCTTCTTTCAAGCCGTGTAGAACAAAACCAGTTCAAACTCAAAGCGAAAGTAAATCCAACTCCCAGAACCACAGCTCAGCTCCACCCATACAATGACATGACTGAAGCCATGTGATAAGACAAAAACATTTCTTAAAGGGACACTCCCATGACCTAAGCGACTCCACAACCAATGGATCAGATCTAAGGCCTGCAGTCCTGCCACATCCAGCTGTGAATGGTGTGCACAATTAAACAACTGACCGGAGGAGGGTGTGTGTAAAAATATCCCCATCTGTGAAAAAGATAAGGCTGAAGTATTCACAACAATCCTCAGCCAGAAGTGCCAAGGTGTCAGTTTTCAGCCAAAACGATTCACTCCATGTGATATTCAGAAATGGCTGAAGGCAGTGGATACTGCAAAGGCTATGGGCCCTGACAATATACCGGCAAAAGTCCTTAAGGCTTGCGCTCCACTGCGTGCTAGCCCCTAGTCAAGCTGTGCTGGAACAACTAAAAAACTGGCATCTATCTGACAATGCGGAAAATTGCCCAGGTGTGCCCTGTACACAAGAAACTGGACAAATCCAACCCAGCCAGTTACCGTCCTATCAGTCTATTCCCGATCATCAACAAAGTGATGGAAGAGGTCATCAATAATTCTATCAAGAGGCATTTACTCAACAATGATCTGCTCACGGACTCTCAGTTTGAGTTCCGCCTGGATCACTCAGTCCCTATCTCAATATAGCCTTGATTCAAACGTGGACAAAAGAACTGAAAGCCAGAGGTGAGGTGAGAGTGACTGTCCTTGACATCAAGAATTATAGAATCATAGAATCCTTATAGTGCAGAAGGAGGATTTTCGGCCCATCGAGTCTGCAACGACCCTTCAAAAAACAACCCTACCTCGGCCAAATACCCACCCTATTCCTGAAACCCCACCCTAAGGGGCAATTTAGCATGGTCAATCCACCTAACCTGCACATCTTTAGCCCGTGGGAGAAAACCAGAGCACCCGGGGAAACCCACGCAGACACAGGGAGAAAGTACAAAACCCACACAAATAGTCACCCGAGGTCGGAATTGTAAACGGGTCCCTGGCGCAGTGAGGCAGTGCTAGCCACTGTGCCATCCTGCTGCCTCAAGGCAGCATTTCATTGAATATGGGATCAAGGAGCCCTCGCCAAACTGGAGTCAATGGGAATCGGGGGAAAACAGTTGGAGTCATGCCTGGCAAAAAGGACGATGGTTGTGATGGTTGGCGGTCAATTATCCCAACTCCAGGTCATCACTGCAGGAGCTCTTCAGGGTAGTGTCCTAGGCCGAACCATCTTCGGCTGCTTCATCAAGCACCTTCGTTCCATAATAAGGTCATGAGTGGGGATGTTTGCGGATGACTGCCCAATATTCAGCACCATTCTGACTCCTCATATAATGAAGCAGTCCGTGTCTAAATGCAGCAAGACCTGGACAATATCCAGGCTTGGGCTGACAAGTGGCAAGTAGCATTCGCAGCACACAAGTGCCAGGCAATGACCATCTCCTACAAGAGAGGATCTTATCATTGCCTCTTGACATTCAATGGCATTACCATCACTGAATTCCCCCACAATCAACATCCTGGGGGTTACCATTGATCAGAAACTGAACTGGACTACCCATATTCATAACGTGGCTATCAGAGCAGGTCAAAGGCTATGAATCTGACAGCGCATAAGTCATCTCCTGACCCCCTAAAGCCTGTCCAAGGCACAAATCAGGAGTGTAATGGAGTACTCTCCACTTGCCTGGATGAGTGAAGCTCCAACAACACTTAAGAGGCTCATCACCATCCAGGACAAAGAAGCCCGCTTGATGTGCTACCCCTTCCATAAACATTCAATTCCTCCACCACCGACTAACAGTGGCAGCCAAGTGTACAATATATAAGATGAACTACAGGAACTCACCATGTTTCCTGAGACAGCACTTTCCAAACCCACGACTACTGCCATCTGGATAGACAAGAGCAGCAGATACCCTCCAAGTCACCCACCATCCTGACTTGGAAATATGTCGCCGTTGCTTCACAGTCGTTGGATTTCCCTCCCTAACGGCACAGTGGGTGAACCTAAACCTCAGAGACTGCAGCGGTTCAAGAAGGCAACACACTACCACCTTCTGAAGGGCACCTCGGGATGGACAATAAATGCTGGCCTAACCAGCAACGCCCACATCCCATAAAATACAATTTCAAAAATCACCTTCTTCTGTGCTGTGATTCTATGCTACCTGTCGTGGACAGACAGGATTGTCCTATATCCAACCAATACATAGGTTTTTAATATCCACAATGCAGTGTGAATAGCAAGAGTTGATAGCAATATCTAATACTTATTTAAATATGTACAAATGATTGAAGCTGCAGCTGTTTCACATCCACCGTAAACAATTTAAACATAAAACAAATGCTGCTGCATTATTTTTTATGGAGTAAAATTTTCTATTTGTCTGGGAGAAATGTTACTTGCTACTTTAATTAAGATTTTATTGGAATATGATAACTATTAATATCTGAAATGTTGATTACTCTCTACACTATTCCTGATTGCCACTGACCTACAAATTGTCACATTTAATTGTGTGAATGAAATTCTCATGAAACCAATTAGTAAAAAATCTGTGGGAGAAATAAAGTTAAGACAGACCAATGTCTATCTAATAGACTAATTATGGAGAGACATTTTAATTAAATAAATGTGTGGTAATTGAAGGCAAAGGAGGGCCTTAATATTTTAACTGATCTAAAAACTAGGCTCCTTTATGACATTCCTTGCATTTAAATTGACCATAAGACTATATGATGGAGGAGCCACTCGGCCCATCGGGCATACTCCTCCATTTAGTGATCTGATATGATAATCCGCAACTTCACTTTCCTGCCTTATCTCCAGAACCCTTGATTCCCTTACTGTCTCTGTCAATCTTGAGCATACTTAACAACCCAGCCTCTACATCCCTGTGCGGTGAAGAACTCCACAGATCCACTACCCTCTGAGAGAAGAAATTCCTCATCTCTGTTTTAAATGGGTGACCCCCTTAATCTGAGATTATGCCTTCTGGTCCTAGACTCTCCCACAAGGCGAAACAACCTCTCAGCATCTATCCTGTCAAGCCCCCTGAGAATTCTATATTTCTCAATCAGGTTGCCTCTTATTCTTCTAAACTCCAACGAGTACATGTCTAACCTACTCAACCTCTCCTCATAAGAAAATCCCTCCAAACCCGGGATCAATCTGGTGGTCTCATTAATGAGCATCAGAAAATCAACTTGGATTAAGAGTCAATGTAAACTCCAACAATATCTTGCACTGCTATTACTGGCTTATTGTTGGAAACAATCAACCAGCTGAATCAAATGGTGAAAGTGTAGCAGTACTGGTAGATAACATTGTAAAGGAGGCAGATGGAATGTTTTCCTTCATTGATAGAGGTACAGAAAACCAAAGTAGGGATATAATGATGGAATTGTACAAGACACGGGTGAGGTCACAATTGGAGTATTGTGTGCAGTTCTGGTCACCACATTACGGGAAGGATGTATTTGCTCTGGAGAGAGTGCAGAGAAGATTTACTAGAACATTGCCAGGGCTGGAGAATTGGAGATACAAGGAGAGATCGGAAACGTTGGGGTTGTTTTCCTTAGAACAGAGACGGCTGAGGGGTGACATGATTGAGGTATAAAAATTGGGAGGGGTTGTGATACGGTAGACAGGAGGAATCTGTTTCCCTTGGCAGAGTTCAAAAACCAGGGGTCATAGATTCAAGCTAAATGGCAGAAGGATCCGAGGGGACATGAGGAAAATCCTTTTTATGCAGACGTTGATGGGTGTCTGGAATTCCCTGCCTGAGTTGATGATGGAGGCAGAGACAATAAACTCTTTTTAAAAATACTTGGATCTACACCTTAAGTGTTTTAACCTGCGAGGCTATGGACCGTGTACAGGAAGATGGGATTGGAAAGGGCACCTGGGTGTCTTTGGGTTGGCATGGACAGGATGGGCTGAATGGCCCCCTTCTGTGCTTAATCATTTCTATGGTCCTATGGTTCTAAATACAAATGTTAATTATTGATCTCTTCTGGAACAGAAAAACTTTGTGTATGTGGTTTGCATACAATAGTGATAAATTGCATCAAATTCTGTTTAGTTGTTGCTTATCCAAGTTTTTTTACCAGGGCTAAAAATTGGAAGCAAAAATATAATAAACGCTGATGACACAGCACTCTATCAAAGTCAAAAGAGACCTGACAAATTATCATAAATCAAGTAAAATCTAAAAGATTAAAGTGGAATGATTATGAAAGAAAAAAAGACTAAACTAATGATGCACTTTCAGAAACTTCATTAATGAGCAAGAAGGGATTCATTTAGTGATTTTCGAGAACAGCATAATTTTTGCAGCTAATTCTCAAATATCTCTGCCATAGGGAACTCCTCCCACTGGGGTGATTCCCACTCTGAGTCCTGATTGGTCACCCAGGCCTGGTGACCCTGCCGCTACTGTGTTGCCCCTGAAGGGACAATCGGCATAGAGTGGCAGTCAGACAGAGCACGTTAGAATACATTAAACTGGATGGTATTGCACTGGAACGAGCAGCTAATTTACAACAAATGGCAACAGAAAGTGGTAGATGTGATGGCAAAGTGAGAAGAAGGATGGAGGTGGCCAGAAGCAATTTTGTGCAGATGGAAGATGTGATAACAACAAGTAAACTCAAGCTTGTAACAGGGAAAAATTTTGTAAGATGTTACATTCAACCCACTCTCATGCATGCCTCAGAAACGTGAGCAATAAATAAACGCCTGTGGAAGAAAATGGAGGCCTTTGAAATGTGGGTGCGAAGGCGTGTGCCTAAAATTCCATAATGAAGACAAATGAAGAGATGCTTAGAATCGAAAGAGCAAAAAGGACTATTTAAAAAGTGACATCAAGAAGAGAAAATGCCAGTATTTTAGCTCTTTAATCAGAGCTGAAAAACTACAGAGATCTCCTCCCGAGGGTATCGCGAAGCGCAGTAGAAGAGGGATAGGCAGCAGAAAGCAAAGAGGCCTAGGAGTTCTTGGATGATAGACATCACAGGGTAGTTGAAGGCAAGCTGCAGTGGATGTGTGAGGATTTTACAAGACAGACAAGAACAACATACCATGACAACAGGTCTTGCGGTAGGAGTAACTACAAGTAGCGACAGCGGTGATCAAGTCTGCCTTAATGCTTGTTCCTGACATGCACCATTCACTTTTCCCACCCTCTACAGTAAAGACCCGCGATCAACTGAATGGGCAGTCCCTCAAAGCACACGTTGCTGACACTGATCATTCCAAACTGTGTACAGATAAAAGAGATACCATTTTAGGGCTATCCCATTATAAAAATTAACAATGCTGACCTTCTAACATTAAATCCTAATCCCACTTCAGGTTAACCTGCTGAGCATCTAAATTGGGCTCCAAATTCTACCTTGGGGTTTGCATGTATCTGCCATTTATACAGGCGTTCTGGGTACTTGTGCACATATACACTATCACTAGACCTAGCCCACTGGCATGACAGCTGCTATCTGCTGCTGCAGATATAACATAAAAGGCAGGTAAGAAAAAGCATGTCCAATGTCATTAACACGCTGCAAAATAGGGAGGGGTACATTACAGTATGATGTTGTTCTGGGCAAGGCGTTTTCAGAACCCCAAAATGCATCATGGAGTTCAACCAACCTCCCCTTTTAATGTATTTGTTGCTTTTCCTAGCACACGGCTTGTTCCCTAAGTGTGGGATTACAATTATGGACACGTGGGCTTTTAAACACCAAACACAGCTTATTCCATGAACTCAACTTAACATCTTAAATAAACATTGGATCTCTTAACACCCCTTACTTCAAAGAAAACTCAGGAAATATTGCAACAGTAAATAATTCCTCAAAATGTTCTTTCAAACTTCCAAGAGACTTAACACCTTTAAACAGAATCACATCAGGTTAAAGGCTTTACTATTACGAGTTTAAATCACCCAAATGATCCAGGGATAGTCTTTCATGGCAGAGATCCAGCTCACTGCAAACACAGACACTGCCAAGCGCTTTTCAAACTGCAAAATTAAACTTCAAAATGGCTGACCTGAACTCAGCTCCACCCACTCTCTGGCATCACTGTTTTCTTAAAGGTACATTGGTTAAACATCCATGTCTTAAAGGTACTCTCACATGACACCTCCCCCCAAGAAAAAAAAATAAACCATCAACTTCAAGATGGTTTCATTTTTCACTTTTGCACCATCCACTAAGAAATATACACAGTAAATATACCTTTTCATTTTAATAAAAAACAACACACGCAAACAGGTATAATAATATAGTCCGTTTTTCTTAGTTCTTCTTCCTCCAACCAAAATCCTTCTCGATTGACAGTCTCTTTGAACAAAGTCTTTGCACGATCCATCCATTCCCCTACTCCTCGGCATTTCTCTTTAGAATCAGATACTTTAGTTCAATCTGACCACAGAGTGCCTTGCAATTCTCCAATACAGGAGCAGTGGTGATCGCAGCTTTCAGGCAGTCAAATGCCTGTTGAAAGTCCGCTGTCCATTGACATTTTTTAGGTTTCTTTAGCAAGTCCATCAGTGGAGTAATCACGCCACAAAACCTTTGCACAAAGGTTCGATCAAATTCATTCATGTTAAGAATTCGCATTATTTCCCTTCGTATTGAGGGTCTCGGAATCTCCGCAAGGAAAGTGATTTGGGCTTCTCCAAATTCACTTTTGCCTAGGTTCATCACCAAACCCGCCTGCTGAAGTTGATCAAAGAACTGCATACGATGTTTTAAATGTTCTTTCCATGTCTGGAAGTTGGAAATAAAAGCAGATTGTCCCAATTTCTCAATGCAATCCCTCAAACGTGGGATAGGATAAGAGTCCGTTCTTGTAACTGCATTTCCCTTTCTGTAGTCCACAAACAACCGTTGGGTACCGTCTGGTTTAGGTACCATCACTATGAGTGAGCTCCATTGACTGCAACCCACTTCAAATTATGCCATTTTTAAGCATACTCTCAATCTCTCTGTTAACCTGTGCCAATTTTAAACGATTAAGTCTATATGGATGTTGTTTGATAGGAACAGCATTTCCCACATCTACATCATGTGTAGCCATTTTAGTACTTCCCAATTTATCTCTACAAACTTGCCAATGTGATATCAATAACTATTTCAGGTCAGTTTGTTTTTCCTCTGGAAGGTAACTTAACAATTCATCCCAATTTTTAAGAACATCCTCATTTTCCAATTTAATTTGAGGTATGTCAAATTCACAGTCATCTGGATTTGGTTCGTCACTTTGAATTAGAATCATTAAAACCTCTTTTTTCTCTCCTTGCCTTTCAAAGTACCTTTGAAGTATATTCACATGACACACTCGGTGAGTCTTCCTTCTATCTGGTGTTTTTACCACATAATTCACCTCACTTAATTTCCTTTCAACCTGATACGGTCCACAAAACCTAGCTTTTAAAGGCTCACGTACCACTGGTAACAACACTAAAACTTGATCTCCACTGTCAAAACTACGAACTTTGGATTTCTGGTCCGCTACCCGTTTCACATTTTGTGCAACTTTCAAATGTTGTCTAGCCAATTCACCTGCTCTATTTAATCGTTCCCTAAAATTTGACAATCCAATAGTGTAATTTCTGATTTCTCACCCACCAATTTTTGCTTAATCAATTTAAGTGGTCCTCTTACCTCATGACCAAAAATTAGTTCGAAAGGACTAAATTTGGTAGACTCATTATTTGCATTCCTAATTGCAAACAATATGAATGGAATTGCTTTATCCCAATCCTCTGGATAATCTTGACAATACGCCCTCAACATTGTCTTTAATGTCTGATGCCACCTTTCTAACGCTCCCCGCAATTCTGGATGATACGCAGTTGATTTAAATTGTTTTATTCCTAAGCTATCCATAACTTCTTTGAATAACTTTGAAGTAAAATTTGATCCTTGATCCGATTGAATTTCTGCGGGTAGTCCATATCTAGTAAAGAATTTAAGTAACTCCTCCACAATCCTTTTAGCTGTAATATTACGTACTGGAATGGCCTCTGGAAACCTAGTAGACACATCCATTATAGTCAAAAGATATTGATTCCCACTTTTTGTCTTAGGAAGCGGTCCTACACAATCAATTATGACCCTTGTAAAAGGTTCCTCAAATGCTGGAATGGGTATTATGGGCGCTGGTTTTATCACTGCTAGAGGTTTCCCTATTACTTGACATGTGTGAAATGATTGACAAAATTTAACTACATCTTTATGTAGTCCATGCCAATAAAAATGTTTCTGGATTTTAGCTTGAGTTTTCCTTATTCCCAAATGACTTCCCACTGGTACCTCATGTGTAACTCGCAACACCTCCTTTCTATACCCTACCGGCAATACTACTTGATGAACATCTGCCCACTTTTCATCTGTCTGCATATGTCCAGGTCTCCATTTTCTCATCAAGACATAATTTTTACGGTAATAACACTGGTATACTCTCAGATTCCTCTTTCGTATATGCTTTCTGATATATCCGTTTTATTTCTACATCTTTCTGTTGTAACTCTGCCAATTTTCCTGAACTAAAAATATCCGCCTCATCCTCCACCTGTTCTTGTTCTTTTTCAACCATCTGAACAAAAATAGTTTTTTATAATTGCACTTCAACTTTATCTTCACTCTTTGATTTCTCCTCTTGTCTTAGCCTGTGACTTTGCAACCTTGTTACTACACAATCCGGAAAAATCCCAGGATATTCGTCCTTCAACCCTTCAGTTGTCTGATTTTCCACTGGCTTATCAACTACAGTAGGCATCACTCCCACCTGCGATCCAGCTACATCATTACCCAAGATAAACTGTATTCCTGGACAAGATAGTTTATCTATTACTCCTACTACCACTTCACCACTCTTCACTGGACTTTCCAACCTTACCTTATATAATGGAACGCTACTCCTCTCACCCTGAATTCCACATATCACCATTTTTCTGGCAACATTCCTCCCAAACTACATAATTCCTCTTCTCTTACCATTAAAGATTGACTAGCCCCTGTATCTCTTAAAATTGTGACTTCGTTACCTGCTCCTCCTGATACACATGAGTAAACTTTACCCACACAAGTAAATTCTTTAAATACATCTGGCACCTTCTTAACAATTACTTCTTGAACAGGCTGTACAATCATTTGCACCTCCTTTGCTTCCCTAGGGCTATCCTTTACCACTCTAACAAATCCCACTGTCTTATCCTGTTTTACCACATCAGCCTTCCCAGTGTTTTTCTTCAACCATCAACACTGTGACTTTACATGGCCTAGTTTATTACAGTGAAAACATTTGAAACTTTTCATCTCTTTTCCACCATCCTGGATTTCTTTTTTAATCTGAGGTACACTCTCTTTATTGTCTCCCATCAGATCACCTTTACCTTTACCACTTGAGTATTTCTCATGTCCCCAGTTTCTATCTCTCACAGGCTGAAATTGATGTCGGAAACCAATCTTTGATTTATGAACTAATTCATAATCATCTGCCATTTCCGCTGCTAATCTCGCAGTTTTAACCCTCTGTTCTTCCACATGAGTTCTCACTACATCAGGAATTGAATTTTTAAACTCCTCCAAAAGTATAATTTCTCTGAGAGCTTCATACGTTTGGTCTATTTTCAAAGCCCTTATCCACCTATCAAAATTACTCTGTTTGAGCCTTTCAAACTCCATGTATGTATGACCAAATTCTTTCCTTAATTTCTAAATCTTTGTCTGTAAGCTTCAGGCACTAGTTCATATGCACTTAAGGTGGATTTCTTCACCTCTTCATACGTTCCAGATACCTCCTCCGGTAGTGATGCAAACACTTCACTAGCCCTACCTACCAGCTTTGTTTGAATCAGTAATACCCACATGTCCTGTGGCCATTGCATTTGTTTAGCTACATTCTCAAATGGAATGAAAAAGGCCTCCACCTCCTCCTCATCAAACCTTGGCAATGCTTGGACATATTTAAATAGATTCCCACCACGTCTTCGACTATGACGCTCTGTCTCATTATCCACTCCATCTTCTCCAACTGTCCGTGTCCCTTTGCGTCTGCGAATTTTAACTGATTTTCATGTTTCAGAGCCAGTTTCCGAAGTTCAAACTCTCTCTCTCTTTTTCCCTTTCCTCTCTATCTCTTTCTTTGTTTCTTTCTTCTCTCTCCTTTCCTTTTTCCTCTCTATCTCTTTCGTATTCAAGCCGATTTAAATCTTTCTCATGCTCCATTTGTTTAATTTGCAACTGAATTTTTGCCATTTGCCATGAGTCGAACTCTATCTGAGGCAACTTTAAATGCTTAAGCACCACCATAATTACCTCATCTTTTCGCATTTTGTCAGGTACTGTTAACTGTAATGTTTTTGCCAGACCCAACAGTTTGCTTTTCGTCGTTGTCCGTTAAGTACTGCATGTGACAGTCTCCACCCCCAAAAACCTCTGAGCCTCTGAAAGACCCATTGTCCACAACACACTCCCCACTTAAACTAAAATACCACACCGGAAAAGCAACAATCCTTCACTGTCTTTAAGTTCACAAAAGCCAATCCAATAGATAGACTTTTATCCCGGACGAGCCCCCAATTGTTATGGGCGAGGCGATTTTAGAACCCCAAAATGTATCATGGAGTTCAACCAACCTCCCCCTTTAATGTATTTGTTGCTTTTCCTAACACACAGCTTGTTCCCTAGGTGTGGGATTACAATAATGGACATATGGGCTTTTAAACACAAAACACTGTTTATTCCATGAACTCAACTTAACATCTTAAATAAACATTGGATCTCTTAACACCCCTTACTTCAAAGATAACTCAGAAAATATTGCAACAGTAAATAATTCCTCAAAATGTTCCTTCAAACTTCCAAGAGACTTAACACCTTTAAACTGAATCACATCAGGTTAAAGTAGCTTTACTATTACGAGTTTAAATCACCCAAATGATCCAGAGATAGTCTTTCATGGCAGAGATCCAGCTCACTGCAAACACAAACACTGCCAAGCCCTTTTCAAACTGCAAAACTAAACTTCAAAATGGCTGACCTGAACTCAGCTCTACCCACTCTCTGGCATCACTGTTTTCTTAAAGGTACATTGCTTAAACATCCATGTGTTTTGACAATGTCCATGTGTTAGTCACTGATATTTTTCCATATTTTACAATTCAATGGAGGCCATGTATGCAGATCCCAGTGGGATGGGGAAATAACTATCTTCAAACTCTGTGGAAGCATGCATCCTCGAATAGAAGTGAAAGTTAGGCTTGTTGTAAAATGAGAATCTAATTCATTCTCACATGATTTGCAAAAGCATCAAAGTCCATTCCCATAAACGTACCTGAGACAATTGTTGTTTTTGTGGAATTCTGCCATCATGCCACACAGGTTGAGTGGCGGGTGGGCACGAGTATTTGGTGTAAAATTACGTTGCAACTCTCACAATGGCGTGCTAATGGTGGCTCGGTCACCCTGCTGGCTGGTGGCGTGAATGCCATTTGCGTACATTCGCATCTCATGAATGCTCATTAAAATAGCTACCCACTAGTGTCCCATCATGCTTTTCAATCTTGCGCCACACCAGCAGGAAATCACATCAGCGTCAAACCCAATGGCTAAACAGTGCCATTCATATGATGGTCCTCAGTTGGCAAGAGACTTTGCGGTGAATGCAATAAAGCTTTCATGCTATGGTGCAGTGCTGCTCCTGATGTGCTGTACACCACTCTGCCGGGGCAGACTGATTCCTGCCCTCCAGCTCCATGCCGAACTGGTCTTCATGTACAGCACCATGCATAAAATGCACCAGATCCGTACCGGCGGGACTTGGCACTGCGGGCGGCCTGCGGAGTCCTCGGTGGGGGGGGATCTGTCCCCGCGGGGGGCCCCCATGGTGGCCTGGCCCGCAATCGGGGCCCACCGAACCGCGAGTGGGCCTGTGCCGTGGGGGCACTCTTTCCCTCCGCGCCGGAGGTCTAACAGTCCACCATTGGCGGGGCAGTGAAGAACCCCCCTGCGCATGCGCTGGGATGACGCAAGCGCACGCTGTGGTTCATGCCACTCCTCAGTGCTGGGAGGGCCCGTCCCGCTGGTTACGGGACTATTTTCTTCCACGCACCCTCTCAAAACCCGCCATGACTTTTCCATTGCTGGACTGGGGTTAGAACTCACTCACTCAGAGAGGTGTCACAACATCTGTGCTACGCCAGACATTAAGCTTTAAGGTAAATACTAAAGAAACATCAGCAATCAGCATTCAGGCAACTACACTTGAACCCGAATGTTTAAACAACAACAATAGCAATTTGTATTTATGTAGCACCTTTTACATAGTAAATTGTCCCAAGGTATTTGGGAGAAGAATGCTATTAAACACAATTTGACATAGAGTTACGTCGGGAGATAATACAGATTTTTAAAAAAGCTTTATTTATTCTTTCACAGGATATGGACGTCATTGACAAAGCCAACATGTGTTGCCCATCCCTAATTGCCCTTGAACTGAGAGAGTAGCTAAGAGTCAACCTCCCCTCCCCACCCCACTTCCCCATAGCCCCTCTTTCACTTCGGGAGGTCTCATTGCACAGTTGGTGGCATCCTGACTCTGAGCTGGAAACCCCGGTTCGAGTTCAACCCCGGGGCTTGAGGGCCAATGAAGATGCAATTTGTGTATCACCCTGCAAACCCTTCCACAATATGACAAAGGGAGCCAGTAGAGGAGACGGTGGCATAGTAGTATTGTCATTGGACTAGTAAACCAAAAACCCAGGGTAATGCTCTGGGGACCTGGGTTCGAATCCTGCCACTGCAGATGGTGAAATTTCAATTCAATAAAAATCTGGATATAAAAGTATTTTGATGACCATGAAACCATTGTTGATTCTCATAAAAACCCACTTGGTTCACGAATGTCCTTTAGGGATGGAAATCTGTCACCCTTACCTGGTCTGGCCTACATGTGTCTCCAGACCCACAGCAATGTGGTTGATTCTTAACTGCCCTCTCAAGGGCAATTAGGGATGGGCAATAAATGCTGGCACCACCTGCGATGACGAATTTTGAAAAAAAGAAGGTTCCTGGTCAGCGATGCAATGAAAACAAAGTTGGAGCCTCTACCATCACGGTCGCATAGCTCTGGACTGCAGCAGGCATGTAAAAGTGCCTGTTGCCACAACAAGATGGACTGCCTGAGCGATGAGTAACGCAACCACCACCACTCCTTTCACTTGCTTAATACCTATTACATTTCTAACTTTACCCAGTCACCGACCTGAAACGCAAACACGGTCTCTCTCTTCATCCATTGCTGCTGCCGGACCTGTGTAGTGCTTCCAGCATTTTCTGTTTTCATTTCTGATTTCTCGAATCTGTAGTTTGCTTTTGTGCTCGGGACAATGCTATCCGCTTGTCCTCCCGAGTGGTGGATGTAAGATGGGTGGGGCGCACTTACACTTGTTATTTGCAACACTTTGGAAGTTGAGGTTAGCAGAGGTCATTGAATCCTTCCCTGAGTGCAGATAGGAAATTACACAAACACACTCAAACTTATGATTTTGTCACCATTAAATTCAATTATCCTGTCTTTGTGACATCGCCCTGTGGGAAATGATGGAAAGGTTATTTTGTTTCTCAAACTCTGCCAAACATCTTTTCCTGGAAAGAAGCAATGCAACTTATGATTCCGATCCCCATATTTGTAATTTACAATGTGCACTTGACAAGCTGTCATTGCTTTATCTGGCTTTCACAACCATGTCAAGTGCTGGCAGATGAATCCGTGGACGCTGTCTACAACTGTCATTGTATTGTGGACTATTGCTTGTCAGGGCACACTCGGTTGCTTCTATTTCTTGCTTCCTGCAGCAAAGGCAGCAGGGGTGCAGTAATTACACATTGTTTGCCACGAGAAGCAATTTTAAGAATTACATAGAAATTGCTACATGGAAGCAGGTCGTTGGCCTGACTGTTCGATTCTGGTTTATGCTTCTCCGGGTGCCTTCTCCCACTTTACTTCATCAAAGCCAATCAGCATGTCCTTCTATTACTTGCGACCTTACGTGGTTATCCAGCCTTCC
The DNA here is from genome assembly GCF_047496885.1 of Scyliorhinus torazame. Taxonomy (NCBI): domain Eukaryota; kingdom Metazoa; phylum Chordata; class Chondrichthyes; order Carcharhiniformes; family Scyliorhinidae; genus Scyliorhinus; species Scyliorhinus torazame. The sequence continues at coordinate 37,155,886 of NC_092715.1, read as the reverse complement.
CTTCTCTGCCAGTCATCTCAAAAGCTACAAGTTATACGGAGTTCCATATTCTTACCAGCCTTTGGATGAAGAGGTTTCTCCTCAATGCCTTACTAGATTTTTGCTGATTGTCTTCTGTTCATAGTTCCTGGTTTCAATCTCCAGTGAATGGCCTGTTTTGGTGCTATTGACTCAAAGGTTTAATTTTAATGTGCAGATGTGCTGGAAGCAGGGATAGTAGGTGAAGTGGAGGATGGTAGCCTGTGGAAGACCTGGAAATATAATAAGCCTGTCCATCAGTGGCATTCTAATGCAGCCATTTTATTAACATTTGAATTCAGATTATTCTGTCCAATTAGCATCAATGGACATAATGATCACCCACATGACACAATCTCAACTTATTTGTTTAAAGGCACATGCCAAACATGCAGTACGGAGGGAGGAAAAAGAATCTGCCGCAATGGAAACTAGGACAGCCAAAGGCTTCACAGACTCTTCCCTGGGTATAAGGACCAGCGGGGAGAGTTTGTTACCGAGCAACAGGAGGTAGGAGCCTGTTGGGGAAAGCAAGAAAATGTGATTGGTGGTGGCAAAGGTGGTGGCGGCATGGTAGCACGGTGGTTAGCTGTGTTTGCTTCACAAAGCCAGGGACCCAGGTTCGATTCCTGGCCTGGGTCATTCTCTGTGCAGAGTCTGCACGTTCTCCCCGCATCTGCCTGGGTTTCCTCCCGGCGCTCCGGTTTCCTCCCACAGATCCTGAAAAATGTGCTGTTAGGTGAATTGGACATTCTGAATTAACCCTCGGCGTACCCAAACAGGCGCTGGAGTGTGGCGACTAGGGGATTTTCACAGTAACTTCATTGCAGTGTCAATGTAAGCCTACCTGTGACACTCGATTATTAGCAAGAGAATAGTGGCATACTCTGGGATCCAGTATAGGAAGCGGGTTAGTGATCTAAACAGGACAGGAAAAGTCAATGTATTTGCACAATCACCTACATTTTATCACCCTCAACATCCTCACTTTGTCCTCTAAAGCTTACTGCAACATATCCAACTTTACTTGCAGGTGCAGATGTCCCTATCTATCTGCACACAGTTCCTCCCATCCAATCCTTCCATGCACCATTGACACTGATCTTCATATTTATGCAGTGCCATGTCCTTCTCTCATAGTTACCCATAACAAAGGCTCTGTCCATCACTTCAACACATCCCATAATCTCACTCATATATCCCTTATTCCCTTCCTTGCAGGAGAAGAAAGCACAGAACCCCAAAAAGAGGCACAGAACCAGAGGTCGCCCTCCAGCCGTCTCTCATCCAAGAACTGCAGAGGAGCAGGCACTGAAAATCAGGAATGCCTTCCTATTTGAGATGGGAGGTGGGGGAGATCCAGTTACCTGGTGGCAGAATTAATGATGAGACAAGCACCTGCCATAAAACACTCAGTCACATTGACTTCACAGAATCACAGAACTGTTACAGCACAGAAGGGGGCCATTCAGCCCATCGTGTTGGTACCAGATCTCCATAGAAGCAATTTACCGAGCGTCACCTACCCCCACGGCCAACCCCCCCAACCCTACCCTATCCTTGTAGCCCTGCACATTTTGTTGACACCAAGTGAAGCATGAGCATGTTCAAAACGGGCAGTTCAAACATTTTTGCACTGCCAATACTCATTGTTGTCACATGTACAGAAGAGTTTGATGACGTCTCCACTGCTGACTCCTCAGAGGAGCTCTGACACAATGAGGGTGCACTGTCAAAGGCTGTATGCAGTTCACGTATCACCTCAGATACTCCGGAGGGACTGGTTAGAGAGATGGTTGTCCTTTTACTTCACGGCTTCAAAATCACAAATGGGCAGGAGTAGCTAATGTCCAGGTTTCAAAGGCCTCGGGCTCAAAGCTCTGCTTGGCTGGAAGAAGATGTTTTGTTGCAGGAGGTGGTGGAGGGGCGTCAATAATGAGGATAATCATTGAGCAGCAGCAGAGATTGTGTGATGCACTGATAGGCTTTCCATGCCCAGTGTAAACAATTGCAGAGAGTTTGGTGGGGTCAACAGGATTATTGTGTCAAACCAATTTGTTTGATTTGATGATGCCAGATGATTCCATGAGACTGAGACATGTAACTGAACATGTGCAGGAAGTGCTCCCCCTGGTCATGTGGTACAAATAAACACAAGCATGGCAGGAGAGAATGCTTGCAGCATTTGAACATTCACAGGCCAGGCTGAAGAGTATTTAAAAATCACCAGACTCAGCTGAGAGAACCTATTCTTCCTCAGCTGCAAGCAGTACTGAATTAAAATAGAGCCGGTGCTTCTTCTCCCAGAAACCTCTGGGGCACTCCATTAATCACAACTGAGAATAGAGTATGTCCCGGAATCCCAGAAGAGTCATTGGGTGCTAGCCAGGTTCATCAAAATGATGTTATGGGTCCGGGTTTACAGAACCCCAAAGTGTTTCATGGCGTTCAATCGACCCACAACTTTTAATAGATTGTGATGTGGGAAGCACATGGCGTGCTCTCCAGGTGTGATACTGCAGAAATGGACAAGTGGTTTTTAAAAACAAAACAATGTTTATTCTATGAGCTCAAGTTAACCTTTTTAAAACAAACATTGAATATCTTAACACCCATTAATTCAAAGATAACCCCAAAAGACGACAACACTAAATAATCCTTCAAACTGTTCCTTTAAACATCCAAAAGACTTCAAACCTTCAAAAATAGGATCGCATTCAATATATTTATTGAATATAGGATTGCAGAAATCACAGACCAGCTCTGTGTTTCTTCCTGCAGCTCTCGGCAAAACACACAGACACTCCCAGCTGCGTTCTCAAACTGAAACTCTAAAAGCAGAAGTGAGTTCAGCTCCCCCCCACCCTCTGACATCACTTCAGTAATATGATCAGCTCCATTTCTTAAAGGTACATTGCTTAAACATCCATTTCTTAAAGGTACTCTCACATGACAACGACATCACGGGACTATACCACGCAGCACACTGCACGGAGGGGAATCACCTTGGGCCAGTCCAACTAGCAGCTTGCAGTGGGGGCTTTCAAAAGTCTGGAATTTAACAGCAGCCAGCAAAAAGCAGCCAGCAAGACAGGGATTAAAAAGGACACAATAATCTGCAAGGATTTAAAAGAGGTTCCTTACAAGTTCAAATCTCTTGGTATTTGTGCTCAATCTTTGTGCTCAATCCCTGGAGTAGGACTTGAGCTCAGAACCCCGGTAGTGAAGAGTGCTAACAGTCAAACTATAGCTGGCACACTTTCAAAATTGTAGTGGGGGTGGGTTGTTGGTGGCTCTAGATATCATAAGACCTCTGTCCACATTGAGGATCCTGTCCATTTCTGTCAGGAACCCAGGCAAACTATTTCAAGGCAGCACCAATGTCAAAGGCCTGTACTTTGGAAGAAAGGTGGGAGTAACTACTGCCCTGCCACTTATATTCCCTGTTCCTGCTGAGTGAAAGGAATGAAAATAGGCCCCATCGTGTTCTACAGCAGCAAGGTAAGTGGGATCAATATCTTCTGAATTGAATTGTCAGGGAAATATTTTTTTAAACCCCAGTGAATACTGGACACCTCGAAAGGGTTGATCCAAATTTAATAGACAGAATTACAAATTGCAAATTGAATACCAGCAGATTTCATGCTTCCTCATTGCATTAAGTCAATGTTAATGTGGATTTCACAGCTATCCACTTGAGTATAATTAAAGTGCAAACCTCACATGTAATTTAAACAGACTAAGGAAATATCATCCCCCGAATTTAAAGAAGCCAAATGAGGGATACTTAACAAACTTGACATTGTTAGATACTACAGGGAGATTAGGTAAGAGTGGAGGGACCAATGCGTTCCCTGCTGATTTCAGATGATGCAGGGAAATCAAGCAATAAATATTCAGTCAATGTTTTCCTGTGTCTCTTGTGCAATCGAGACAGCTTTGGTGACTTTTGTTCTTGGAAGGAGATGTTTCAAAGCAGAGAAGGTGCAACAGTTGGCAGTCATGAGGAGTGTGGACAAACATATGTATCCCAGCTTATTCTTACCCTGTGGTGGAAATATTTAGACTACCTGGCTGGTGCTAAACGAGTATAAACTTAACATTAGAAATAGGCCATTCCCATTGACAAGGAACAGTGGAAATCTAGAAATCCCGTTCTCAAAAAGGTGTTGTGACAGGAGTTTAAGGTTTACTAGTGTCATGAGAATGTCGCTTTAAGAAATGTTTGGCTGCTAAGTTACTGCAGTGATGTCATAGTGTGGGTGGAGCTGAGCTCTGGCCCTGCTCTTTAGTTTCACTTTGAGAAAAGCTTTGGTGTGTCGGTGTCTTTTTGGTTCCGTTTTCAGTGTTGGAGCTGGATAGCTGCAGTCACAGCCAGAAGGTGTATTAGAGTCTCTCTCTGTAATCTAAAGAATGTAAATCGATCATTTGGGGATTTAAAACGAATAACTGCTCTTAGTAGTGACTTTAACCTGATGTGCTTCTGCAGAAAGTTTTTTTAAAAAGTCTTATGGAAATGAAAATCGCTTATTGTCACAAGTAGGCTTCAATGAAGTTACTGTGAAAAGCCCCTAGTCGCCACATTCCGGCACCTGTTCGGGGAGGCTGGTATGGGAATTGAACCGTGCAGCTGGCCTGCCTTGGTCTGCTTTAAAAGCCAGCGATGTAAACCAGCCCCTGAGCTAAACCAGCCCCTAGTTAAATGATGTTAAAAGGATGTTAATAGGACAGCTTAAGAATTACTTAGTGTTGTACTCTTTGGGGGTTGTATTTGAATTAATGGTTGGTAAGATGTTCACTGTATGTTTTTAAAAGGTTAACTTGAGTTCACAGAATAAACATTGTTTTGCTTTAAAAATAATTTTCCATTTCTGCTGTACCACACCTGTAGAGTGGGCCATGTGTTCCCCATACCACAATCTATTAAAAGTTGTGGGTCAGGTGACCTCCATGATACACTTTGGGGTTCTCTAAACACTGGCCCCTAACAAATTGGGGACTCAAGGGGGATAAAAGTCTATCTATTGGATTGGCTTAGTGAACTTAAAGACATTGAGGGGTGAGCATATTGTGGTTGCTTTTCAGGTGTGGTATTAAAGTTTAAGTAGGGAGTGCGTTGTGGACAATGGCTCTTTCAGAGGCTCAGAAGTTTTTGGGGGTGCAGACAGTCACACACAGTACCTTACTTACAGAGACTAAAAGCAGACTGTTAGATTTGGCAAAAACATTGCAGTTATCATTACCTGACAAAATGCAAAATGATGAGGTGATTATGGCAGTGGGTAAGCATTTATAATTGCCTGAGATACAGTTTGACTCAATGGAAATGGCAAAATTTCAACTTAAACAAATGGAACATGAGAAAGAATTAAAGCAACTTGAATACGAAAGAGAGAGAGAGGGAAAAGAAAGAGAAAGAGAGAGAGGAAAAAGAGAGAGAAGAAAGGAAAACAGAAAGAATAGCCCTAGCAGAACAAAATGAAAGAGAAAGGGAGATAAAGATCAGGGAAAAAGATAAAGAGAGAGAGTTGAACTTCAGAAAATGTCCATGAAACATGACAGTCAGCTAAAAGTGGTTAGCGTAAAGGGAAACGTACAGTTGGATGACAGTGATGAGGATAGTGAGAAAGAGCGTCAAAGTCGAAGGCTGGGTGGGAATCTATTTAAATATGTCCAATCATTGCCAAGGTTTGACGAGAAGGAGGTAGAAGCCTTTTTCATTTCATTTGAGAAGGTGGTTAAACAAATGAAATGGCCACAGGACATGGGCGTGTTACTGATTCAAACAAAGCTGGTAGGTAGGGCTAGTGAATTGTTTGCATCACTACCGGAGGAGGTATCTGGGTCGTATGAGGAGGTGAAAAAATCCATCTTAGGTGCATATGAACTAGTGCCTGAAGCCTACAAAGGTTTAGAAATTTAAGGAAAGAATTTGGTCAAACATGCATGGAGTTTGAAAGGCTCAAACAGAGTAATTTTGATAGGTGGATAAGGGCTTTGAAAATAGACCAAACGTATGAAGCTCTCAGAAAAATTATACTTTTCGAGGAGTTTAAAAATTCAATTCCTGATGTAGTGAGAACTCATGTGGAAGAGCAGTGGGTTAAAACTGTGAGATTAGCAGCAGAAATGGCAGATGATTATGAATTAGTTCACAAATCAAAGCTTGGTTTCCGACATCAGTTTCAGCCTGTGAGGGACAGAAACTGGGGTCATGAGAAATACTCAAGTGGTAAAAATTATCTGATTGGAGATAATAAGGAGAGTGTACCTCAGATTAAAAAAGAAATCCAGGAGGGTGGAAAAGAAATGAAAAATGTCAAATGTTTTCACTGTAATAAACTAGGCCATGTAAAGTCACAGTGTTGGTGGTTGAAGAAAAGCACTGGGAAGGCTGAAGTGGTAAAACAGGATAAGACAGTGGGGTTTGTTGAGTGGTAAAGGAAAGCCCAAGTGAAGCGAAGGAGGTGCAAAAGAATGTACAGCCTGATCAAGAGGTGATTGATAAGAAGATGCCAGATCACTTTAAAGAATTTACTTGTGGGGTAAAGTTTACTCATGTGTATCAGGAGGAGCAGGTAACGAAGTCGCAATTTTAAGAGATACGGGAGCTAGTCAATGTTTTTTTTTTATTAAATATTTTATTGAAAATTGTTGGTCAACCAACACAGTACATTGTGCATCCTTTACACAATATTATAACAACACAAATAACAATGACCTATTTTATAAACAAAAAATGAATAAATAATAAATAACAAAAATGAAAACTAGCCCTAATTGGCAACTGCCTTGTCACAAGTAACACTCTCCAAAAATATATATATATTAACAACCCTGAGAGTCCTTCTGGTTCCTCCTCCCCCCCCCCACCCCTCCCCCCCCCCCCACCCGATCCTAGGCTGCTGCTGCTGCCTTCTTTTTCCCATTCCGTCTATCTTTCTGCGAGGTATTCGACGAACGGTTGCCACCGCCTGGTGAACCCTTGAGCCGACCCCCTTAGGACGAACTTAATCCGCTCTAGCTTTATAAACCCCGCCATGTCATTTATCCAGGTCTCCACCCCCGGGGGCTTGGCTTCTTTCCACATTAGCAATATCCTGCGCCGGGCTACTAGGGACGCAAAGGCCAAAACATCGGCCTCTCTCGCCTCCTGCACTCCCGGCTCTTGTGCAACCCCAAATATAGCCAACCCCCAGCTTGGTTCGACCCGGACTCCTACTACTTTTGAAAGCACCTTTGTCACCCCCATCCAAAACCCCTGTAGTGCCGGGCATGACCAAAAGATATGGGTATGATTCGCTGGGCTTCTCGAGCACCTCGCACACCTATCCTCCACCCCAAAAAATTTACTGAGCCGTGCTCCAGTCATATGCGTCCTGTGTAATACCTTAAACTGAATCAGGCTTAGCCTGGCACACGAGGACGACGAGTTTACCCTGCTTAGGGCATCTGCCCACAGCCCCTCCTCGATCTCCTCCCCCAGCTCTTCTTCCCATTTCCCTTTTAGTTCATCTACCATAGTCTCCCCTTCGTCCCTCATTTCCCTATATATATCTGACACCTTACCATCCCCCACCCATGTCTTTGAGATCACTCTGTCCTGCACCTCTTGTGTCGGGAGCTGCGGGAATTCCCTCACCTGTTGCCTCGCAAAAGCCCTCAGTTGCATATACCTGAATGCATTCCCTTGGGGCAACCCATATTTCTCGGTCAGCGCTCCCAGACTCGCGAACTTCCCATCCACAAACAGATCTTTCAGTTGCGTTATTCCTGCTCTTTGCCACATTCCATATCCCCCATCCATTTCCCCCGGGGCAAACCTATGGTTGTTTCTTATCGGGGACCCCCCCAAGGCTCCAGTCTTTCCCCTATGCCGTCTCCACTGTCCCCAAATCTTCAGTGTAGCCACCACCACCGGGCTTGTGGTGTAGTTCCTCAGTGAGAACGGCAATGGGGCTGTCACCATAGCCTGTAGGCTAGTCCCCCTACAGGACGCCCTCTCTAATCTCGTCCACGCCGCTCCCTCCTCCTCTCCCATCCACTTACTCACCATTGAAATATTAGCGGCCCAATAATACTCACTTAGGCTCGGTAGTGCCAGCGCCCCCCCTATCCCTGCTACGCTGTAAGAATCCCTTCCTCACTCTCGGGGTCTTCCCGGCCCACACAAAACCCATGATGCTCTTTTCAATCCTTTTTAAAAAAAGCCTTCGTGATCACCACCGGGAGGCACTGAAACACAAAGAGGAATCTCGGGAGGACCACCATCTTAACCGCCTGCACCCTCCCTGCCATTGACAGGGATACCATATCCCATCTCTTGAAATCCTCCTCCATCTGTTCCACCAACCGCGTTAAATTTAACCTATGCAATGTGCCCCAATTCTTAGCTATCTGGATCCCCAGGTAACGAAAGTCCCTTGTTACCTTCCTCAACGGTAGGCCCCCTATTTCTCTACTCTGCTCCCCTGGATGCACCACAAACAACTCACTTTTCCCCATGTTCAATTTATACCCTGAAAAATCCCCAAACTCCCCAAGTATCCGCATTATTTCTGGCATCCCCTCCGCCGGGTCCGCCACGTATAGTAGCAAATCGTCCGCATACAAAGATACCCGGTGCTCTTCTCCTCCCCTAAGTACTCCCCTCCACTTCTTGGAACCCCTCAACGCTATCGCCAGGGGCTCAATCGCCAGTGCAAACAATAATGGGGACAGAGGGCATCCCTGCCTTGTCCCTCTATGGAGCCGAAAATATGCAGATCCCCGTCCATTCGTGACCACGCTCGCCACTGGGGCCCTATACAACAGCTGCACCCATCTAACATACCCCTCTCCAAAACCAAATCTCCTCAACACCTCCCACAAATAATCCCACTCCACTCTATCAAATGCTTTCTCGGCATCCATCGCCACTACTATCTCCGTTTCTCCCTCTGGTGGGGCCATCATCATTACCCCTAACAACCTCCGTATATTCGTGTTCAGCTGTCTCCCCTTCACAAACCCAGTTTGGTCCTCGTGGACCACCCCCGGGACACATTCCTCTATTCTCATTGCCATTACCTTGGCCAGGACCTTGGCATCTACATTTAGGAGGGAAATAGGTCTATAGGACCCGCATTGTAGCAGGTCCTTTTCCTTCTTTAAGAGAAGCGATATCGTTGCTTCAGACATAGTCGGGGGCAGTTGTCCCCTTTCCTTTGCCTCATTAAAGGTCCTCGTCAGTACCGGGGCGAGCAAGTCCACATATTTTCTATAGAATTCGACTGGGAATCCATCCGGTCCCGGGGCCTTTCCCGCCTGCATGCTCCTAATTCCTTTCACCACTTCTTCTACCTCGATCTGTGCTCCCAGTCCCACCCTTTCCTGCTCTTCCACCTTGGGAAATTCCAGCCGATCCAAGAAGCCCATCATTCTCTCCCTCCCATCCGGGGGTTGAGCTTCATATAATTTTTTATAAAATGTCTTGAACACTCCATTCACTCTCTCCGCTCCCCGCTCCATCTCTCCTTCCTCATCCCTCACTCCCCCTATTTCCCTCGCTGCTCCCCTTTTCCTCAATTGGTGTGCCAGCAACCTGCTCGCCTTCTCCCCATATTCGTACTGTACACCCTATGCCTTCCTCCATTGTGCCTCTGCAGTGCCTGTAGTCAGCAAGTCAAATTCTACATGTAGCCTTTGCCTTTCCCTGTACAGTCCCTCCTCCGGTGCTTCCGCATATTGTCTGTCCACCCTCAAAAGTTCTTGCAGCAACCGCTCCCGTTCCTTACTCTCCTGCTTCCCTTTATGTGCCCTTATTGATACCAGCTCCCCTCTAACCACCACCTTCAACGCCTCCCAGACCACTCCTACCTGGACCTCCCCATTATCATTGAGTTCCAAGTACTTTTCAATGCACCCCCTCACCCTTAGACACACCCCCTCATCTGCCATTAGTCCCATGTCCATTCTCCAGGGTGGGCGCCCTCCTGTTTCCTCCCCTATCTCCAAGTCCACCCAGTGTGGAGCGTGATCCGAAATGGCTATAGCCGTATACTCCGTTCCCCTCACCTTCGGGATCAATGCCCTACCCAGCACAAAAAAGTCTATTCGCGAGTAGACTTTATGGACATAGGAGAAAAACGAGAACTCCTTACTCCTAGGTCTGCTAAATCTCCACGGGTCTACACCTCCCATCTGCTCCATAAAATCTTTAAGTACCTTGGCTGCTGCCGGCCTCCTTCCAGTCCTGGACTTCGACCTATCCAGCCCTGGTTCCAACACCGTATTAAAATCTCCCCCCATTATCAGCTTTCCCATCTCTAGGTCCAGAATGCGTCCTAGCAGCCGCCTCATAAAATTGGCATCATCCCAGTTCGGGGCATATACGTTTACCAAAACCACCGTCTCCCCCTGTAGTTTGCCACTCACCATCACGTATCTGCCCCCGTTATCCGCCACTATAGTCTTTGCCTCGAACATTACCCGCTTCCCCACTAATATAGCCACCCCCCTGTTTTTCGCATCTAGCCCCGAATGGAACACCTGCCCCACCCATCCTTTGCGTAGCCTAACCTGGTCTATCAGTTTCAGGTGCGTTTCCTGTAACATAACCACATCTGCCTTAAGTTTCTTAAGGTGTGCGAGTACCCGTGCCCTCTTTATCGGCCCGTTCAGCCCTCTCACGTTCCACGTGATCAGCCGTGTTGGGGGGCTTCCTACCCCCCCCCCCCCCTTGTCGATTAGCCATCACCTTTTTCCAGCTCCTCACCCGGTTCCCACGCAGCTGTATCTCCCCCAGGCGGTGCCCCCCCGCCCATCCCCTCCCATACCAGCTCCCCCCTCTCCCCAGCAGCAGCAACCCAGTAATTCCCCCCTCCCACCCCCCCGCTAGATCCCCCGCTAGCGTAATTACTCCCCCCATGTTGCTCCCAGAAGTCAGCAAACTCTGGCTGACCTCGGCTTCCCCCCGTGACCTCGGCTCGCACCGTGCGACGCCCCCTCCTTCCTGCTTCTCTATTCCCGCCATGATTATCATAGCGCGGGAAACAAGCCCGCGCTTCTCCCTTGGCCCCGCCCCCAATGGCCAACGCCCCATCTCCTCCACCTCCCCTCCTCCCTCCATCACCACCTGTGGGAGAGAGATAAGTTACCACATCGCAGGATTAGTACATAAAACCCCTCTTTGCCCCCCACATTCGCCCCACCACTTTGTTCGAACGTTCTTTTTAATAACCCGCTCATTCCAGTTTTTCTTCCACAATAAAAGTCCACGCTTCATCCACCGTCTTAAAGTAGTGGTGCCTCCCTCGATATGTGACCCACAGTCTTGCCGGTTGCAGCATTCCAAATTTTATCTTCTTTTTATGAAGCACCGCCTTGGCCCGATTAAAGCTCGCCCTCCTTCTCGCCACCTCCGCACTCCAGTCTTGATAAACGCGGATCACCGCGTTCTCCCATTTACTGCTCCGAGTTTTCTTCGCCCATCTAAGGACCATTCCTCTATCCTTAAAACGGAGGAATCTCACCACTATGGCTCTGGGAATTTCTCCTGCTCTCGGTCCTCGCGCCATCACTCGGTATGCTCCCTCCACCTCCAACGTACCCGCCGGGGCCTCCGCTCCCATTAACGAGTGCAGCATCGTGCTCACATATGCCCCGACGTCCGCTCCCTCCACACCTTCAGGAAGACCAAGAATCCTCAGGTTGTTCCTCCTTGCGTTGTTTTCCAGTGCCTCCAACCTTTCCACACATCGTTTCTGATGTGCCTCCTGCGTCTCCGTCTTCACCACCAGGCCCTGTATATCGTCCTCATTCTCGGCTGCCTTTGCCTTCACGACCCGAAGCTCCCGCTCCTGGGTCTTTTGTTCCTCCTTTAGCCCTTCGATCGCCTGTAGTATCGGGGCCAACAGCTCTTTCTTCATTTCCTTTTTGATCTCTTCCACACAGCATTTCAAGAACTCTTGTTGTTCAGGGCCCCATGTTAAACTGCCACCTTCCGACACCATCTTGGTTTTTGCTTGCCTTCCTTGCCGCTGTTCTAAAGGATCCACTGCAATCTGGCCACTCTCTCCTCCTTTTTCCATCCGTATCCAGGGGGGATTCCCTTCTGGTTTACCGCACAGTGTTTTTAGCCGTCAAAATTGCCGTTGGGGCTCCTATCAAGAGCCCAAAAGTCCGTTTCACAGGGAGCTGCCGAAACGTGCGACTCAGCTGGTCATCGCCGCACCCGGAAGACGAGCTAGTCAATCTTTAATGGTAAGATATGAGGAGTTATGTAGTCTGGGAAGAATATTGCCAGAAAAGGTGGTAATATATGGAATTCAGGGTGAGAGGAGTAGTGTTCCATTATATAAGGTAAGGTTGAAAAGTCCAGTGAAGAGTGGTGAAGTGGTAGTAGGAGTAATAGAGAAACTATCTTGTCCAGGAATAGTTTCCAGGAATACAGTTTATCTTGGGTAATGATATAGCTGGGTCGCAGGTGGGAGTGATGCCTACTGTGGTTTATAAGCCAGTGGAAAATCAGACAACTGAAGTGTTGAAGGACGAATATCCTGGATGAATTCCAGGAATGGGGGGACTGTCTTAATGAGGAAAGATTGGAGAGATTAGGTTTGTATCTGCTGAAGTTTAGAAGAGTAAGAGGTGATTTGATCGAAACCTGGGGGGCATGCGGAGAGGATGTTTCCTCTTATCAGAGGATCTGGAACTAGAGGTCACTGTTTAACAATAACCTACTTAAGACAGGGTTGAGAAGTATTTTTGTCTCTCTGATGGTTGTGAGTCTCTGGAACTCTCTTCCTCAAAAGGCAGTGGAAGCAGATTTGAAATGATAGATTTTTGTTTGATAATGATTTATCAAGGGTTATGAAACAAAGACAGGAAGCAGGATTCTCCCTTCTGGGGACCAAGTCCCACACCGGCGGGAAATCCGGCGCCAACAGCCCCTGAAAGTGAGGAATTCTCCAACTTTTCGGGTGCTAGTTTGACGCCGGAGTGGTTGGCGCCGCTCCAGCCGGCGCGAGTTCAGGCATGCGCGGAAGGGCCGGCATATTTCCGTGCATGCGCAGACGGCCGGCGTATTTCCGCGCATGCGCGGGGGTTCTCTACTCCGCGCCAGCCCCCAGGCAATATGGCGGAGCCCTACAGGGGCCCAATGTGGAGGAAAGAAGGCCCCCACGGAAACAGCCGCCACAGGATTGGTAAGCCCCGATCGCCGTCCAGGCTACCGTGGGGGCCCCCCGCAGGGGTCGAATCCCCCCGCGCCCCCCTCCCAGGACCGCCCTGCACACTTACCTGCCAGGACCCGCCGTGCGTGAGGTGAGTAATTCACGCCGGCGGGACTGGCCAAAACTGGATGGCCACTTGGTCCATCGGGGCCCAGAGAATTGCCGGGGGGGCCACTGTCAACGGCCCCCGACCGGCGAGATGGGAGTCCTGCTGGCCCCCGAAAAATGGCGCCGGAGAATAGGGCAGCTGACGTCGGGGCGGGATTCGCGGCTCCCTCCGGGGATTCTCTGACCCGGCGGGGGGGGGGGGGTGTCAGAGAATCCTGGACAGGGAGGGTGGGGGTAACATCCAGATCAGCCATGACCTAATTAAATGGTGGAACAGGTCTGAAGGCCTGAAGTATTGACTCTTGTTCCTATGATGTGGTGAATGTAGAAATTGATACATCCTATATTTCATATTTGTGGCAGTAATGCGACTAAAATGCTGGTTTAAAATACATACAGATGGTGTGTTTACTTAAGCTCTGGGGGCGATTTAGCTCAGTTGACTGGATAGCTGGTTTGTGATACAGAGCAAGGCTATCAGTGTGGATTCAATTCCCATACTGACTGAGGTTACTCATGAAGGCCCCTTCTTCTCAATGTTGCCTCTCACTTGAGGTGTGGTGATCCTCCGGTTAAACCACCAGCAGTCGCCTCAAAGCCTATGGTCACATGGGACTATGGCAGCTAAAAATAAAAATAAAGTTGTAATTAAGAAGTCATAAAAGGTGAGGTAATCATTCATTCCAACCACTTACTTGGTTACAGACAAAGGGCGAATGCAACATTGTTTATATCTTGGATGGTTCCCTGGGTGCAGATAATATATGAGGGATTGGGTTTAGTCCTAGCTAAGCATGTCATGGAACTTAGTAGGTTACAGATGATGCGATTAATGGCAGGAGCCAGGTCTGTCTGGAGTTTTGCAGTCTGCGATAGCATTTTAAGTTGAACATCAGTTTAGCCAAATGCTGTTAGGTTGAGCAGAAGTGTACTGGATCTGCACTTGAAAGGAACTCTCTCCAAAGGTCTGCACAGCTAAGGAAGTAAACCTGTTTTGCTAACTTTATTTAGAAGTGCCATTTTAACTGTATTTGGTTGCTTAATTGGAAATAATGGCCAGTTTAAATAGTGCGTTCAAGGTTTTCCTTTTATGTAAGAACTGTTTAACTGATAATTGTAAAGCTGTTTCTTTGGCGTTAATTCTGTGTTTAAATTAAAGTTTGTTTTAACATAAAAGATGCCTATTGGCCAGAGTCATCACACCTGGGGTGAAGTATCCCTTCCTCACAGCTTTACAAATAGAAAAATTGTTTGGCGTTCTCACCCGCTATCCTAACAAATGCTGGGGCCTGGTTTGGTATGCTAACAATGATGCTGCATTCAGAAATAATTGTTCCTCGACACATAAATGCGAGTTCCTTCTCAAAGGGGTAAATGCTAAATGTTTTATTGTCTGTTACTTAACCTTGCTCACATTCTCGCTTGTTGAGATTTAGAAAGGGAATGCAGTTTTAATAGGTTTCCGCTGACAGAAAGTCACTTACAAAGGGAGATTTGTGTCTGCTCTCCTCTGGCACTCTGCATCTGCACATCTTCATGGATCATTTTGGCCAGTAGAATTCTAAGTTCTCTGCTTCAATTCAATCAAAAAGGGATAAAGACATGGTAGGCAATAGCAGTTTTCTAAGTCGCTTGTTTGCAAATCAATCTCATTGTTAGGTCAAATTTCTTCAACTTGCATTAAATGGTACAAAGAGAGGGATCAGTCAGAGCCAACTAGAATGAATTTGCAACACAGAAACAGACCATTTGGCCCAAGCAATCTACTTTGGCATTTATGTTCCAGGCAAGCCTATTATTTACCCCTGATATTTGCAAAAAAAAGACCTTTCCTTCATTCATTCTTGTCTGCCTGCAGGCAAGCCCTTAACTCATTGTTGATTCTTCATACTGAAACATTTTCTTGCATTTGTTTGTCAATGGTGGTTTGCCATTGCAGTCAGAGAATCATAGAGGTCTACAGCACAGAAAATGCCCTTCAGCCCATCACGTCTGTGCCGGTCAGAAATACCCACCTGACTATTCTAATCCCGTTTTCCAGCACTTGCCGCATTGCCTTGGTATGCCATGGCATCGCAAGTGCACAATTAAACACTTCTTAAATGTTATAAGGGTCTCTGCCTCCGCCACTCTTTCAGGCAGTGAGAACCAGACCTCCACCATCAAGGTTTTCCCTCATATCCCCTCGAACCCTCCTGTCCCTCACCTTAAATCTATGCCCCCAGGTCATTGACCCCTCCACCAAGGGGAAAAGTTTCTTCCTGTCCAGTCATTCCTATTCCACTCGTAATTTTATACATCTCAATCATGTCCCCCCTCAGTCTCCTCTGCTCCAAGGAAAACAACCCCTGTCTATCCAATCTCTCCCCAGTCCATTCCCAGGAGGCAGCTAGGTTTGAAGTTTCCCTCAGCCAGAACAGAAATTGATCGCACGCTGTGGCATTATTCTGAACCACACACACAAGGCATTTAGTTAACTGAGCTAAACTGATTTGGAGAAATAATACTTCAGTATTAACTGATGAAAGACGATGAAACACATCCCATATGTTTGTGCATGCTTCAATTATGTTTAGTGAGCAGTGATTTATTTGGATTCTCATCTATGCAAGACATAGCATCCAATCAATAGCGCTGGCTGCAGAAGAATGCCTGAAAAAGCTGGTAAAGGGGCACTCATGCTGTGTGGCAATTCAAATGTTTTCTGAAATCATTTGTGCATTTCAGCATCTGACGGGTGAAAGGTTTCGAGTAGGACATGTAAGCGAGCACACGCAGAGCAGTCCACCTCAGAGTTCATCAAAGCCTGAAAGCCTCATGAGCAGAGACAGATAGCGACAGAAAAACTGACGGAAATATCAAGTCACACCTAAAGCACCATTACCATCCTTTGGTACGCCAGGCTCAGAACAGCAGCATGGAGGTAACAGAGCACAATTGGTCAAAAGTTGACAAGTGCGAGGCTAGCTGCACTCCCACCGTGATTGCGGAGCACACCAGAGAAGCAAAATCTGGCATTTGCACTTGCGGAGTTAAAAATGGAAATCCAAAGGTGCTGTCTGGTTTGCTCTGCTCCTTCACAAGATTTGTTGCTCTGGCACCTCTCCAATCTTTTTCAGTGTTAAGCAGAGGAAAATGATGGTGCATGCCCACTATTTACCCAGTAAACATGCATTCAGATGTAAGTGAATCTTTTATGACATGATATTGTGGTATTATCATACCTGCAAAGGTTAATGAAATGTATACAGACAGCCACTAGAGGGAGCCAGTACCATAAGCGTATAAGGGACAGAAGAAGAAGATAAAGAAAGACAAATGAAGGTTAGAGAAGATGGTGAGGCATGAGAGAGAGAGAGTAGTTGTGTACATGAGAGTTCTGCAGTTAGAGATAGCATAGTTTAATCCAGTAACCCTCTGCTTTAGGAATGTGAATGAATCATAGTAAGTACTGTAAATACATTTATAGTTTTGTTTGTTAACAAAGCTTGTTGTTCTTTGTTCAACACTATACACCCAAGCCATCCAGGTAAAGCAAAACAGAGACCATCACAGATAAGTCTTCATCATGGCCAAACAACCTCCTTTGGCCTGAAACTTATTTTTTCACATGTGGAATCACACCCCTTCAAAAATGAATCAATCCCATTCACCAATCACTCCTAATGTACATTGGCTCCCATTCCAGTGGTGCCTCAATGTTAACGTTTGTGTTCAAATCCGACCATGGCATCATCCCACCATTGTTGTATAACAAACCCAACTCCTGCAACCCTCCGAAAGCTGTACATTCAACGAATCCAGAGCTCTTTTGCCTCCCTGATTTTAATTATTCCACCATTGGTGAATATGCCTTCAGCCGCCCGGGCCATAAGCTCTAGAATTCCCTTCCTGAACCTACCAGGCTCGCTACCTTTAAGAAGCTACTTAAAAATCATTTGCTTGATCAAGCTTTTTGTCACATGTCCTAATGCTTCCTCCTGTAGCTTGATGCCAACCTTTCTTTGACGATGCTTTTATGAAGTGCCATGGGGTGTTTTTGCACATTCTTGGTGTTATATCAATGCAAGTTGTCTCTACTGTTGTACACTACAACAAAATGATGGCTGCATTCTTTATTAAATTATGGGCAGGTGATTAGGTACTTGTATTCTCACTGGACTAGTAATCGAGAGACCCAAGATAAAGCTCTGGGGACCTCCACTAAAATCCCAGGGGGCAAAATGAGAATTAAAAATAATCTGGTACCAAAAGTCATTCAATACTATGAAGCCATTCTCGATTGTTGTAGAAACCCACCTAGTTCACTCTAGGGAAGGAAATCTGTCATCATTACCATGTGATTCCAGATTCATGGGCGGGATTTTCCCGGGGCGCTTTTCCGGAGGCGGAGGCGGTTCGCCATTGGCCGCTGGCAGGATCTTCCGAACCCGCCGAGGTCCACACCACTTTGAATGGCTTGCACCCGTTGCGGGGGATCGCCAGGGGCTGGTTTAGCACACTGGGCTAAATCGCTGGCTTTTAAAGCAGACCAAGGCAGGCCAGCAGCATGGTTCAATTCCCGTACCAGCCTCCCCGAACAGGCGCCGGAATTTGGCGACTAGGGGCTTTTCACAGTAACTTAATTGAAACCTACTAGTGACAATAAGCGATTTTCATTCATTTCATTTCATTCATCGACGGGACCGTAAAAACGCCATCGGTGAGAAGAGCCGGAAAATTCAGCCCCATAACAATCAACTGCCCTCCGAAATGGCCTAGCCACTCACCACAAGGGCAATTAAGGATGGGCAATCATTGCTGGCCCACCCAGCGGTGTCCACATCACAGAAAAAGTTCAATCACCATGAAACGTTACGACTATGTGATCTGGGCTCCAAGTGAACCATGCAACCTGAAGGTTGCAGAAGCCAAACAAATGATATCCTCTGAAGCCAGTAGGTAGTGAGAGCACTGGCATGTTCCAAGGTTCTCATTTGCCACGATTTCTGTAAGCTTTAAAGTGACTGACAGTAAGGGGTACGAGCTTGAATTAATCAGAGACTGACTTTGACCCCTTATTTGGATGGATGTATTTTACTGGAGTCTTTTTTAAGAGTGTTATTACAGCTGACACTGGCATTTCCTCCTGAGGGCTGCAAAGCTATGGCCATGCATAGGATTTATAAATTTGTACAAACAGTGGTCTTGTCTCAATGTTAACGTTCAGGATAAATTCCGCAATGCTGTTCTCCTGATGTGGTACCTTGCCTGTCCTGGGTGCTGACTCAATGAAAGGAAAACATTTGCGCAATTAGTTGTATTGCGTTATTAAAAGGCCGAAATGACTGAAGTCTTCAGTCACAGTTGTCCTGACCGAACCTTAAATTCGATTGGATTTAACCCCCAAGGAAAAAAAATCCTTCTGATGAGATTAATATACGATGGGTGAATCAAACTGGTGGGTATGTGGGCAAAGATCAGGCTTTCACCCGAAGGCAGCGAAACAACTGAAATCAAAACAGTAATTAGTCACAACTTCTGGAGCACCGCAGACATGCTTAAACAATTTGTTTTGCCTTGGAGAGAGAGAGATATTTTGTTACTGGCACCTGAGATTGCATAGCTTCAAGACCTCTGCTTCCTGGACAACCAATTTTCCAGTAATGTTATCGGCATTATAGACGACCTGGTATGTCGACGGAAGAGACTTTGTGCACTTTGTGGATGGCGACACCAAAGGAGAAGAATGTAAAAATGAAGAAAAGAGACACAGTTTAAAAAAAAAGATTTCCAAACAGCACAGAGCAGTATCGAGTTTAGTTTTTCCTTCCACGAAGATTTATTTTATTTTCCCTGTGTTATGGATCTTTTTGAATGTCAGACAGTATCTTCATTATGTGCGAATGGTTTTAAAGGGATGATAAAATGTCATTGATATTTTGAAGCAAATAGCAGCAGACAGCATTTCTAAAAATATAACGAAAGCAGTGGAAATGCACATATGACAAGAGACACTATTCTCTCTTTCTGTTACAAGAAGGACAATACCTCCAGCCATATTTTCACACTTGGCGAAACACAGACTGGCGAGAGTTGAACCACTCTGATTTAGCAATATAGGAACCTGAACTGCAAATGGTAATGTACATTTTGAAATGGGTGTTGTGATCGGTAATACATGTGTAAATCAATGCTCTTTCGTTTGGAGTTGCTACGTCCGACCCTCCGGCGGAGGACCCTACCTAGGGCCTTGCTCCCACCCTATCCCCGTAACCCCACCTGACCTGAATATCTTTGACACTAAGGGATAGTTTCTAGGCCAATCCACCTAACCTGCACATCTTTGGACTGTGGGAGGAAACAGGAGCACCCGAAGGAAATCCACGCAGACACGGGAGAATGTGCAAACTCCATACAGTCACCCAAGATCAGGACTAAGCTCGGGTCCCTGGCACTGTGAGGTAGCAGTACTAACCACTGTGCCACCATGATGCCCCAGTATCTCAACATTAGTGTGGTTCCGGCGGTCGGTTTCTGTGATGGTGCCTGATACCATTGGCAGGCCGCTAAAACCATTGACTGGAGTCTGCAAGAGAATGATGATCACTCATGCTCACCAGGTGCCTACAGTTTCCTACTCTTCCTCAGCCTCCCACGATGTCTAGGTGTCAGTCCAGGGTCCATGGTTGAGGTTGAGGCGGTTTGCTACCTTTCACGTCCTGTTGCCTGAGATAATTTTTGCGGGTGTCCCGTGGGGGGCCTGGACCTTGAGGGTCCGGGCGTACCTCTCAAGCAGCCCGGGAGTCGAAGTGCTGCCCTCCTCGGTGTGCGAGACTGGAGGTGTCACGCTCCATGGGAGGGGTCAGATGGGCTGGAGGGCCCTGGGGTGTGCTAATCCTCTTCCCTTTGGGTCCCCAGGGGCCCCTCTGCTCCTCCGTGGGATATGGGGGCAGCTGGAGTGACATCCAGAAGCCCCATCATCCTCTGACGCTGACACTGGTCAATTCCCACCAGTGCGCGCACCATGTAGGTGAAGCCCTCAGCCATGGAGGGAATGAGCTGAGCCATGGAGTGCACATCCTGCACCAAGGTCTGCACTGTGGATGACGCCTTCACAGTGTTGGCCTCAATGCGTAGGAGTGACAGCACCATCTCCTCAAACTGAAGGCGATTGGACACCTCCAGTCAGCCGTGCAGTCCCAGGAGGGCTGCTGTCATCCCTTCCTGAAACCCACGACTCTGCAATTCCATCAGCCCTGCGACGACGGGACCCAGGGCCATGCCATCGGCCAGTGGCTCAGCAATGTCCAGGGCCACAGCACGCCTCCGAGTGCTGGATCCCAGGGATGTCCCTGCTGTGGATCAACTGTGAGGTGCTCACCAGTGAATGAAGCAGAAGCCAGCCGACTGGATAATCCCACTGAGGTGTGAGTGCCTGCACTGGTGGAAGGTGCAGGTGACAGCTGTGTCGCCTCAATGGTTATATCCGAGAAGTCTCCCTCTGAGCTCCTCGGGTCTGGTGATTCCAGGGGGCACGAGGATCGTCCAGGCTGCTCATCTGATTTCCCTGCAAGGGAAGGGAGATGGCATTAGTCCATCACGGGGAGTAAATGATGTGACCTGTTTGCTCGTGTGAGGTTTGAGGAATGATTGTTCGCCTTTAGGCTTCTCACTTTTGCTCGCCGCCCCCACATCACCATCAGCACAGGCACTGTCCTGCTCCTCCCCCGGCCGGCTTAAGGGCTTTTTCCTCATGCCGACTCACGTTGCGGAGTTCCCGGATGACAGTAGGTGTCTGTGCCCTCTCACGCTGGTTGTGCTTGAGCTTGTGCTGCGGAGACACAGATGGGTAAAGTGCAGCTGAGAGTCCTGCACTCCAGAGGGTTGAGGAGTGGAATGCGTGTGATTGGATTAGGAGCAGGTATGTGAGGAGCAGAATTGAGATCAGGGTGCAGCATGGGGGAACAGAGAACAGGGCATGGTCACCTGTGAGCTGCCCGCAGAGTGGCTGGCTGAGAGATCAACTTGGAGGTGCGAGGGGTGGGTGAGGAAGTGCAGTGAAAGACTGGAGGTGGCAGATCTACCCTGGCCACCCAAAGAAGGTCATTCATCTTCTTCCTGCACTGCTCCCCCTGCCCCTTCTGGTGAGAGCAGGCGCTCACCAAGGCAGGTGTTGCTCCCCCTGCTAGTGGGCCGCCTCACGGATTGCGGGTACAGGCTTTCCTGACTCTGCTGAACACCACCTTGGGGTCAAGTCAGGGATCCCTCCGAGAAACATGGTGCTGGCTTTCATGCTGCCATTTTCTCAAATGGATCTGGAACAAGTGTTGGACAGTGATGGGGAAGTGTTTATATGGAGCTCCCCAGTGATTGCAGTGAATACGTTTCCCCGGCGAGAGCAAATCAGTGGGAGGGCGACAAGGGTGAGGTTCTCGTGGGGCGAAAAACATTTCTTTGAGAAGCGTAGGATTCTTGCCGGGACTGACACTTTGCTACGTTTTAGTAAGATTCCGTTAGATGAATGAACTTCTACGTTGTTGGGAGTTGAGGGAGGGAGATTAATTTGTGCCTAATAGCCACAGAAATCTCTGAGAAACAGCATCAAGGCGCTTTGTTCCTGATCTCAGCTCCCACGGAAGTTATGAGAGTCGAGCGAGAGAATCCCTGTGAATCTCCATCTATTCTGAAAAAAAATCTCCTCCCCTGTGATATAAGTGCAAGTTGCCAGTTAGTGAATATCAGTAAACTTATCCAGATGCACAGGGCGCCATACTCCGAGCCCCGCACTGGGCCAGAGAATCGGCGCAACCGTGCCACGTCTCCCCGACGCCGGCGCACAATTCTCCGAGGTGCGGTGAATGGCCGCCATTTGCACCGGCGCGTTTGGTGCGGCGCTGTTGGCGGGCTGCTGTACGAGGCCGGGTCGCCGGTTCTCCGGCTGCGCGGAAAAAGCAGAGTCCCGCCGGCGCCGGCCACACCTGGTTGCTGCCGGCGGGAACTCTGCGCGAATGGTCGGGGGGGGCGGCCGGTGGGGGGGGGAGGGTGGCTCCGTCCCCAGGGGGGGGCCTCCGATGGGGCCGGCCTCTTCCCCCCCCCCCCGGGCCTACTTTGTTGCGCGTCCGTCCCCAGAACCCTCGCGCCATGTTGCGTCGGGGCCGGAGCGTTCAGTAAGGCCACCGCGCATGTGCGGGTTGGCGCGTCGCCACTGCGCATGCGCGGGTTGGCGCCGCCCCCAGTGCACGTCAGCAAGCAATGCTGGAGCGGCATGAACTGCTCCAGCGCTGTGCTGGCCGCCGGTGGGGGCCAGAATCGGTACTGCCCGCGCCTGTTTCACGCCGTCATGAAACGCGACGGTGTTCACGACGGCGCGAACACTCTGTCTCCATTTCGGAGAATCACGCCCACCGTATTTCTGATGAGTTACGTTCTGGCAATTACGCAATGACCTCTTAAGCTCATTCCACCAAACGCTAACATTTTCTAATCAACTGTGCCAAATGCTTTGAATTCTATTTTGAGTCAGCCTTGGGGAAATTTCCTCTGAGTGTTCCTTCTGACTGAATCACGAATGTGTACATGGAGAATGAACTTACGTTTTCACTATTCTTTGTTTTGTAGACATAATGAAAAGGAAACGCTGTCCTGTTGAAAAGCACTTACTTTTATGAGTTTCAAATATATTGCGCCCATACCCTCCCTCAAAATGGTTACTTCCAGGCACCCTGTAAACGTTGTCCTGTTGTGAATGCTGCGGAATTCATCTGAAGACGTGAATGAAAAGCGCACTTTCCAATTCTTTCCTTCTCTTTCCAAGCACCTGAAGCTGCTTTGTACCTGCAATGAAAATGGCGACAGCATTCGCTGGTTCTCTGTCATTCCATTCTGTTGTCTCATCTCAGAGCCCTGTTGTGCCACAAGTTTTTGGCAAGGATTACTTTGCAATCCGATTTCCTTCCCTTTGGTGTTTGCTAAATGGACACACGGAAAGTAATAAACATAATATTCTACATGGCAGAAACAAACTAAACTGGGTCTCGTGCATAAAATATACTTCGTCATGCATGCAACTATTTGGAATTCGTGCTGCATAATGAGTAAGGTGCCTTGAAAATGGTTTTAGTTTCACAACTTATTATTAAAACAAGTCAATAAATTTCACAACATATTGCACAAGTGGCACGGTTGCACAGTGGTTAGCATTGTTGCTTCACAGCTCCAGGGTCCCAGGTTCGATTTGCGGCTTGGGTCACTGTCTGTGCTGAGTCTGCACATCCTCCCCGTGTCTGCGTGAGTTTTCTCCAGGTGCTCCGATTTCCTTCCACAAGTCCCGAAAGACGAGATTGTTCAGTGATTTGGACATTCTGAATTTTCCCTCTGTGACCCTGAACAGGCTCCCTAGTGTGGCGACTAGGGGATTTTCACAGTAACGTCATTGCAGTGTTAATGTAAGCCGACTTGTGACACTAATAATGATTATTATTATTATTCCAGGTGCTATAGGGGTATTTTTCATCTAACTCGCTGGGTGGGAAATAGAAGAGGTTGGTTGGGATGATGGATTTACACTCTGCATGATACCACTTTCCATTGCTTCCCGATAGATAGATATCTTTGGTTAAATTTTCCTTTTTTTAAACGAATATACAAACCTTTCAAAGCATTTGATACGGTGCATCTTTTTCAATATTAATCCCTGAAATAATACTCAGGCAAATTTAATGGAACCGATTTTTAGTTTGCCACCACATTGCTCCGTGCATTTGTTTTATTTTATTATTCATACATGGGCTGTCAGATGCTGCTGACTAGGCTGGTATTTATTGCCCATCCCTAATTGCTCTTGGAAGGTTAGTGGTGAAGTCTTCTTGAATCGCTGCAGTCCATGTGGTGTTGATACACCCACGGTGCTGTTAGGGAGAGAGCGTTATGATTTTCGCCCAGTTACAGTGAAAGAACAGCGATATAGTTGCGAGTCAGGATGGTGAGTGACTTGGAGGAGAACTCGCAGAGGGTGTTGTTCCCATGCATCTGCTGCCCTTGCGGCAGCCAGCGCGGGTTTGGAAGGTGCTGCCGAACGACCCCAGGCAAGTTCATTCCATGCATCTTGTAGATAATGCACACTGTCACTTTTTGTACATCACAGCAATAAAAACATTTTTTTATATGTCGGCATCAGCATAATAAAAAATCCCCAAGGTACTTCAAAAGAGCATTATAAAATGAGGTATGACACTGAACCACAGAGGAGATCTTAGGTCAGAAACCAAAAACCTGATCAAAGTGGTAGGTTTTAAGATGGTTTTAAAGTAACAATGAGAGAGTAGGGAGGGAATTAGAACAATCGACAAAGAACAATAGAGCACAGGAACAGGCCCTTCGGCCCTCCAAGCCTGTACCGGTCATGATACCAACCTTTGCCAGAAACCTCAGCACTTCCTTGTGCCGTGTCCCTCTATACCCATCCTATCCATGTGTTTGTCAAGATGCCTTTTGAAAGCCGTTAATGTATCTGCTTCCACAACCTCCCCTGGCAACGCGTTCCAGGCACTCACCACCCTCTGCGTAAAAGACCTGCCTCGCACATCTCCTCTAAACATTGCCACACGGACCTTAAACCTATGCCCCCTGGTGACTGACCCCGCCACACTGGGAAAGAGTGCCTGCCCATCCACTCTATCCATGCCCCTCATAATCTTGTAGACCTCTATCAGGTCTCCCCTCAACCTCCGTCTTTCTAATGAAAACAGTCCGAGTCTATTCAGCCCCTCCACATAGCTAAAACGGTTCAGACCAGGCAGCGTCCTGGTAAACCTCCTCACCACACTGTTCAAAGCCTCCACATCCTTCTGGTAACCAATTCACCCGCAACGTAAACGGAAGGCAATAGCAGAGGTGTGAGCAGTTGGTAATGCATGATGAGAAACTGACTGACAATATTGTACTTGAAGCAAGGCCTGCCAAAACTGAAATATTCTCCTTGTTTGGGAATGCAGACAGGTTTTGCCAGGGAAATATAAACAGGACAATTAGCCAGTCAGGAACCTTGGCCTTGTTCTGGCCTGAAATAAACCATTGTAAATAGTAATGGTTGTAGGCAGAGGGAACCTCATTACAGCGGAAAGGGGAGAAGACGTCTTTAACAGTGGAGCAGCGCAGTCATTTTTTTCTATGAAGCACATAATGAATTTTAGTAACCGAATTTCATAGCCATTTCTTCTTGCCATATCTCACATGCAGTAATAGAAATCCACTGAAGCAGCACTAAGGCCAGGAAGCAATTGGTGCACTTCGAATGCTAGATTCAGAAAACACAGGGATGAATTTTCAGGGGGAAAGAGAGGGTACTCTCGACGCACCGTAAATAGGAGGCGGGCATGCCTGAATGTTGGCATCTCACCCAACGTCAAATAAAGGGGCAACTCGGGTATTTAAAGACTGTGGAAGGAAACTGGAGCACCTGGAGGAAACCCATGCAGACACGGGGAGAACGTGCAAACTCCACTCAGTCTGTGCATTTTCATGGTTGGTCCACGGCTGGATGGGCAGGCCGGGAACACACAATGAGCACTTCATCAATCCAGGGCGGGATATCAGGTTGAGCGTGGGGCAAGAGTGTGGAGGTACAAGTTAATATCTATTGCTGGAGTTTCGACTTTCTGGATTGTTTTCTGAACCATTTGTTCAAAATTAATGCTGAAGACCAATGTTCGAATCCAGCCATGGCGGATGATGGAAATGAAATTCAAGGAAAATCTGAAATCGGAAGTCAAACATTGACCAATTGCCAATTGTCATAAAGACCATCTGGATTGCCTGGTCTGGTTTACATGTGACTCCAGATCCAAAGACATGTGGTTGACTCTCAATAAAATGCTCTCTGAAATTCGCTCAGTTCGAGGGCAATTAGTTCAAACTCCACACAGACAGTGACCCGGGACCGGAATCAAACCCGGGTCCTCGACGCTGTGAGGCAGCAGTGCTAACTACTGCCGCATCGTGCCTCCCTAGTGCGAGGTATCCTGGGAGTTGCTGTGACACTTATATTCTCCAGCACTCCCCCACCCCCCTCCAGCCCACCTCCCTACCTCTTTCTACATGATTAGATGCTTATTGATGCCCAATTACTTTCTGAGATTGAGATGCAGGCCTCCAATCTTAATGCCACTCTGAGCACCAGAAGAACGTGTAATATGAAATATCGATTTGATAAGGGAATGTGGAATGACAAAACAAAAGTCACACAACAAAATATATCACTCGTGATTGCCCTCCTCTGTGTTTAGTGTGATTTCTTAAACCATTTATGAGTGCTTCGACTCGGTACACCCCTGTTGTTGGTAGCCGCATTGGAGGCATGCTGCTGACTTAGATGCCTCATTTGCCTGGGTGACCTTGGTGGTCGTCCTCTGGCTGCTGAAGGCTGTAAGGGTCTCGACTGGTCGGGAGATTCCTGCACAGAGTGGCAGGACACTCCCCAGTTATTGTGATATCTTCAAAATATACTATCACTGGCAGAGGAGCTGATGTCACCATCAGGAGGACACTGAGAGGAGTTCCCAGATGCAGAGAGCTGCCTCTCATCTGCCAACATGATGCTTGCTTGGATCTCCCTGCTCAACATTGATGGACGAGAAGCTAGCAGAGACACCAGATTCCTCTTCCATCTCTCACACAGATAATGCCCTGCCAGTGTATGGGCTTTCAGATCTGAATGATACCCCAGAAACCCTTGATTGAGCTGCAGGAGCTGGCTCTCCATAGAATCACCAATCTCTCGATAGAGGATGCCCTGTGTTCAGAGGAGAGGGTGATCGCAGATCTGATCTCAGGAGGGGCTAAGTCAATTCGGATTATATTCATTGGAGTTTAGAAGAGTGAGAAGGGATCTCATAGAAACTTATAACATTCTAACAGGATTAGACAGGGTAGATTCAGAAAGAATGTTCCCGATGGTGGGGGAGTCCAGAACTAGAGGTCATTGTTTGAGGATACTGGGTAAACCTTTTAGGACTGAGGTGAGGAGAAATGTCTTCACCCAGAGAGTGGTGAATCTGTGGAATTCACTATCACAGAAAGTAGTTGAGGCCAAAACATGATGTAATTTCAAGAAGGAATTAGATATATCTTATGGGGCTAAAGGGATCAAGGGATATGGGAGAAAGGTGGGATCAGGTTATTGAACTTGGGGCTGCATGGTTGCAAAGTGGGTAGCACTGTTGCTTCACAGCTCCAGGGTTCCAGGTTCAATTCCCGGCTTGGGTAACTGTCTGTGTGGAGTCTGCACGTTCTCCCTGTATCTGTGTGTGTTTCCTCCGGGTGCTCCGGTTTACTCCTGAAAGACGGGCTTGTAGTGATCTGCATATCTGTATATACACAAGGGGTTAATGTATAGTCATAACAGCTAAGTGATCACAAGATGGCAGCACTAACAAGGGGCATAAAAGACAAACTCAATCCAAATTCCCACCTCTTCATGTGTACAGTGACGAGTGACCAGAGGTATAGAGAGTTAGCTCACGGTGCAAGTGTAGTTAACCACAGTTTATTCTTCTTGTTTATTTAATATCTTGTAAAAGTATTGGAGAGAACAAACTCACAATGTATTTGTTTAAGTTACTCAATAAATTATTTGCTTCCAGTAGACGACTACAAATGTTAATCGACATCGAGCTTAAGAGCATCTTAGTATAAAGCAAATGAGTAACGTATATTACAGTAAGTAATATAACAGTGCAGTTAGGTGAATTGGACATTCTGAATTCTCACTCCGTGTACCCAAACAGGCGCCGGAATGTGGCGACTAGGGGCTTTTCACAGTAACTTCATTGCAGTGTTAATGTAAGCCTCCTTGTAACAATAAAGATTATTATTATTATTTCTGAGCCCCTGGCGTGATCATCATCACAGCTTCTCTTTTTGAAAAGGTAGGAGGATAAAGCGTGAACAGACGTCACGGCATCAAGCCTGGCAAATATATATATTAATATAGTATAATCGATGGGCATGACCCCGATCACATCAATGGTGGGTGGGTGGGGGGACAGTGGGGGGAGATCTCAAACTGAGATCTCGCTGGACTGAATCCCGTTGTGGCCCTCGCGCGAGTATTGGAGAACATAACAAAATTTGAGCCTGCGGCAAACAGGCTGACTAAATCGGGGCCCATACCATATCTTTTGGGGGTCTTTAGTTATTCTGCTATTAATCCTGATATGTTCAGTCAATCACTCGGCAATTGCTCGGTAATTCCCAAGAATGAGGCAAATTTTCACAGCTTTCCTGTCAGGTTCAGACACACCTCAATCAACTTTGAATTCAGTTATCAGGTCAGATGTATCCCAGTTCAAGGAGAGGAATTTTGTGGACACTTTGACAATTTCCCTTTGACCTCCAATCTCCCATGATACCGAGGATTTGTGTTGCAAAAGCTGCTTTCATGCACGTTTCTGAAGCTCCTGCCATTATAATCGTTACTTTCTGTGGCCCTGTGTTTTGTGGGGGTTTTTTTTGGTATGACTCTCCCTCGCTCGCAATCGATTGGCGTCAAACCCTGGTCACTCCCTTTTTTGATTGAACTAACGTGGTGCTGTTGTTTCGATGCACTGACCCACTCACTGAACTGACAGTCCATGTGGTGTAATCTCACCGCGAAGGATCTGTCTGCTTACCAGCTCTTTATCTGAGCACTGTGTGTCTTCAAATAATTGCTGCACCGTAACTAGGCTGCATTTTCAGCACTCTCTGACCCTGCAGCTTCATTGTGATCTGACTGAAACATGAAAGGTCATCTTATTCCAATATAGAACGATCTGAGGCCGTTCAACCTGTTGTACCCAGGCTGCCTGGCTGAGCACAATGTCAGAAGCAATCATTGTTGCACACCATGTTATGTTTTTATCATGATATAAAGGCACCAAGTGCTCAGGAGGGATTGTGAAAACATGTTGTGGGTTCACTTATTGACACATAAAGGAACATTTATACAGTGGAATAAAGCTTGAAGGCACGTCAGCAGCAGGGCTGTGTGTGTGTGCTTTGTCTAAAAGCAAAATTGAAATGAATACTAGATCACATGACACACTTCCTTTCTGGTGGTGTTACGTTGCAAACCCTTGAAAGCGTATTACAACATGCACTGGCCTTCCCAGCGTGCGACATTCCTGGCGACATTCCTCCTGGACAGCCATTAATTGGCCAGCCGGCAGGTGATCGCAATTGGCTGGAGAGTTGGGTGTGAGTAGGCATTACATCCGCTTCTGGCCCGCCAATCCGGCACTCACACCAAGTGCAATATTCAGGACACGGATTCGAACATTGTCAGGACCCCTAAAGCCTGCAGAGGTTAAAAGACAGGGATGCGCCTGATGCTAAGCTGCGTTGTACTGGCTTCGAGTGGCTCAAATCTCCTATCAAAAGCAATTTTCTGGACTCAGAGTGCGCTGAGCCGAATGAGATATTAGAAATGAAGTGTGTTCACTCAGCCGTCGAATGGGGTCTATATAGGGATCAAAACAGGTGTGCACCAAACCAGCATCACAGGAAGCTCGATTTGCTCCTCACAAAGGAAAACTTGCCCAGACATGAGGAAAACAATTAAAAGAGTATGAAACCAACTCTCGATATATAAGCATGTGAATGATATTCGGTTGGGCAACCCTGACCTGTGCGATTGAAGGTGTAAGGATAGAAAGTCTAGGAACAAAATACCCATGCTTTAATATAACTCAGGCTTTCACAGAATAACATAGAAAATACAGTGCAGAAGGAGGCCATTCGGCCCATCGAGTCTGCACTGACCCACTTAAGCCCTCTCTTCCACCCTATCCCCGTAACCCAATAACCCGTCCTAACCATTTTGGACACTAAGGGCAATTTAGCATGGCCAATGCACCTAATCTGCACATCTTTGGACTGTGGGAGGAAACCAGAGCACCCGGAGGAAACCCACGCAGACACGGGGAGAACATGCAGACTCCACACAGACAGTGACCCAGCGGGGAATCGAACCTGGGACCCTGGCGTTGTGAAGCCACAGTGCTGTCCACTAGTGCTACCGTGCTGCCCACTAAAGCACACCATGTTCATTGACTGCGTGGGAAGCATAACTAAGGGCAAAAGCTACTTTTCGCCACCGGTTATATGGGAAAAACATTTAAAAAAAGAAAAGAAAATGGACCGTTTAACATTTTCTTGAACACGTGTTTAAAATTCACCAGCAGAGTCAATTATTTAAGTAAGAATATGCGCCCAAGACACAGAAAAGAATGGATCTGCTTTGATGGGGAGATAAACAATAAGGAGACCTGTTAGTTTAGGTTTTCAGTCTGACACAGGCCAGCTCCATTGCGGCTTCTGGTTTTTTTTGAAGAAAGAAGAATTACAATTCATCTCGTCAATAGTTCCTTTTCACAATATTAACTTCTAATGGAAACAGGAAGGTGCAACCCATGGGGTGCTCGGTCAGGCAGACAATGTAGCTTCAATTCATCTTTTGCGTCAGGCATCATTTATTATTCATGATAGTTAGGTTTATCTCATGCATTATCCAGCCTCAAGGAGTTTCACACAATGAACCACCTTTGAGTTTGAGCGAGTCTTGTTATTCAGTCAAATGAAGGGATGATGCACATAAAAGGTAGATTTTCCATCTTCCTATGACAGAAGTATGTCTGAGTGGAGAGACCACTCATTAAAGAGCCCTCCTGATTCTTGTTCCTTTTGATGCCCACTCTGGCTCATTGGTAGCACTCCCAAATTCGAGTGGGCAGGCTATGGGTTCAAGCAGCACTTCAAAGGCCCGAGTGCAAAATCCACACGGAAAAGTGGGACTGTTGGAAGTGCTGCCATACAGATGTTCAACCAAGATTCTGTCTACAATCTGTCTAGATGTAGCACTTGGGGTGAATGGGATCAAAGGCGATGGGGGGAAATCAGGATTAGGCTATTGAGTTGGATGATCAGCCATGATCGTGATAAATGGCGGAGCAGGCTCAAAGGGCCGAAGGGCCTCGTCCTGCTCCTATCTTTTATGTATCTATGAAGTCTCAGGAGAATATAAAATTTGAAGAAACTAAGCAGATGAAATTGTGTTGTTATCTAACAGTGTCACCGGTGTCAATCGAAATCCAATGCATTATAACATTTGTTTCCATTGTTTCTGAGCATCCGTGAGAACTTCCTTTACATTCTTAAACTGCTCTTTCCTCAGCACTGGAAGATTGAATTTGGCTGCGTCAACAATGGGAACAAATTTTGATGGCAGGGAGAGAGGGAGATCTTAGATTGAGAGAGTGTTCCCAGGGTGAGGAAGCGAACCTGGGGTGGGGGAGAGATCGCGAGGTGAGGGAGAGAAGTCCTGAGGTGCAGAAGGGATTGTAGAAAAGGAGAGATCACAGCAGAAGCTTTGGTTGGAATGCCAAATGAGAGCAGTCCTGCTTCTCCTGACCCACCAGCAGTGCTGGGAAAGCACTGGAAAAGGTCTGATGGTGTCACCTTCGAAAATGTGCTTCTGGTATGTTTGCTTTTCTCCTTAACCAAGGTTTCCCCCACCTGTGGTTAACAGGGCACTAAATCAGGTTTGACCCATTTCCCACACGGCTGCCCTCACCCCTTCTCCTCTTTCCCAGAACCATGATAGGATCCATCTTGTCCTCACTTTTCACCCCATTCAAAGGATCTTCCTCTGCCATTCTGCCAGCACAATGCTACCATGAAACATACATTTCCCTCACCCACACGGGGAGCAGTCTGCAGGGACCGATCCCTCTGTGACATCCTGATCCACTCTTCCATCACGCCCAACTCCCCTTCCCATTTCCATTGTACCTTCCCTTTCGCTGATCGCAATACAATCTCCTCTACATTGGGAGATTAAACGCAGACTGGGTGACTGCTTTGCGGAATACCTTCACTCAGTCCGCAAGCATGACCCCAACCTTCCTGTCACTTGCCGTTTTAACTCAACACCTTGCTCTCATGCCCACATGTCCATCCTTGGCCGGTTGCAATGCTCCAGTGGAGCTCGGTGTAGGAGCAGCACCTAATTTTCAGATTGGGCATGTTGCAGCCCTCGGCATTCAACAATGAGTTCAGCAACTTTCCACTTTGACCTTTTTCCTCCATCTTAAACCCCCTTTTTTGTTATATCTCGTACATGTGTTGTCTCAATGCATACCCTGCCTTCCTCTCTCATCTCGCTTTTTTGTTCTCCAAGTTGCTCCAGTGTCTACCGCTCCAATTCCTCTCTTCAGTCCTGATGAAGAGTCAAAGGACTCAAATCATTAGCTCTGTTTCTATCCTCACAGATGCTTCAATAATCTTTTAAAATCATGAAACTGCCCATCTAAAGTGGGATACTCAGACCTGTCCAGACCTACTGAAGCTATAACAGAAGAAGGTGCACTCACTGTGGGTTGGTGTAGGGTTGTCACTCTCTCACGCATCATGGGGCAAGTTTCATGGATCCCCTCCTTGGTTCTTGTTTTGTTTTTGAGGCAGCACGGTGGCACTGCTGCCTCGCAGCGCCAGGGACCCGTGTGGAGTTTGCACTTTCTCCCCATGTCAGCGTGGGTTTCCTCCGGGTGCTCCGGTTTCCTTCCACAGTTCAAAGATGTGCAGGTTAGGTGGGATGGCCATGCTAAAAATTGCCCCTTAGTGTTCAAAAAGATTAGGTGGAGTTATTGGGTTATGGGGATCAGGTGGGGGCCTGGGCCTAGATAAGGTGCTCTTTCAGAGGGTTGGTGCAGACTCGATGGGTTGAATGGCCTCCTTCTGCGCTACAGTGATTCTATGATTCTAATTGTGGTGGTGTGTTACAGATTACTCAGGGAAACTGAGTTGTTGGGGCAACATGCATTTTTTGCATGCATGCTGTTGACTAGAGCCACAGATAATAGAAAGATCACCTTTCTCCCCATCACACAGATGACCAGGAATCTCTCCTGGTCTTATTATCTGTCATTGGTGCATGTTGGAAGGACTTTGTGGTAGTGTACCCCTTTAAAGGGGCAAGTCTCCAGAGGATCATGTGAACAAAAGGGGCCAGAGCATGCAAAGCCTGGGGGCGGAGCACGGGTCAGTTGGGTGTTTGGTGTCTCGGAACATAGTAACTTTTGTCCCACTCTCTGTAAATAGTTTATTCCTTCAATAAAGTATTCATTTGTTAATCCATCTGGTGCTGGTGCTGGTGCCCCGGTGCCAAAGTGTTTACAGTGAAAACTTAAGAAAATGCTTCAGACCCGTATGGTGGTTACAGCAGTTCTCGAGATAACCATGCCCACGGAACGGTGGAGAATGGTCAGGTCCATGGCTGCGCATGCGCATGGCTGACAACCTACAGCAGTCGCGCCGTACAACATGGTGCCGACCGTGCGCGGACCCGACCCGTCATCCGCGGCCCCACAATCCACCCCTTGGCCACCCCCCTGGGCACCCCACACCAGCCCCCCCCAGCCCTCACGGAAGCCCCCCCCCCCGGCCAGCGGCACGGATCCCGACCGAGTGTGGTGGCGCTGGACATAGTCCGTAGCCGCCACGTTGGGTTCCCGACCGCTGAGACCACACGTGCCCGTGACTTTGGGAACTCACCCCATTGGGGCGGGAGCATCGCGGGAGGGCCTGCCGATGATGCACCAACGCCTTTGCAATGGCGCGTGGCGCTTGACGAGATGATGCCATTTCAGAGGGGGTGGAGTATGGCAAACCGGCGTCAAATCCGGCGCCAGCCCCAATTTGGGCAACAGAGCCCATTCTCTGCCCGATCACCGATTACGATATCAGCATCGGACAACGGAGAATCCAGCCCTATGTTCTCCACCAGAGATGAATTGCAACCGGTTTACGATCCCCCGGGAGCAGAAACCGTTGTGCAATTCCGTATTCCTTGCTACGCAAATCTTTGCATGGGGTGGAATACAAGGGATTCCTAGAAAATCCCGCTGTTGGGCCGCCATCTTGAGGGGCTGCCAACTTAAGTGGGCGGCCCAATAGTGAGGTCCCTCCCCCCTCGCGCACTGAAAATCAGCAGTGGACATCCCCACACATCGTATAGCAGCCCCCATCCCCGGATTGCCTGGGTGCCCCCATACCCCCTAGTACGAGGCTGACCAGATCCGCACCACCTGAGGAGGGCCGTTAATAGGGAGACCTCCCATAAGGATGCCTATAATAGAGAGAGCCCCACAGGGACCCCTGTATTAGGGAGCACTATAATAGGTTAACCCCCCAGAGGAACCACTGAAAGCGCATGTTTTTCAAACGCCTGACCATTTTTTTCCCCCTGCTTGAAGTCCTACGCTGTGCTATAGCTGCTGAATGAAAAATGTTGGGGCAGCACTAACTTGGACGACTTGTTCCAATGTTAGACTTTTATATTTGCACTTTTATTATTTGGCCTAGGATAATCGAGCAGAAGCAGGAGATGTGGGAGGCATTTTTTTTGCAGGTTCATGTTTTATATTAGCCCTTTTGTGGTTGAAAATAATATAACTGAGAGTTCATAACATACTGGAATATGGCACTAGGAGGGGAGAACTATCAGCAGTTAGGTAGAGAGAGCCTGCCAATGGATGGAGGAGAGCATATCCATGAATAAGAATGATGGGGGAAGAGTAAAAAGTGTTTAATGGAAAATAAGTGAGACATATTTCTGATCAACAAATAACAATTGAGTTTGATATGAAAAAATTGTCACAAGTAGGCTTCAAATGGAAGTTACTGTGAAAAGCCCCTCGTCGCCACATTCCGGCGCCTGTTCGGGGAGGCTGGTACAGGAATCGAACCGTGCTGCTGCCCTGCATTGGTCTGTTTTCAAAGCCAACGATTTAGCCCTGTGCTAAACAGCCCCTATATGATCGCTTTTGAGAATCTTCACAAAAATTGATGTTGTTCCTTGCTGTGAATATTTTCGGTCTGAAGACTTATTTTGTATTTATTTAATTATCCTGGATTTATGGCCAGTGAATGGATATTTTGGTAACCAATCAAATTGAAGGATTCTCACTGAGGGCAGGGTAAACCAGGAAATGTGAGTTAGAATGTTTTTCTGTTGTCAAATCACATACAAAATAACGAGAGGTAAAGAAAGGTGAGATTATAAAAAGGGTAAATGAAGTACAAAGTAAAGATTAAAAATAAAATATCTATTTAGCTTTTAAATATCTCAATCAGTTCTTAAAATCTGAAGGAATGGCGCTCCACACTTAGCACAGGGCTAAATGGCTGGCTTTTAAAGCAGACCAAGGCAGGCCAGCAGCATGGTTCAATTCCTGAACAGGCACCAGAATGTGGCGACTAGGTGCTTTTCACAGTGACTTCATTTGAAGCCTACTTGTGACAATAAGCAATTTTCATTTCATTTCATTTTCATTGTAAAAGTTACTTTTCTGTGCCATAAATGTTGTTTGCCAGTAATTTAGACTCATCACATCATTAAAAATTTGCCTACACTAGACTGGATCAGCCCTAACTTTATTTGATGAGTTTGATGAATATCTACCACACCATATTTCACACCACTTTTTGTGTTTCAATGCCAAGACCCGGCATGGATTCCTAAAGGGAAAACCATGTTCAACTAATTTTCTGGAGTTCTTTAAGGAAGTAAAGGAAAGGGTCGATGAGGATAACACTGCTGATGTGGTGTACATGGACTTTCAAAAGGCATTTGATACAATGCCACACAACAGAGCAGTGAGAAAAGAGATAGCTCATGGAGTGAAAAGACAGTAGCAATGTGGATACAAAATTGCTGAATAATAGGAAGCAGAGGGTAACAGTCAATACATATTATACATGCTGGAGGAAGGTTTACCAAGCGGTCGTTGTTGAGACCCTTCCTTTTCCATACATATGTTAATGATTTAGATCTTCGTGTGCAGGGGACAATGGTGATCGATTCCAAAACTTGGAAGTATTGTAAACTCTGAAGAGGACAGTGCAGAACTTCAAGAAGACATAACCAAGATAGTGGAGTGGACAGATATGTGGCAGATGAAGTTCACTGCAGAGAAATGTGAGGTGATGCATTTTGGTTGGAAGAACATAAAAATACAATATAATATAAGGGGTAACATTGTTAAGGGGTGCAGGAGCAAAGGGATCTGGGTGTTTATGTACATAAACCATTGAAGGTGGCAGGACAGGTGGAGAGAGTTGTTTGTAAAGCATGTAGTTTTCTGCGCTTTATTTATAGGGGCATAGAATATAAGGGCATAGAATATAAGAGCAAGAAGGCTATGTTGAAATTATAAAAGGCACTAGTTAGACCTTGGTTGGAATATTGAGTACATTTCTGGGTGCCACGCTATAGGAGGGATGTGAACACATTGGAGACAGCGCAGAAGAAGTTTACAAGAAGGGTTCCAAAGATGAGGAACTTCAGCTATGAGGATAGAGTGGGGAGGTTGGGATTGGTCTCCTTGGAGAGAAGAAGGGTAAAAGGAGATTTTGATAGACATGTTCAAAATCATGAGCGGGCTGGACAGAATAGACAGGTTAAAACTGTTCCCATTCATAAAAGGATCAAGAACGAGAGGACACAGGTTTAAAGTGATTTACAAAAGAAGCAAATGTGATGTAACAGAAAATGTTTTCACACAATGAGTAGCCCAGGTCTGGCTTGCACTGCCTGGAAGTGTGGTGGAGGCAGATTCAGTCGAGGCATTCAAGAGGGCATTGGATGATTATTTGAATACAAGCAATGTGCAGAGGTACGGGGAAAAGGCAGGGGAATATTAGTAAATCATGATGCCCGTTTGGAGAGGGGGTCAGACACAATGGGCCAAATGGTCTTCTGCACCGCAGAAATTCTGTGATTCTGAGTCATTCATTGAGATATTAATGCAGCAAAGCTTCTGCTGGAGTGGGGAAAGATATGTTTTCCTGTGCACGTGGGGTTGCTGGACACTTCTGTCAGATTTACATTTTTATACCATTAAGCTCTGATCAGTGCTCTGTAGAATCCAGGTCAAGGTATTTTATAGCTTCAATGGTTCTTAGGTATTAGTTGCTGAGGTAATTTCTAGGTAATTTTGTATTTTATTACCTTGTCATCTGTTAGAAATGAACATTGCTTTCACTTTTAAAGTACCTTACTTTAAATGATACTGAACACGCTGTAGAAGAATATTCCTTATTGCTTCTCATCACACATCGATCATTAGTGAGGAGGCATCGCTATAGCTATACGGTCAAAAGACTTTTGGGGTGGTCGACCCTTAGCATAACAAAGCTTTCAGAAATGCGCAGTTCCTTTGTAGATACATTTCAAACTATTTTGCTTTTATTATAAGTACAGCAGGTGACAGTGTGAAGGACTCAATGCCACTGACAATCCAATTGAAATTTGTTCACAGTCCGAGGTCATACTATGATAGCTGCCTCTAGCCTCCTGTTCCACATCTGAAAATAGTCAGCATCAATTTACAAACTAGACTGATAATCTCCCCTTGAACTGCAATATGAAAGATTTCTTTGTTTCCATAACAATGCCTTTGCACTCAATGTGGGATCACGTGATTGTCTTTTTCATATCTGCCGTACAAATCTAACATACACGTGTCCTAAAATGATTACGGCTGTGTTTGTAGCATGTCTTATATAGCAAACTATTGCGCTGTAATGTTCTATGTTCTATTAAGGGAATAGTGTAGATGGGCTTTAGAGTGGTTTCACAGGTCGGCGCAACATCGAGGGCCGAAGGGCCTGTACTGCGCTGTAATGTTCTATAATGCATTAAAATCTTTGTGTAAGTAACATTGTCCATTGAGATCGATAGGTAATTCCACACCAATGAAGCGTATTATTCATCATCTTTCCAGAGGTAATGGACGAGATTCCCCGGTCCCCCAGCCGCGTGTTTTTTGGACGCGCGAGGTTCGTTGGCAGTGGGATTCTATCTTCCCGCCGATTTTCAATGGGATTTCCCATTGTAACTCCACCACATGCCGCCGTGAAACCTGCTGACGGGGGTGCGCTGCCGGTGGGAAAATTGAATCGCAACGACTGGAAAGTTCAGGCTACTGGCTACAACCTTTGAAAAGCAACGTTCAAGAGGCCTGTTCTTCGTGTCAGTCCCGAGGTGCTGCTGTACCTCATCTGAGCTTGTGACGACACATTCCATTGGAAGGACAAATATGAATGCGGAATATAGGGTTAACGGTAGAGTTCTTGGCAATGTGGAGGAGCAGAGAGATCTTGGGGTCTATGTTCATACATCTTTGAAAGTTGCCACTCAAGTGGATAGAGCTGTGAAGAAGGCCTATGGTGTGCGCGCGTTCATTAACAGAGAGATTGAATTTAAGAGCCGTGAGGTGATGATGCAGCTGTACAAAACTTTGGTAAGGCCACATTTGGAGTACTGTGTACAGTTGTGGTCGCCTCATTTTAGGAAGGATGTGGAAGCTTTGGAAAAGGTGCAAAGAAGATTTACCAGGATGTTGCCTGGAATGGAGAGTAGGTCTTACGAGGAAAGGTTGAGGGTGCTAGGCCTTTTCTCATTAGAACGGAGAAGGATGAGGGGCGACTTGATAGAGGTTTATAAGATGATCAGGGGAATAGATAGAGTAGACAGTCAGAGACTTTTTCCCCGGGTGGAACAAACCATTACAAGGGGACATAAATTTAAGGTGAAAGGTGGAAGATATAGGAGGGATATCAGGGGTAGGTTCTTTACCCAGAGAGTAGTGGGGGCATGGAATGCACTGCCTGTGGAAGTAGTTGAGTCGGAAACATTAGGGACCTTCAAGCAGCTATTGGATAGGTACATGGATTACGGTAAAATGATATAGTGTAGATTTATTTGTTCTTAAGGGCAGCATGGTAGCATTGTGGATAGCACAATTGCTTCACAGCTCCAGGGTCCCAGGTTCGATTCCAGCTTGGGTCACTGTCTGTGCGGAGTCTTCATGTCCTCCCCGTGTCTGCGTGGGTTTCCTCCGGGTGCTCCGGTTTCATCCCACAGTCCAAAGATGTGCAGGTTAGGTGGATTGGCCATGATAAATTGCCCTTAGTGTCCAAAATTGCCCTTGGTGTTGGGTGGAGGTGTTGAGTTTGGGTAGGGTGCTCTTTCCAAGAGCCGGTGCAGACTCAAAGGGCTGAATGGCCTCCTTCTGCACTGTAAATTCAATGATAATCTATGATTAATCTAGGACAAAGGTTCGGCACAACATCGTGGGCCGAAGGGCCTGTTCTGTGCTGTATTTTCTATGTTCTATTCCTGAGTTCCTCCTTCCTTTCCATTTCCTGATTTATAGTTGCTTCTGGGATGTCATTTATAGTGAAGGCTGATGAAAAACACCTGTTCAAGTTACCTGCCATCTCCTTTTTTCTCATGATCAATTCTCCAGACGCACTTTCTAAAGAACAATAGCTCACTTTGTTAACATATTTCTTTTTTAAAATTTTCATAGAGACGCTTACTACCTGTTTTTATATTTCTGGTTAGCTTTCTCTCACTCACGAAGCAGAACCTTCTTTTTTGCTCTGCTTATGTCAGTTGGTACCTAATTGGAACATGACAACTGGAACCTCCCCTTCCCACTGTATGCTCCTTTCCAAAAAAAAAACCCCGAGAAGACGTTGCAAATCCTAGCACCGGGGAGACAACACAGCCGTCTGGACTTGCTCTTTTCAGCAGTGAATGATATCAGTCCCTCTGATCAAGTTCTTAAGGCCTTTTCAGCAGAAGGGTCATGACGCAGCAACAGAGTTGAGTTGACAGACCCAAGTACTGAGTCTGTTTCCTCAGCATTAATAAGCCCCAAGTTTTCACAGTGGCACCACCTCCAGGATGCACGACAGACGTTTACCAAGGAATCTTCGACAGCACCTTCCAAACTTGCCACCTCTTCGAGAAGGACAACAGCAGCAGATGCATGAGAACACCGCCACCTGCAAGTTGCCCTCCAAGCCACACACTGTTTTGAATTGGAACTCTGTTGTTGTCCCTTCACTGTCACTGGGTCAAAGTTCTGGAACCCTTTCAAAGAACAAAGAACAAAGAAATGTACAGCTCAGGAACAGGCCCTTCGGCCCTCCAAGCCCGTGCCGACCATGCTGCCCGACTAAACTACAATCTTCCACACTTCCTGGGTCCGTATCCTTCTATTCCCATCCTATTCATATATTTGTCAAGATGCCCCTTAAATGTCCCTATCGTCCCTGCTTCCACTACCTCCTCCGGTAGCGAGTTCCAGGCACCCACTACCCTCTGCGTAAAAAACTTGCCTCGTACATCTACTCTAAACCTTGCCCCTCTCACCTTAAACCTATGCCCCCTAGTAATTGACCCCTCTACCC
The DNA here is from genome assembly GCF_047496885.1 of Scyliorhinus torazame. Classification (NCBI taxonomy): domain Eukaryota; kingdom Metazoa; phylum Chordata; class Chondrichthyes; order Carcharhiniformes; family Scyliorhinidae; genus Scyliorhinus; species Scyliorhinus torazame. The sequence goes on along the minus strand of NC_092715.1, from coordinate 37,115,267 downwards.
TGGGGAAAAGCCTCTGACTATCCACTCTGTCTATGCCCCTCATAATTTTGTATACTAACTTTTGTATTTCCTAAGAGTACTGTGGATTTAATGCCACCACTTGGGGCAGCACGGTGGTGTAGTGGTTAGCACTGGGACTATGGCGCTGAGGACCCGGGTTCAAATCCCAGCCCGGGGCCACTATCTGTGTGGAGTTTGCACATTCTCCCCATGTCTGCGTGGGTTTCACCCACACAAACCAAAAATGTGCAGGTTAGGTGGATTGGCCGCACTAAATTGCCCCTTAAATTGGAAAAAAAAATTATTGGGTGCTCTAAATTTATTTATAAAAAACTTCACCACCTGGGCCACGGCAGCTCAGGAAGATGGCTCATCACTACCTTCTCACCTTCTCAAGAGCAATTGGTGATGGAAAATAAATGCCAGCCCATTCTGGAAAAATAAACCTGAAGAAATCTTTTGGAAGACCTTCCTTCATCATTACACCTCGGGGCCAATGGACTTCTTGCCTCCATTTACAATATTGAGCAAGAAGGGACGAAGGTTGCATAATTAAGCTGTTGACTGATTGTTCACTGAGGGAAAAATGTGCCTGAAATTACTGCTGTACGCTTGCTTTCATGCATCTGCTATGGACCTTTCAATCTGATTAACACCGCAGGCAATCATAAAATCGAAGGTAATTTTCACACTTGTTGGCAGCAGGAAACTTTCAGAAGTGGATTGGCTGCCTGTTTTACATTCTGCCTGATGTTCATTTTCACTCACTTCAATCAAGGACGGAAGGTAGCTGCTCCAGCCCTACCATTATTTCTATCTAAGTTACCCCGATTGAATTTAATGAGCCATAGTGAATTGAATAAAATCACAGAGAAGGTCCGTTACCAGGTGGATTTTGGATATAACAGCATTACCGAAGGTTAAAAAGAGAGTTCACAAACTCTTCACAATCCCTAATTGGCAATCAGGGTTACTCAGTCAAAATGGCTATGGTGCTTCACTGAATGTGTCGTCACAAGCTCAGATGAGGTACAGCAGCACCTCTGGACTGGCAAGAAGAACAGGCCTCTTGAACGTTGCTTTTCAAAGGTTGTAGACAGTTGCCGGAACTTTCCGGTCGTTGCAATTCAATTTTCCCACCGGCAGCGCACCCCTATCAGCAGGTTTCATGGCGGCATGGGGTGGAGTTACAATGGGAAATCCCATTGAAAATCGGCGGGAAGATAGAATCCCACTGCCAACGAACCTCGCTCGGCCAAAAAACCGGGGGACCGGGGAATCTCGCCCATTACCTCTGGAAAGATTATGAATAGTACGCTTCATTGGTGTGGGATTACCTATCGATCTCAATGGACAATGTTACTTACACAAAGATTTTAATGCATTATAGTTTGGAGAAAATAATATAAGACATGCCACAAACAGAGCCGTAATCATTTTAGGACACGTGTATGTTAGATTTATACGACAGATATGACAAAGACAATCACACGATCCCACATTGAGTGCAAAGGCATTGTTATGGAAACAAAGAAATCTTTCATATTGCAGTTCAAGGGGAGATTATCAGTCTAGTTTGTAAATTGATGCCGACTATTTTCAGATGTGGAACAGGAGGCTAGAGGCAGCTATCGTAGTATGACCTCGGACTGTGAACAAATTTCAATTGGATTGTCAGTGGCATTGAGTCCTTCACACTGCCACCTGCTGCACTGATAATAAAAGCAAAATAGTTTGAAAATTATCTCCAAAGGAACTGCGCATTTCTGAAAGCTTTGTCATGCTAAGGGTCGACCACCCCAAGAGTCTTTTGACCGTCTAGCTATAGCGATGCCTCCTCACTAATGATCGATGCGTGATTAGAAGCAATAAGGAATATTCTTCTACAGCGTGTTGAGTATCATTTAAAGTGAGGTACTTTAAAAGTGAAAGCAATGTTCATTTCCAACAGATGACAAGGTAATAAAATACAAAATTACCTAGAAATTACCTCAGCAACTAATACCCATGTTATGGGGTTACAGGGATTGGGCGGGGTGGATGAGCGAGTGGACATGGCTGGAGTGTGTGCTATTATCATAACTGTCAGTATGACAAAGGTTAATGAAGTGTTGAGAGTAGCCACTAGAGGGAGCTACAGTTATAAATATATAAGGCAGTGATGCTAAGTCTTGTGGGAGAGTATGTGCAGGAGTTAGCTAGTGAGTGTCAGAAGTACAGATAGTGTAAGTGAGAGCAGATCATAGTTTAAACCAGCAGTGAGATTAGCTGTAGATGAGAGTAGTTCAGATGTTATTGATCAACTGTATTCTTTAGGAGTACGTGTCGAATCCAAGTTAGTCGTGTAAATAAATTTATAACTTTGTTATTTTGTGGTCTTTGTGAACACTATGCTAACCATCCTGAAATAAGCAACACTAAGAACACCACAGAGTGCTCTTACGAAGGATCGGTGCAGACTTGTTGAGTCAAATAGTCTCCTTCTGCACTGCAGGGATTCTATGGACCTCCCCACTTCTGATCTGATGCTGGAAGGAAGGTTATTAGCTGAAGCAGCTGAAGGTGGTTGGGCCGAGGACACTTCCCTGAAGAACTCCTGCAGTGTTATCCCGGAGGAATGTTCTCCCTCCTTGTTTGAATAATGAAGTCAAACTTTCTGTCTTCCAATCTCATGGGACCTTCTCCGAATTCAGAAAATTAAAACCAGCGCATCAACTATCTCATTAACCACTTCTTTTAAGATCCGAGGATGAAGTCCATCAGGACCCAAGAACTATTTGGCCTACTGCTCCAACAATTTACTCAATACCACTTCTCTTGTGATTGTAATTTGAAAATGAAATGAAACGAAAATCGCTTATTGTCACAAGTAGGCTTCAATTAAGTTACTGTGAAAAGCCCCTAGTCGCCACATTCCGGCGCCTGTTCAGGGAGGCTGTTACAGGAATTGAACCATGCTGCTGGCCTGCCTTGGTCTGCTTTCAAAGCCAGCGATTTAACCTTGTGCTAAACAGCACCCGGAGGAAACCCACACGGGGAGGATGTGCAGACTCCGCACAGACAGTGACCCAAGCCGGAATCAAACCTGGGACCCTGGAGCTGTGAAGCAATTACAGCACATGACCTGCAGCGATTCAAGAAGGAAGATCAACACTGCCTTCTCAAGGGCAATTAGGGGTGGGCAATAAATCCTGTCCCAGCCAGCGAAGGCCACATCCCGAGAATGGGTAATACAAATTACAGAAAGTGGGAAACTATTGTCAGTTGGCTTAACATCTGTTGTAGGTGTTGAATCTGTCAAAGCAGCACGCATGAAATAGCAGGTAAATAACAATGAACAAGCTTTATTAGCAATGCAATCAACTCTCCACTTCCTGAAGGGTCTCCCTCCCTGGCCTGCACTCAGTGAGAATCCCCTTGTTAAGGGATGGCCTGCTACCAGGGGAGTTCTATTACGTGCAGATCACAGGGAATCAAGTTGTCCTAATTCCTTGATATCTGTAGTGTGATGCTATGCATAAAATATGATATTCTACATGACCTCCAACCAGCAGGTGGCAGTGTGGTAGTATAGGTCCACCATGCGACCCTGTGCCTCGAGGCAGTTGGGAATAAGTTGTGTTGGAGGATAGGCATATTTTGCAGTAGCTCTATAATAGTTAGTTAGTGTTAGTAGTTTGTTATTTATTTATTCCAGTTATCTTTACCATGCAGTTGTTTCTTAATAAATCATTTAAACTAGATGTTCTGTGGTGCATCATTCGTATCAGCCAGTCTACAGAGCATAACACATAGGGGGTTATAACTGTATGGTCGGTAGTCAAAAAAAAAGGAAGTATTTGTAAGGGCTAGAAGGCTGGGAACCGACGAAGTGGTGAGGAATATAAGGAAAGTAGGAAGGAACTTAAGGAAGGAATCAGGATAGTTAAAAGGGGTCATGAAAAGTCATTGGCAAACAGGATTAAGGAAAATCCCAAGACTTTTTATACATATATAAAGAACAAGAGGTAGCCAGGGAAAGGATTAACCCACTCAAGGACAGGGGAGAAAATCCATGTGTGGAGCCAGAGGAAATGGGCAAGGTACTAAATGAATACTTTGCATCAGTATTCACCAAATAGAAGGACTTGGTGGATGATGAGTCTGGGGAAAGATGTGTGGATAGTCTGGGTCACATTGAAATCAAAAGGAGGAAGTGTTGGGCATCTTGTAAAACATTCAGGTAGATAAGACCCCAGGGTCTGATGGGCTCTGCCCCAAAATACCTTGGGAGGCAAGGGAGGAAATTTCTGGGGCCTTGACAGGAATCTTTGTAGCCTCACTGGCGACAGGTGAAGTCCCAGCGGAATGGACAATAGCTAATGTTGTTCCTTTGTTGAAGAAGGGTAGGAAGAATAATCCAGGAAATTACAGGCCGGTGAACCTTGCATCAATGGTAGGGACATTTTTGGCGAGGATTCTTCGAGGCAGGATTTCTCCCACTTGGAAATAAGTCGACGTATTAGCGAGAGGTAGCATGGTTTTGTGAAGGGAAGGTTGTGTCTCATTAACTTGATTTAGTTTTTCGAGGATGTGACAAAGATGATTGATGAGGGTAGGGCAGTGGATGTTGTCTACATGGACTTCAGTAAGGCCTTTGACAAGGTCACTCATGGAAGACTAGTACAGAAGATGAAGTCACATGGGATCAGAGGTGAGCTGGCAAGATGGATACAGAACTGGCTCGGTCATAGAAGACAGAGGGTAGCAGTGCAAGGATACTTTTCTGGAGAGCTGGGACTTGTGGTGTTCCGCAGGGATCAGTGCAGGGATCTTTGCTGATTGTAGTACATATAAATGATTTGGATGAAAATGTAACTGGTCTTATCAGTAAGTTTGTGGACGACACAAAGGTTGGTGGAATTGCGGGTAGCGATGAGGACTGTCAGAGGATACAGCAGGATATAGATCGGTAATAGACTTGGGCGGAGAGATGACAGATGGTGTTCAATTCAGACAAATGTGAGGTGGTGCATTTTGGAAGGTCTAATTCAGGTGGGAAATATACAGTAAATGGAAGAACCCTTAAGAGTATTGACAGGCAGAGAGATCTAAGTGTACAGGTCCACAGGTCAATGCAGGTGGAGAAGGTAGTCAAGAAGACATGCGGCATTCTTGGCTTCATCATTTGGGGTACTGAGTATAAAAATTGGGAAGTCATGTTGCAGTTGTATAGGCCCCACGTGGAATATAGTGTTCAATTCTGGTCACCACACTATCAGAAGGATGTGGAGGCTTTGGGGAGTGTACGGAAGAGGTTTACCAGGATGTTGCCTTGTATAGAGGGCATTAACTCTGAGGAGAGATTGGATAAACCCGGTTTGTTCTCACTTGAACGACAGGAGTTGAGGGGTGACCTGATAGAAGTCTACAAAATTATGAAGGGCATAGACCAAGTGAATAGGTAGAAGCTTCTTCCCAGGGTACAAGAGTCAAATATTAGGGGATATAGGTTTAAGGTGTAAAGGGCAAAGTTTGGCGGAGATGTATGCCGAAGGTTTTTTACACAGAGGGTAATGGGCGCCAGGAACTCGCTGCTGGAGGAGGTGGTGGAAGTAGGGACGATAGTGATATTTAAGGGGCAGCTTGACAAATACATTAATACGATGGGAATAGAGGGATATGGGCTCCGGAAGTACATAAGGTTTTAAGTCAGATGGGTAGCATGATCGGCGTAGGTTTGGAGGGCCAAAGGGCCTGTACTTTTCTTTGTTCTTTGAAAATGTTAGAAGCTGTTATTAAAGAAGCTACAGCAGGGCACCTTGATAAACTGGAGGTAACCATGGGTTTGTGATAGAGAAATCATGTTTAACTAACTTATTGGAGTTCTTTGAGGAAGTAACGTGTGCTGTAGATAAAGGGGAACCAGTGGATGAACTGTTAATTAGAATTCCAGAAGGACAGGTTATTGTAGAAAATAAAAGCTCAGGGTATTGGGGATAACATATTGGCATGGATAGGAGACTGGCTGGTGAACAGGAAGCAGTGCACAGGTACAAATGGGTCTTTTTCAAGTTGGCAAGATGCAACGAGTAGTGTGCCGCAGGGATCAGAGCTGGGACCTCAATTGTTTACAATTGGCGGAGGCAGTGGTATTGTTGTTGGACTAATAATCGAGAGACACAGGTTAATGCTCTGCGGACACAGGTTCGAATCCTGCCCTGGCAGTTGGTGAAATTTGAATTCGATAAAAATATAATCTGGAATTAAAAGTCTAATGATGGCCATGAAACCATTGTCGATAGTTGTAAAAACACATCTGGTCCACTAATGTCCTTTAGGGAAGGAAATCTATCATCCTTACCTGGTCTGGTCCACATGTGACTCCAGATCCACAGCAGTGTGGTTGACTCTGAAATACCCTCAGCGATGGGCAGTGAGTGCTGGCCCAGCCAGCGACGCCCATATTCCACCAATGAAGAAAAAAATATTTTTATGGATGAGGAGATGGATGGGATGGTTGCCAAATTTGCTGATGATATAAAGATAGGTGGGAAAGTTTAGTTGTGAAGAGGACAAAAGGAGGTGACAAAAATAACCACAGTATACAGATAGGTTAAGTGAGCAGGCAACGGTCTGTCAGATGGAGTATAATGTGGGAAAATGCGAAATTGTAGATTTTGGAAGAAGAATAAAAGAAGCATATTATCCAAATAGTGAGAGAGTCTGAGATGTAGAGGGACCTGGGTGGCCTAGTGCATGAATCACAAAAGGATAGTGTGCAGGCACAGCTAATAGAATGTTCTGATTTACTGTGAGGAGAATTGCTTACAAAAATAAGGAGGTTATGCTTCAGTTGTATAGAGCACTCGTGAGACCATATCTGGAGTACCGTATACAGTATTGGTTACCTTATTTAAGGAAGGTTATTAATGAGGTGGAAGCAGTTGAGAGAATGTTTACCAAACTAATACCTAGAATGGATGGGTTATCTTATGGGAGAAGGTTAGATAGGCTCAGCTTGTAACCAATGGTGTTTAGAAGAGTAAGAGGCACCTTCATTGAAATATCTAAGGTCCTGAGCGGTCTTGACAGGGTGGAGAGGATGATTCCTCTTGTGGGAGAATCTAGAACTGCGGGTCACTGTTTAAAAATAAAGAGTTGTTTATTTAAAATTGAGATGAGGGAAAACTTATTTCTCTCATTCAGCCTTTGGAACTCTTTTCCTGAAAAGGCAGTGGAAGCAGAGTTTTTGAATATTTTTAAGATGAGGAGATGCCGACGTTGGACTGGGGTGCGCACAGTAAGAAGTCTTACGACATCAGGTTAAAGTCCAACAGGTTTATTTGGAATCACGAGCTTTCGGACCATCGCTCCTTCGTCAGGCGAGTCACTCACCTGGTGGAGGAGCGACGCTCCGAAAGCTGGTGATTCCAAATAAACCTGTTGGACTTTAACCTGGTGTTGGGAATATTTTTAAGGCAGAGGTGAATAGATTCCTGGCAAGCAAGGGGGTGATAGGTTTTCAGGGGGTTGGAGAGATGCAGATTTGAAGTTACTAACAGACCAACCACAATCTTATTAAATGGCGGAGCAGACTCGAAGGGTCGAATGGCCTACTTCTGCTCCTTGTCCGCGTGGTATCTCCTGCCTATTGAGGAATGGGAGCGAGTCAAAATATAAAATTTGGAACAGTGGTTTGAGATGATTCATCCATGCACCGCAGAGCTAAGATTCCACCATCTTGCAGCATGGTCTGCCACTTACAACAAAGAACAAAGAAAAGTACAGCACAGGAACAGGCCCTTCGGCCCTCCAAGCCCGTGCCGACAATGCTGCCTGTCTAATCTAAAATATTCTACACTTCCGGGGTCCGTATCCCTCTCTTCCCATCCTTTTCATGTTTTATCGCGATGCCCCTTAAACGTCACTATCGTCCCTGCTTCCACCACCTCCTCCGGCAGCGGGTTCCAGGCACCCACTACCCTCTGTTTAAAAAACTTGCCTCGTACATCTCCTCTAAACCTTGCCCCTCGCACCTTAAAACTATGCCCCCGAGTAATTGACCCCTCTACCCTGGGGAAAAAGTCTCCAACTATCCACTCTGTCAATGCCCCTCATAGTTTTGTTGACCTCTATCAGGTCGCCCCTCAACCTCCTTAGTTCGCTGCTGGTGTAATTGGAACAAAGTACCTCTGTGTTGGATGGCTGTCTATATCTCATTGCTATTATAGCAACTGGAACTAACAAATGGCAGAGAGAGAGCGAAATGGATAGAATATTATGCAGAGAATCTCCAGTGAGAACATTGCAAAAGCGGACAGCACGCCTGGGGGGCATGAATCAAACAAAACAAAGAACAAAGAAATGTACAGCACAGGAACAGGCCCTTCGGCCCTCCAAGCCCATGCCGACCATGCTGCCCGACTAAACTACAATCTTCTACACTTCCTGGGTCCGTATCCTTCTATTCCCATCCTATTCATATATTTGTCAAGATGCCCCTTAAATGTCCCTATCGTCCCTGCTTCCACTACCTCCTCCGGTAGCGACTTACAGGCACCCACTACCCTCTGCGTAAAAAACTTGCCTCGTACATCTACTCTAAACCTTGCCCCTCTCACCTTAAACCTATGCCCCCTAGTAATTGACCCCTCTACCCTGGGGAAAAGCCTCTGACTATCCACTCTGTCTATGCCCCTCATAATTTTATATACCTCTATCAGGTCTCCCCTCAACCTCCTTCGTTCCAGTGAGAACAAACCGAGTTTATTCAATCGCTCCTCATAGCAATGCCCTCCATACCAGGCAACATTCTGGTAAATCTCTTCTGCACCCTCTCTAAAGCCTCCACATCCTTCTGGTAGTGTGGTGACCAGAATTGAACACTATACTCCAAGTGTGGCCTAACTAAGGTTCTATACAGCTGCAACATGACTTGCCAATTCTTATACTCAATGCCACGGCCAATGAAGGCAAGCATGCCGTATGCCTTCTTGACTACCTTCTCCACCTGTGCTGCCCCTTTCAATGACCTGTGGACCTGTACTCCTAGATCTCTTTGACTTTTAATACTCTTGAGGGTTCTACCATTCACTGTATATTCCCTACCTGCATTAGACCTTCCAAAATGCATTACCTCACATTTGTCCGGATTAAACTCCATCTGCCATCTCTCCACCCAAGTCTCCAGACAATCTAAATCCTGCTGTATCTTCCGACAGCCCTCATCGCTATCCGCAATTCCACCAACCTTTGTGTCGTCTGCAAACTTACTAATCAGACCAGTTACATTTTCCTCCAAATCATGTATATATACTACAAAGAGCAAAGGTCCCAGCACTGATCCCTGCGGAACACCACTAGTCACAGCCCTCCAATGAGAAAAGCACCCTTCCATTGCTACTCTCTGCCTTCTATGACCTAGCCAGTTCTGTATCCACCTTGCCAGCTCACCCCTGATCCCGTGTGACTTCACCTTTTGTACTAGTCTACCATGAGGGACCTTGTCAAAGGCCTTACTGAAGTCCATATAGACAACATCTACTGCCCTACCTGCATCAATCATCTTAGTGACCTCCTCGAAAAACTCTATCAAGTTAGTGAGACACGACGTCCCCTTCACAAAACCGTGCTGCCTCTCACTAATACGTCCATTTGCTTCCAAATGGGAGTAGATCCTGTCTTGAAGAATTCTCTCCAGTAATTTCCCTACCACTGAAGTAAGGCTCACCAGCCTGTAGTTCCCGGGATTATCCTTGCTACCCTTCTTAAACAGAGGAACAACATTGGCTATTCTCCAGTCCTCCGGGACATCCCCTGAAGACAGCGAGGAACCAAAGATTTCTGTCAAGGCCTCAGCAATTTCCTCTCCAGCCTCCTTCAGTATTCTGGGGTAGATCCCATCAGGCCCTGGGGACTTATCTATCTTAATATTTTTTAAGACACCCAACACCTCGTCTTTTTGGATCACAATGTGACCCAGGCTATCTACACCCCCTTCTCCAGACTCAACATCTACCAATTCCTTCTCTTTGGTGAATACTGATGCAAAGTATTCATTTAGTACCTCGCCCATTTCCTCTGGCTCCACACATAGATTCCCTTGCCTATCCTTCAGTGGGCCAACCCTTTCCCTGGCTACCCTCTTGCTTTTTATGTACGTGTAAAAAGCCTTGGGATTTTCCTTAACCCTATTTGCCAATGACTTTTCGTGACCCCTTCTAGCCCTCCTGACTCCTTGCTTAAGTTCCTTCCTACTTTCCTTATATTCCACGCAGGCTTCGTCTGTTCCCAGCCTTTTAGCCCTGACAAATGCCTCCTTTTTCTTTTTGACGAGGCCTACAATATCACTCATCATCCAAGGTGTCCGAAAATTGCCGTATTTATCCTTCTTCCTGACAGGAACATGCCGGTCCTGAATTCCTTTCAACTGACACTTGAAAGCCTCCCACATGTCAGATGGTGATTTGCCCTCAAACATCCGCCCCCAATCGAGGTTCTTCAGTTCCCGCCTAATATTGTTATAATTAGCCTTCCCCCAATTTAGCACATTCATCCTCGGACCACTCTTATCCTTGTCCACCAGTACTTTAAAACTTACTGAATTGTGGTCACTGTTACCGAAATGGTCCCCTACTGAAACATCTACCACCTGGCCGGGCTCATTCCCCAATACCAGGTCCAGTACCGCCCCTTCCCTAGTTGGACTGTCTACATATTGTTTTAAGAAGCCCTCCTGGATGCTCCTTACAAACTCCGCCCCGTCTAAGCCCCTGGCACTAAGTGAGTCCCAGTCAATATTGGGGAAGTTGAAGTCTCCCATCACCACAACCCTGTTGTTTTTACTCTTTTCCAAAATCTGTCTACCTATCTGCTCCTCTATCTCCCGCTGGCTGTTGGGAGGCCTGTAGTATACCCCCAACATTGTGACTGCACCCTTCTTATTCCTGATCTCTACCCATATAGCCTCACTGCCCTCTGAGGTGTCCTCTCGCAGTACAGCTGTGATATTCTCCCGAACAAGTAGTGCAACTCCACCTCCCCTTTTACATCCCCCTCTATCCCGCCTGAAACATCTAAATCCTGGAACGTTTAGCTGCCAATCCTGCCCTTCCCTCAACCAGGTCTCTGTAATGGCCACAACATCATAGTTCCAAGTACTAATCCAAGCTCTAAGTTCATCTGCCTTACCCGTAATGCTCCTTGCATTAAAACATATGCACTTCAGGCCACCAGACCCGCTGTGCTCAGCAACTTCTCCCCGTCTGCTCTGCCTCAGAGCCACACTGTCCCTATTCCCTAGTTCTCCCTCAATGGTCTCACCTTCTGACCTATTGCTCCCATGCCCACCCCCCTGCCATACTAGTTTAAACCCTCCCGTGTGACACTAGCAAACCTCGCGGCCAGGATATTTATGCCTCTCCGGTTTAGATGCAACCCGTCCTTCTTATCCAGGTCACATCTGCCCCGGAAGAGCTCCCAGTGGTCCAGATAATGGAAACCCTCCCTCCTACACCAGCTGTTTAGCCACGTGTTTATCTGCTCTATCTTCCTATTTCTAGCCTCACTGGCACGTGGCACGGGGAGTAATCCCGAGATTACAACCCTCGAGGTCCTGTCTTTTAACTTTCTGCCTAGCTCCCTGAACTCCTGCTGCAGGACCTCATGCCCCTTCCTGCCAATGTCGTTAGTACCAATATGTACAACGACCTCTGCCTGTTTGCCCTCCCCCTTCAGGATGCCCTCTACCCGTTCGGAGAGATCCTGGACCCTGGCACCAGGGAGGCAACATACCATCCTGGAGTCTCTTTCACGTCCACAGAAGCACCTATCTGTGCCCCTGACTATAGAGTCCCCTATTACTATTACTCTTCTGCGCTTTGACCCTCCCTTCTGAACATCAGAGCCAGCCGTGGTGCCACTGCTCTGGCTGCTGCTGTTTCCCCCTGATAGGCTATCCCCCCCCCGACAGTATCCAAAGGGGTATATCTGTTCGAGAGGGGGACAACCACAGGGGATTCCTGCACTGACTGCCTGCCCTTTCTGGTGGTCACCCATTTCTCTGCCTGCACCTTGGGTGTGACCACATTTACATAACTGCGATCTATGACGCTTTCCGCCACCTGCATGCTCCTAAGTGCATCCAATTGCTGCTCCAACCGAACCATGCGGTCTGTGAGGAGCTCCAGTTGGGTGCACTTTCTGCAGATGAAGCCATCCGGGACGCTGGAAGCCTCCCGGACCTGCCACATCTCACAGTCAGAGCACAGCACCCCTCTAACTGACATTGCGTCAATTAATTAAAATTAAAATTAAAATTTGCCTTTTTTTTTAATATTTAAAAAAAAATTTCAAAGTTACTGTCAACTATCTGTTTCCTAGCACTAGATTTCTAATAGAAATGCGATAGCTAACTATAGTACTCTCCGATCTCTGGCTTAGATATCCCTCTAAATTATAATTAAGTTATTATGTTTAATTAGTTACCAAATACTCAAATTTTTTTTAAATTTAGGGTAGAATCCCAACCAGCCACTCAGGCCACAGCTTTTCTGTGATGTCACTTCAGTTTCCCCCCGACACACACAATTTGAAAAAAGGTATAAAAGTAAAAATAAGTAAAAATCACTTACTTACCTTCTTACCTTCTGAGTGTCTTCGATTTTCTCAGGTTCTCTCGCTGACAGAGACTGCTCCTCCACCTCCGAACCTTGAATCATTGGTAACCATTAACCAGTGAATCATTTGATGCACCTGTGCTCTCTTTGGTTGTGTTCCGGTATCAAGCTGCAATAAACTTATATTTAATCCTGCAACAGTCTACTTCAAGAATCAAATAACTAATTTTCGTAAATGTCATTTGAGTGGGCAGCAGCTGGAATGTAGAGATGGTGCTTTTTGATTTGATTTATTATTGTCACATGTATTAGTATACAGTGAAAAGTACTGTTTCTTGCATGCTGTACAAATAATGCGTACCGTACATAGGGAAGGAAGTAGAGACTGCAGAATATAATGTTACAGTTATAGCAAGGTATAGAGAAAAGATCAACTTAATACGAGGTCGGTCTATTCAAAAGTCTGATGGCAGCAGGGAAGAAGCTGTTCTTGAGTTGGTTGGTACGTGACCTCAAACTTTGGTATCTTTTTCATGACGGAAGAAGGTGGAAGAGAGTATGACTGGGGTGTGTGGGGTCTTTAATTATGCTGGCTGCCTTTCCGAGGTAGCGGGAATTGTAGACAGAGTTGATGGATGGGAAGCTGGTTTGCGTGACGGATTGAGCTACATTCATGACCTTTTGTAATTTTCTGTGGTCTTGGGTAGAGCAGGCTCCATACCAAGCTGTGATACAACCAGAAAGAATGCTTTCTATGGTGCATCTGTAGAAGTTGGTGAGAGTCGCAGGTGACATGCCAAATTTCCTTAGTCTTCTGAGAAAGTAGTTGTTGGTGAGCTTTCTTAACCATAGTGTCAGCATGGGGGGACCAAGACAGGCTGTTGGTGATTTGGACACCTAAGAACTTGAAGCTCTCGACCCTTTCTACTTCGTTCTCATTGATGTAAACGGGGGCATGTTCTCCACTACGCTTCCTGAAGTCGATGACAATCTCCTTCGTTTTGTTGACATTGAGGGGGAGATTATTGTCGTCGCACCAGCTCACCAGATTCTCTATCTCATTCCTGTACTCTGTTTCGTCATTGTTTGAAATCCGACCCACTCCGGTGGTGTCATCATCAAATTTGAAAATCGAGTTGGAGGGGAATTTGGCCACACAGTCATAGGTGTATAAGGAGTATAGTAGGGGGCTGAGGACACAGCCTTGTGGGGTACTGGTGTTGAGGATGATCGTGGAGGAGGTGTTGTTACCTATCCTTACTGATTGTGGCCTGTGGATTAGTAAGTTCAGGATCCAGTCACAGAGGGAGGAGCTGAGGCCAAGGCCACGGAGTTTGGAGATGAGTTTCGTAGGAATGATGGTGTTGAAGGCTGAGCTGTAGTCGATAAATAGGAGTCTGACATAGGTGTCTTTGTTGTCTCGGTGTTCCAGGGTAGAGTGCAGGGCCATGGAGATGGCGTCTGCTGTGGACCTGTTGCAGCAGTTGGCGAACTGCAGTGGATCAAGGCAATCCGGGAGGCTGGAGTTGATTCGTGCCATGACTAACCTTTTGAAGCACTTCATGATGATGGATGTCAGAGCCACTGGACGATAGTCAAAGGCACGCTGCTTGGCTTTTTTTTGGGACAGGGATAATGGTCATCTTCTTGAAGCAGATAGGGACCTCAGATTGTTGTAAAGAGAGGTTGAAGATGTCTGCGAATATCCCTGCCAGCTGATCCGCGCAAGACCTGAGTGCCCATCCGGGTACCCCATCCGGGGCAGTGGCTTTCCGTGGGTTGACCTTTGAAAAGGCTGCTCTGACGTCTGCAATGGTGATCTCAGATACAAGTTCAACCGAGGCTTCTGGAGTGGAGGGCTTGCTCTCGCTGACCTCTTGCTCAAAGCGGGCATAGAATGCATTGATCTCATCAGGGAGGGGTGCATTGGAGCTGGTGATTTTACATCCTTTCATCTTGTAGCCCGTTATGTCTTGCAGACCTTGCCATAGTTGGAGGGGGTCCGTGTGGGGCTCGAGCTTGGTCCAGTACTGTCGCTTAGCATCTTTGATGGATCTCCTTCGATCATAACTGGCTTTCTCGTATAGGTCAGGATCGCCTGACTTGAATGCCTCAGTCCTGGACTTCAGTAAACCGTGGATATCCCTGTTCATCCAGGGTTAACGGTTGGGAAACACGCGGATTTGTTTCTTTGGCACACAGTCTTCTACACACTTACTAATGAAGTCAGTTACTTAGTGGTGTACTCGTTCAGGCTGGTCGCAGAGTTTTTAAATACTGGCCAGTCCACTGACTCTAAGCAGCCCCGTAGGAGATCATCCGATTCCTCAGACCAACAATGCACAACTTTCTTTGACAGATTCTCCCGCTTCAGTTTTTGCTTATAAGCCGGGAGCAGGAGCACAGCCTTGTGGTCAGATTTGCCAAAATATGGGCGGACGATAGAGCGGTAGGCATGTTTGACATTTGTGTAGCAGTGGTCCAGGATGTTTGGGCCTCTGGTGGAACAGGTGACGTGTTGGTGGTAATTTGGTAATACTCTCTTAAGCTTGGCCTGATTGAAGTCCCCAGCTGCAATGAACAAGGCCTCAGGATGTTTCGTTTCAAGGCTATTTGTGGTGGTGAATATTTCGTCCAGTGCGATTTTCATGTTCGCATGGGGTGGGATGTAAACTGTCGTCAGGATAACGGAGCTGAACTCCCACGGAAGGTGGTAGGGGCGGCATTTTAGCGTCAGGTATTCTAGGTCTGGGGAGCAAAAACTCGCCAGATGCTTTCATCTGCCAAACATTTCCCTAGTCGGAGAAAGTCAGCTGGCACAGAGAGTAAGTCATTGGTGCTTGGAAATCAAATTTGTTATTGTTGAAGAAAAATGTTGCATTAAAATGTCTTGTATTGTTCTGAAAGACCTGGTTATTGGCAAAATGGCAGTTCGGAAATTTAACAATGCACATTTGACTCATTTGGAACGTTTGTGAAATAAACAGAATGTACTGGACCTAACATAAAGTGGACATCATTGTGCATTAACTAAGTTGCAAAGGGGAAGCAGGTTGTCAGAAAAATATAGCTGCGAGCGATTCAAAAGTAAAATAAGAGGAGTGGCCGACATGAAATGTTCCTTTATCCCGATCATGCTGGACAATTGTTTCCATTATTTTCTTTGTCTTTAACAAAGACAATCTCGCAATGAGTACCAGGCATGAGAAAGATTGGGCAGAACTTGCCAGCCATTCACGCGAGCGGGAGCTTCCAATCCCGCCAACAGCCCACCCCCGCTGCGAGGGGTGCATTCAACTGGAAACCCCGTTGACCACGGCGGGAGCGGAAGATTCCGCACCCAGCCAATGGCGGTCCATCTCAGCCGCCGAGAAGCACAGGGCAGGTTGCGTCGAAAGTCCCGTGACGTTGCAGGGTCATAAAACGATACAGCACACTGGAGATCAATCACCTTCTGGCTCTGCCTGGGCTGGCTGTTTGATGGAACTATCTCATTAATATAACCACTGCCACCACTCCCAGTCCTCCAAGTTTTATCTTTTCGAGGTCAAAGGTGGAGGGAGGGGGGATTGGCTGAAGCGGTGGGCAGAAGGAAGAAAGTGAAAGGAGTGATGAACGGGACAATATAGAGTTTGTTTGGGGGGGGTGGGGGGGTGGGGGGAGGAATTAAGAACAACACAGCTTTCTTAACACGATTTAGAAAACGAACAACCTTCCTTATGTGACGTCTCTGCACAGAGCATCGAGTGCTATCGTTTATTTTGCTTTTCGCTGAATGCTCACTCGAGGCTGACACCCAGCAGGGTCCTGACAGAAAATCAAAGTTAAAAGCAAAGAAATTACAGTAACGGTGGCCAACTACTGAAATACAACATCATGCACACGGTGGTGGAAAACAGTCATTTTCTATCCATTCATCTCTTAATAATTTTAAACCTCTTATCAAATCAAACAGTAATTTCCCCCATTCTATTGAAAGCTTTTGTCAGATTTATATTTCCTCACAGGAAGTGAAATCCTGGTGAATCTGTGCTGTAACCCCTCCATGAACTCATCACTTTATGTGCATGTTACTTGAACACTCAGGGCGACTGTAGAGTCACTTCAGCTTTGAATTTTTTATAATATATATTTTTTAAAAGCAGAAAATGCTGGATTAGCTCAGCAGGCCTGGCAGCATCTGTGGCGAAACAAACAGAATTAACGTTCCGGGTCCATTGCCCCTTCTCCAGAACTGGGAAATGTTGATAGTCCATATGCCACTTACCATTTACTCTTGTTACATTAGTTTCTTTCGGCATGTTAGGCACTGCTGTTAATATCTTGCACACTGGTTATGCTGCAGTGTCATTACAGAGGCAGCGTAACCTCTTTTGCACATAGATCTTCTCTGCACAGAGATTGACATTTTACTTCCAAAATAGCTCCCATGGCAAACATGGACAGGCTTAGTCCTGCCCACACCGGCCATCATTTTGGTGAGGGCATTAACAGGTGCACTTGAGTCAGAATGACTAACATAAGCAACCTATCCATCAACCAGGGGTGAAGGTTGATTTGGTACAAGCACCGCCATTTCATAGTTCAGCACTCCATCCTCTCTTAACGTCAAGCAGCTGAAAATACAATCAATTGCAGCTGGGGACCAGAGTTATTTAAAAGGAAATCGACTCCATTCGTTGTCGATTGACTTCTCTGGGTTTTTCTGAGAGCGTAGAACCTTTTTTGGTCGTTTCCAGAGTTGTTCAAAACTTGTTCAAATTTGCAGTGGAATGGTTTCCATCCCTCTTGGCTTTCAGCATCACAAGGAGAATGAGTAGAGGGGACAAGATGGCTGCCGTCAAAACATGGGGGTGCTGCAATCGGGAGATGGCCTGGACACACTCGACCGCGAGGGAAGCTTTTTCACCATGTTCAGCGCTCTTATACTGTAGGTAGCGATTTTTTGAGTGTTCATGCACCGTGCACGTTTCTACGGCGATTTCTAAAGTCATGTGATTAAGCTTTTGTAGTTGCTCTCTGAGAGGATCAGAGTGGATTCCAAAAACTATCTGGTCTCTGATCATCGAGTCAGTTAGTGCACCAAAGTTACAAGATTGGGCTAGCAGTCTGAGGTTAGTGAAAAGCTGTTGAAGGATTCATCTGTTCCTTGCATCCTTTTCTTAAAAATGTAGCGCTCAAAGATTTCATTTTCCTGGACCTTGCAATGGCTATCAAATTGTTTAAGGATGGTTTCATACTTAGTTTTGTCCTGCCCACCTGTATAGTTAAACGAGTTGCAGATCTCTAACGCGTGATCACCAGCAGTAGTCAATAAGAGAGCTATTTTCCGAGCATCGGTCGCGTTGGTTAAATCAGATACCTCTACATACAGTTGGAATTTTTGTTTAAACAAGCGCCAGTTAACACTAACGTTACCATTGGTCCTGAGGTGATGAGGAGCTTGTGGTTTGTCCATCGTGCCTGGATTCGACAGGGTCATTCCGGATGCTTCTGTTGTCGAACAGCTGCCTTGATTGTTTCCCTAAACTTACTGATTTACCTAGGTAGATGCAGCAGCCATTACCGGTACCATGTTACGTTATGCTGTTTGATTAACATAAGTTGCTACTGACAATAGACACTGTTGAAAGCCACTCCGGTCCTAGAAGTAAGCTGAAAGGATTTATTCAGCAACAACAACTAGATAAATGAGTTCGACACTCTGCTGATCTAACTCTAGTAACTCAATGATAATGACAACTGGGATCTAGGCCACATGTGGTGACCCAGCCTGAGATCTAAATTATTCTGGTGCTAATCCTACAGTCCCTGCCAGGAGTGAGAGGGAGGGTCTAGTGCATGTCTGGTTTTATAATGAGTTGTGTCGTGCCCTCTAGTGGTCGTGCCACAGCCGGGTGTTCTGATTAACCCCTTAGTTATATGTCAGTCTACATATCATTACAACCATGGCCAGGAACATTTGTATGTCTGTTTCCTTCCAGGCTGAAACAAGTGATGATTTCAACATCTCTCAGTTCACTGTCCGCTGTTGCATAAGGGAAGTTAGAGGCTCTGTGTTCCACAAGAGATGAATACATTTCATTCTGCCTTTCCAGAGAGATGCAAATCGAGTAAGCATGCAGTTTTCTGAGCATTACATGCTTCTCCATTGTGCAGGCTGCCAGTGACTGCATGTTTGTTGCATCATGGGTGACACAAGTTCACTCTGAGATGTGCTGCGACCGAGGAGGATTTAAATTGCTCAACATGCAGCTGCTGTCCCTCCATATGCAGCTCAATGCTTGGTATCCTGGTTGCAAACGCAATGGCCGGAATTCCCCGGCCGTCGGGATTCTCTTTTCCCGCTTGCAGTGCACCCCCGCCCCTTGGTTTACTGGCGGCATGGGGTGTCTTCAATGGGAAATCTCACTGACAAGTGACAGGATGAGAGAATCTTGCCGTCAGTGAACGGCGTATCGGCAAGGGGGACTGCCGAATCACAACCATGGTCGTCATTGCAATCAGTCCACCATACCATGCTTTAGAGTCACTGTGGAATCACTGTGGAAAATCACAGAATGGGTGCTAGGCAGAAAGGGCTATCCGGTGAATGACACATTCATGATTCCATTGTGCAGCCCAAACATGTGAGGGGGTGGTGTACTGGTATTGTCACTGGACAATGCTCCCACCAGAGCAGATGGTGAAATTTTAATTGAATAAAAACCTGGAATTAAAAGTCTAATGATGACCGTGAAACCATTGCCAATTGTTGTAAAATCCCATCTGGTTCACTAATGTCCTTCAGAGAAGCAAATCTGCCAGTCTTACCTGGCCCAGACACCCAACAATGTGGTTGACTCTGAAATGGCCCAGCAATCAATTCAGTTCAAGAACAATTTGGGATGGACTGCTGAATGGATTAAAAAAATGCCGACCCCATTCCCGTAACAAAAGCGTCTCTGATTTAAAGTTCTGTATGCTCGACTGCCGAAACTGCCTGGCAGTCACAGTTCCTCGCCAGGATGTGCCGGGCACGCCAGAAATCGTCATCGGGGAGTTGCTGTCTCGTGGACAGGAGGTGCCTGGCCCAGAGTTTGTTGACCGGCCGAACGTATTGTCCTTTTAGGCGCTCCATTGCTTCAAAGTAAGTGGGCGCATCCCAGATGGGAAAAATGTCAGGGCTCACCCGTGAATAAAGGACCTTCAGCTTCTGTGCGCCGAGGGTTCTTCAGCAGATGTTCAGAGGTAGCTTTCAAAGCAGGCTAGCCAGTGGTCAAAAGCGGACGTAGCATTGGCTGCTTGAGGGTGCAGCTGTAGGCGATCAGGCTTGATGCGAAGTTCCGTCGTTTTAAAATCTTTGCTCAATAAATTGATGCACTATCAATTACTACAAAGACGAGAGTAGTGAATAATCGAGGCTTTATTGAGCAAAGGTGTGTGGCCTCCTGTAACTGCTATCAGAATAGGAGCAGACCCGGCGAGCACACACATTTATACGCTGTCTACTGGGCGGAGCCAGCAGGCAGGGATTTACCCATGGGCCTCTAATACAGGAGTATTACCGTACTACATCTGATATACATCTACTACAATTAGTGGTGACTAGCATAATCAATGACCTCCCTTTCATCATAAGGTAAGAAATGTTATAGCTTTGTTGTTGCCGCAAAGAGAAAAGGAAGTAGAGGTGCCACGCTTTAAGTTCATAAAAACATAATGCAGGGTTATCAAAAGATATTGCTGCTACAGGGTAAGATGGTGAACCCCTCAAAAGCCTGTGAAATGCTCCGCTAAGGTTACTGCGTATCACGTGACATTTCACCAGCCAATAATAATACTTGAATACATAATAGGATGTTTGCTGATGACTGTACTATGTTCATTACCATTGGCGACTCCTCGGATACTGAAGCCGCCCATGTCCAAATGCAACAATGCCTGCACAATAGTCAGGCTTGGATTGACAAGTGGAAAAAAACACTCAGGCCACACAAATGCCAGACAATGATCATCTCCAACAAGAGAGGATTAACCATCTCCCCTGGGCATTCAATGGCACTGCTATCACTGTATCCCCCATTACTAATATCCTGAATGATACCATTGATCAGAACCTGAACTGGACTAGCCATAATAATTCTGTGGCTACAAGAGTACGTCAAAGGTTAGAATCCTATGGTGAGTAACTCACCTCCTGACCCCCCCCCCCACAAAGCCTGTCCGCCATCTACACAGCACAAGTCAGGAGTGTAATGGAATACTCTCCGCCTGCATGAATGAGTGCAGCTCAACAACACTCAAGAAGCTCGGCACCATCCAAGATAAAGCAGTCTCCTTAATTGCTACTGCTGTGTTCTTTGTTTGTGTTCTTTCAGGACGGTGAAGGTTGTAGTGTTAACAAAAAACAGCAAGCGATGTTTAATAAACAAAGCTAATTTATTGTACTACGCTGAATTAGATTCAAACATATTACGAAGGAATTAGTTAAGTAAAGATTACACGACACATCTACAATACTAAACTATGCGATCAGTTAAGCTATCTAACACCTACTCTGTCTCTACATCTCTTGCTCTCTCCTGATCTCTCCCACTCTCTCCCAGAAGTCAAGGAGGCATGTGATATGTATATGGTTGCTCTATAGCACCATCTAGTGACTAGAGTAGTAACATTACATTAACCCTTTAAATACTCTACAATATCCACATATTTGTGACAGCTCTCCCTTTCACAATCATTTAATCCCTCCACTACTGACGAGCAGTAGCAGCCGTGTGTACCATCTACAAGATACAAGATCTACAGCAGGAACTCACCGAGTTACAGAGGAATGTAAACTGTGGGGAGACTACAAAGAAATAAAGCCAGGTTAAGTAAGTGGGCAAAAATAAGGCAGGTGGAGCACAATGTAGGAGGTTATTCATGCTGCTCATCAGAATGGAAACGCAAATATTTTCTAAAAGGTATGAAACTTGTAATCATTGGTGTCCAAGGAGACCTGGGTGTGTTTGTACAAGTTACGCAGAACATTCACATGCAAATGCAGCAAGCAATTAGGATAGTTAGTGGCATGTCAGCCTTTATTGCAAGGGGATTGGAGTACACAAAGAAGTGTTGCTGCGATTGCACAGTGTTTTGGTGAGACCACATCTGGAATATTGTGTGTGTGTTCTCCATATTTAAGGAAGATTCACTAAATTGGGATCTGGGATGAGGGAGTTGGCCTGTAGTGAAATGTTGGATAAATTGGTCTTCTATTTTCTGGAGTTTGGAAGAATGAGAGGTGATCTCACTGAAACTTGCAATGTTCGGAAGAGACTCGATCGGGTGAACACTGAGATTTCTTCCACTGGTCGGGGAATCTAAGACACAGGAGCACAGTCTGAGAATAAGGGGCTAATCATTTAGGACTGAGGTGAGGAGAAACGTTGTGACTCAAAGGAATTAACCACCCGGGGGGTTGTGGATGCTCCACCGTCGAATACATTTGAGACTGGAATGGACAGATTCTCGATCTCTCAGGGAATTATGGAATATGGGGAGTGGGTGGGAAAGTTAAGTTGAAGCGCAAGATTGGAACAGGCTCGATGGGCCGTATGATCTTCTCCTGCTCCTATTTCTTGTGATCTTAACTTTCAGTGGGGGTTCGGGGTGTGTGGGGGGCGGGGGGGTGTTGGAGGTGGGGGGGGGGGTGGAGGGGCGATGACAAAGTGTCAGCCGGAGCAGGTGGCCTTGCAGCATAACCTGGAATAGCTCTGGTCCTAAAAGACACAATCTTGGATGCACAATCATAAAATCATAGAATCCCTACAGTGCAGAAGGAGGCCATTTGGCCTATCATGTCTGCACCAACCCTCTTAAAGAGCACCGTTCCTATGCCCATTCCCCCTCAGCCCCGTAACCCCACCTAACCTTTGGACACTAAGGGGCAATTTAGCATGACCAAGCCACCTAACCTGCACATCTTGGGACTGTGGGAGGAAACCGGAGCACCCGGATGAAACCCATGCAGACATGGGGAGAACGTGCAAACGTTCACACGTCTAGTCACCCAAGGTTGGAATTGAACCAGGGTCCATGGGGCTATGAGACAGCAGTGCTAACCACTCTGCCACCGTGCCGCCCGATCTTGGATGAGCAGTAAGATTCCGAGCTGGCTGGCTGAGAGACAGCAGATAGGGCATTAGCAGTGCAGCAGTGGTGTGCGGGTTAATGGTGTTGCCCTGAATGAGGGCAGCTGGCTCCACAGTGCCGCTGCCACTCCCTCTGGACAGATCTCTGCAATTCATTCCAAGACATGAGTTTTTGAGGTAAAATTGCATGACAGTCTTGTGGTGTTGGGTGCTCTGAGGTACAGACGAACCAACACGGTTGCGATTGGTACAATGCAGTTTTATTCCAACTAGTTATTTACACATCTGTCTTGGTACTCAGCACGTGGTGACAGTGTGAGTGTCTTGTTAATGAGGTCCTGGCCTTGTCCTGTCTCCAGATGGACTGGCCAGCAGGTGTCGTGTTTCTTGTCTTATACTGTGTCTGCTCTTGTCTGTGATCGGCTGTCGTGTTATGTGTGCTAATTGGTCTGTTGCTCTGTCTATCATGATGTGTGTGTTGTGATGTGTGTTTGAATATCATGACATCCCCCTTTTTTACAAGATTATGTGCCTACGTGGTTATAAATATGAATGTGTCCTGAGTGCAGCTAAAGGTGTGTGTGCGTGATATTTACAGCATGTATATGTGGCGTAACTATATACAAGGGGCGATGTCAGGTGTGGCATGCTAACGAGGTTGTACCATAACAAAAGAAGAAGAACGTTGAAATGTGGTCCGATCAAACGAGACCTGGAACGATAAAACAGTGACATGTTACAATACAGTAGTTGCTAAAACTTGACGTGTGAACAGTCTCATAAGTCCAGTCTAGTAGGTGGGCGACAAATTCGGGTTGACCGCCTCAAGGGTGGGTCGAGAACCACCAGCTGAGGTGCGAGCCTGACCACGGGCGGCAACAGAAGGGGCATGGTATATGGCAGCTCCACGAAGTCACTATCAGGAACCAGTGGAGGAAACGGCGTCTGTGTATGGTTCCGTTGCGAGCGTGGAAGTAGGCAAAGGGCTCGCCGATTGCGCCTACGCACGGATCCATCCGGCATGCGTACCAGGAACGAGCGGGGAGCCACGCATCGGAGAACTTCGGCAGGTGCTGACCAGCCACCGTCTGGTAGATGAATGCGGACGTTGTCTCCAGGGGCCAGGGAGGGAAGATCAGTTGCCCTTGTGTCGTACGATCTCTTCTGGCGATCGCGCTGCAGTTGCATCCTATGCAGTACCGGGGCATGGTCTATTGTTGGTGCCAGGATGGAAGGCACAGTGGTTCTGAGGGCGCGACCCATCAACAGCTGTGCTGGCGAGAGACCCGTGGCTAGTGGGGCTGAGCGATAGGCCAGCAGGGCGAGGTGAAAGTCCGATCCGGCAGCAGCAGCCTTGCAGAGGAGCCGCTTGGCAATGTGAATGCCCTTCTCCGCCTTTCCATTGGACTGGGGATGCAGAGGGCTGGACGTCACGTGTGTGAAGCCATACGAGGCTGCAAAGGACGACCATTCATGGCTGGCAAAACAGGGCCCATTGTCCGACATGACAGTCATCGGAATGCCGTGGCGAGCAAAGGTGTCTTTGTAGGCCCTGATGACAGCAGACGACGTCAGATCGTGCAGGCGTATGACTTCTGGGTAATTGGAGAAGTAGTCCATGATGATAACATAGTCCATGCCAAGCGCGTGAAATAGGTCAACACCCACCTTCGCCCAGGGGGACGTCACCATCTCATGGGGCAGAAGCGTCTCAGGAGGTTGCGCCGGCTGAAACCTTTGGCAGGTTGTACAGTTGAGCACCATGTTGGCAATATCGTCACTGATGCCCGGCCAGTATACCGTCTCTCGGGCCTTCCGTCTGCACTTCTCGACCCCCAAGTGGCCTTCGTGTATTTGATAGAGAACCAGCTGGCGCATACTGTGTGGAATGACAATCCTGTCCAGCTTCAGAAGGATCCCATCAATGATGGATAGGTCGTCTCGTACATTATAGAACTGCGGGCACTGCCCTTTGAGCCATCCTCCCGTCATGTGGCGCATCACTCGCTGTAAAAGGGAGTCGGCCGCTGTCTCTCGGCATATGCGGGCCAGACTGGAGTCGTCAGCCGGCAGATTTGCCGCTGTCAAGGCCACCTGTGCCTCGACCTGACATACGAACCCCTCCGCATCTGGCGGCGTGCTCACTGCTCTGGGTAGGGCATCCGCCACGATGAGGTCCTTCCCTGGAGTGTAGACCAGTTGGAAGTCATACCTCCTGAGTTTAAGTAGGATGCGCTGGAGGCGACGGGTCATCTCGTTCAGGTCCTTGTTTATTATGCTGACCAGGGGGCGGTGGTCAGTTTTGACCGTGAACCGTGGAAGACCATAGACATAATCGTGGAACTTGTCTAAACCGGTTAGCAAGCCCAGGCATTCTTTTTCAATTTGCGCGTAGCGCTGCTCTGTGGGGGTCATAGTCCGCGATGCATAGGCAACTGGGGCCCATGACGACATGTCATCCCTCTGCAGGAGCACTGCTCCAATGCTGGATTGGGTGGCATCAGTTGAGATTTTGGTGGGACGAGACGTGTCGAAGAACGCCAACACTGGTGCCGTGGTGAGTTTGCGTTTGAGCTCCTCCCATTCCAGCTGGTGTGTGTGTTGCCACTGGAACTCTGTAGATTTTTTGACGAGGTGGCGCAGAGTCGTTGTGTGGGAGGCAAGGTTGGGAATGAATTTCCCTAGGAAGTTGACCATGCCAAGGAATCGTAGGACAGCCTTCTTGTCGGCCGGCTGCGGCATGGCTGTGATGGCGCTCACCTTGTCTGCATCCGGACGGACCCCTGACCGGGATTTGTGGTCCCCCAGGAACTTCAATTCGGTCTGGCCAAAGGCGCACTTGGCTCGGTTGAGGCGCAGGCCGTTTTCCCGTATGCGGGCAAAAACGCGTTGGAGGCGATGTATGTGCTCCTGCAGTGTGGTGGACCAGATGATGACATCGTCCACATATACGCGCACCCCTTCGATGCCTTCCATCATCTGCTCCATGATTCTGTGGAAGACCTCGGATGCCGAGATGATGCCAAATGGCATCCGGTTGTAGCAGAATCTGCCGAAAGGGGTGTTGAAGGTACATAGCTTTCGGCTGGACGGGTCCAGTTGGATCTGCCAAAATCCTTTAGAAGCATCCAGTTTCATGAAGATCTTCGCTTGGGCCATTTCACTGGTGATCTCCTCCAGTTTGGGTATGGGATAATGTTCCCGCATAATGTTATTATTGAGGTCTTTGGGGTCTATACAGATGCGGAGCTCGCCAGAGGGCTTCTTGACACACACCAAGGAGCTGACCCATGGCGTGGGCTCCGTGACCCTGGATAGGACTCCTTGGTCCTGGAGATCCTGCAGCTGAGGCGGTCTTTAAGTGGCGCAGGAACCCTGCGAGGTGCGTGAACGACCGGGATGGCGTCCGGTTTGAGGCGAATTCAGTATGTGTATGGCAGTGTTCCCATGCCTTCGAATGCCTCCTGGTTGTGGGCGAGGAGTGATTGGAGCTGTGCGTTGAACTCAGCATCCGGGAAGTCAGAGGTGCCGTCTGGAGAGAGAGAAATAATTTGTTGCACAAGGTGGAGAGCCTTACATGCCTGTGCGCCCAGCAGGGAGTCCTTCGATGAGCCAACTATCTCGAACGAGAGTGTGGCCGTGTGTGTTTTGTGTGTCACCTGGAGCTGGCAGGATCCCATGGCCGGGATAACGTTCCCGTTGTAGTCGACCATCTTGCACTGGGATGGCTGGATTGGTGGTCTGACCTTCATGGCATAAAATGCTGACCATGCTATGAGGTTGGCGGATGCGCCAGTGTCCAGGCGGAAAGTGATTGGCGATCTTTTGACCGTCAGGGTGGCACTCCATTCATCGGCCGGATTGATGGTGTTGACCCGGTTCACATCAATGACCGCAACCCGGAAGGCGTCTTGGTCATCTGTGTCGTCGGTTTGGATGTCCTGATGTGGAGGCTGGATGGTCCGCACGTGTCTGCGAGGTTGTCGGAGATGTGGAAGATCCACAGGTTGAGCCGCTTGACAGTAGGCAGCGTAGTGGCCCATCTTGCCACAGCGTAGGCATTGTCGGGTTTTTGCAGGACATTGCCCTTTTAAATGTGCAGCTCCATAGTTGCCGCACGTCATGACGTCATGGCGTTCGTTACGCCACTTCGCATGCGCAGTTCAGTCTTGCATCGGGCGCGCCTGCGCAGTGCGTCCCTCAATGTTGCCGTTGGTTTTGGCGCGCACAAACGCGGGAGGCCTCAAAAAGCGCGCGAAATGGCCGCCCTCGTCCGGGCCGCGGGCCGGGAGAAACTCAATTGCCTGGATGCGTTCGGCCTTGTGGGCGGCCTGGCTTGCCGATTCGATCGCTTGGGGCCCCCTCCGTGCCGATTCGGTCGCCTGAAATTGGGCATAGCGGCTGGTCGCATTTTCATGCAGGACATAGGCTTCCACTGCAGATGCTAAGGTCAGGCCTTTAATTTTTAGAAGCTGCTGGCGTAGGCCACTGGAGGCAACGCCAAAAACGATCTGGTCCCGGATCATGGACTCTGAGGTGGTGCCGTAACTGCAGGACTGTGTGAGTATGCGGGCGTGCGTCAGGAAGGGCTGAAAGAGCTCATCCTTACCTTGTAGGCGCTGCTGAAAGATATACCTCTCAAAGTTTTCATTGACCTCAACGTTGAAGTGCTGGTCGAGCTTGAGGAGGACCGTGTCATATTTGGATTTGTTCTCGCCTTCCGCGAACACCAAGGAGTTGTATACATCGATGGCGTGCTGACCTGCGGTAGTGAGGAGCATGGCAATCTTTGTTTCGTCCGAGGCACCCTGTTTTTTGTTGGCTCGCATGAACAGTTCGAATCGCTGCTTGAAGAGCTTCCAGTTGGTGCCCAGGTTCCCAGCGACTTGCAATGGCTGTGGTTTGTTGTGGGTGTCCATGGCTCAGGATGGCAGGTTTGCCGGTAAGTATCGATTGACTCACTGGTACCATGTGGTGTTGGGTGCTCTGAAGTACAGACGAACCAACACGGTTGCAATTGGTACAACGCAGTTTTATTCCAACTAGTTATTTACACATCTGTCTTGGTACTCAGCACGTGGTGACTGTGTGAGTGTCTTGTTAATGAAGTCCTGTCCTTGTCCTGTCTCCAGATGGACTGGCCAGCAGGTGTCGTGTTTCTTGTCTTATACTGTGTCTGCTCTTGTCTGTGATTGGCTGTCGTGTTATGTGTGCTAATTGGTCTGTTGGTCTGTCTATCATGATGTGTGAGTTGTGATGTGTGTTTGAATATCATGACAAGTCTGAGCCTCCATCTGAGTACCCAAATGATGAATTGCTTCAGTCTGTGCTGCTATGGAAACTGATTGGTCATCAGGAACTACATCATAGATGGGTCCACAAGTGTTCTCGGAGAACTGTCCACCACTTCCATGCTGGAGAGAGTGTCCATGCAAGGCCTTTGCCAAATTGGTAAATTTATGCCCCATGAAACTACCAGCGGGTATACTCCTGTCCTTCAAGGAAGGAAATCTGCCACCTTACCTGCTGCGGTCTCCATGTGACTCCACATCCACAAATATCTCCAGGGAGCCAGCCTATTTTTGTTCTTCAAAGAGCTGTGTCACAATTGATTGTCTTGGAAAGAGAAACATTGAGAGTAGGACCTGTGAACATCCATCGAGATGCATTACATTTTAATGCAGATCATATTCCATTTAAATCTTGGTCGGAGCAGTTCTTTCAATTCAGGTGTATCATAGTATTGCTGGCAGGGAAAGAAAGAAGTGTCAACATGCATTAAAAGGATGTGCCTTGTAACATAAGGAAGCTCACAATCTGGTGAGATTGCAGCTATTTTTATTTCTGATGCTAATCTGCAATGATGTGTTTGTTGCTGGTTACATATGGACTTCAATTGACTTTTTCATAGAGTAGTGTATGAGATGTTGTCCTGTGATGCGACCATCAATTCACGCGAGACAGAGAGTTGAAGTGAACAGTGGCTTTAATCGACTAGAACAGTGCCTGCCTGCGACTGCTCTGCAAGTGAGAGACGCCTACAGGGCAGCTGCTCTTTATACCTCCCCTCAAGGGGGCGGAGCCAGGGGAGGAGCCCACAAGGGCACCAACAGGATACATTCCATGTAGTACAGTACAATGGTCCATAGGTGGAGCCCACATGGGCAACAGTGTGATACAATGTAAGACAGTGGTGAATGGTTAGTACAATACGTTCACCACACCCTGTAGATGCCTGTCTCAACAAAGTTGAGGCTGTGTTGCCCGTGCCGGGTCAATCAGGAACTCATCATCTCTTCGCCTTTAATCATTTGACTGAGTTTGATTTCTTGTTTTCAGTCAGAAAAGCTATTGTAGCTCATGGGTTTTACCTACTCCTAGTTCTTAGGTTGTAACAGGAGTACCTGGTCGGTGGGGTGTAAAGAGAAGAACTGGTGATTCTTTGCCTCTAAGCCTGAATCATCTGTATCTCCCCTGCTCTCCACCCCACTTCCCGCAAGTCAGAAAAAACATTCACCTCGGCGTGGGGGCAGAATGTCGTGAACCCCGACCGGTCTCTCGAGGTGTGCACCTGGTGAGCAGACCGCCCAGGGGAGCTCAGGTGAGTGCAGCACTCAGGGGGGAGAGGGCCATGCCCAAGCACCGCCACTCACTGCCCCCTGCATGCGGCCTTGGTGCTGCCCCATGGAATTGCCTTGGTACTACCCTGGCACTGTCCATGCACTGCCAGGGGTCAATGTGAAGGTAGTTCCAGGGGGCAGTGTTGGGTTGGGTGCTTGGGCGGTTTCCAGGGTGAACTGCTTCGTGCTGGCGTGGGCCTTGAAAAACGGCACCCGATCCGTGAGGGACTAAGCTGCTAGCGTGGAGGGTGGATCAGAGGCTGCCCTGCCTGCGATATGCTGTGGGACTTGCCCCTCACTTTTGTTTCCAAGTGTGAGCTTAGACGGCCATTTTCTGCCCACCACACCATGCAATTTGCTGGAAAAAAACCCAGATGCATAACTAATGAGCCCAACAAAGCCCAATTCGGTGGGTTTATCTGTTAGAATCTGAAGTGAGAATCCTCCTGACTTCTTGCCTCGCAATGGGACCTGGGCTGGGAACAGAAAATCCCAACCTGTGAGTAAAAATTGCGACACACAGAGGGTAACATTTCATTACTTCTGGGCAGGTGAGCGTCCAATCCAGAAGCGTGTTAAAAAGCGTATGATTCAAGAACATAATAAAAGGGAAATAGAGTAAATACTGGATGGGGAATTGGGAGCCTTAGGTGTTTGAGGGGGGGTTTTGAGAGAGTGATTTCGGTGTTGGGCTCAGCACAGTGTGGAGCCCCCTGGACTTACTGTCCTCTGGCACCAGACGTTTGGTTCCCTCTGCCACCTTTTGTGCACAGGCCAGCCCCATCTGCATACCTGAAAGGGGTATTATTTACCCGGCAGGGGGCACTTCGTCTGAGGAGAAGGAACTGGGAACAAAGAGGGAAGAGGCCAGGTGGTCGCAGACATCCCCCTTGCGCAGAGATGCAGGCACAGAATCATGATGCCCCTTAATTGGAAAAAATTAATTGGGTACACTAAATTTTTTTTAAAAAAGAAACTACTTGGACGTGGCAGAGGCTCACTGCCTCAGAAGGCTAGAGCTTTCAAGGGAAGCCGTGACCAGATGATTGAGCTCGGGTAAGTGTCCAATTGTGTGGGTGGACACTCTATGCCCATAGCTCTGAAGGTCACTGTGGCACTAAACATTTATGCCCCCGGATCATTCCAGGATGCTGTGTGTGATCTTTGTGGAGCCACGCAATCAGTTGCACACGTTGTGCTAAGCTGGTCGCTCACCCTCTGTTCAGGCGGGTGAGAACTCTACTGAGGGGAAACATTTCTTCCTATCTACCCTATCCATGACCCGCATAATTGTAATGTGGAGATGCCGGCGTTGGACTGGGGTGAGCACAGTACGAATTCTTACAACATCAGGTTAAAGTGTAACAGGTTTGTTTCGAGGTCACTAGCTTTCGGAGCGCTGCTCCTTCCTCAGGTGAATGAAGAGGCATGTTCCAGAAACATATATGTATAGACAGATTCAAAGATGCCAGACAATGCTTGGAATGCGAGCATTAACAGGTGATTAAATCTTTACAGATCCAGAGATGGGGTAACCCCAGGTTAAAGAGGTGTGAATTGTGTCAAGCCAGGACAGTTGGTAGGATTTCACAGGCCAGATGGTGGGGGATGAATGTAATGCGACATGAATCCCAGGTCCCGGTTGAGGCCGCACTCATGTGTGCGGAACTTGGCTATAAGTTTCTGCTCGGCGATTCTGCATTGTCGCACGTCCTGAAGGCCGCCTTGGATAACGCTTACCCGGAGATCAGAGGCTGAATGCCCTTGACTACTGAAGGGAACATTCCTGCCTGGTGATTGTCGCGCGATGTCCATTCATTCGTTGTTGCAACGTCTGCATGGTCTCGCCAATGTACCACGCTTCGGGACATCCTTTCCTGCAGCGTATGAGGTAGACAACGTTGGCCGAGTCGCACGAGTATGTACCGCATACCTGGTGGGTGGCGTCCTCACGTGTAATGGTGGTATCCATGTCGATGATCTGGCAAGTCTTGCAGAGATTGCCATGGCAGGGTTGTGTGGTGTCGTGGTCACTGTTCTGAAGACTGGGTAGTTTGCTGCAAACAATGGTTTGTTTGAGGTTGCGCGGTTGCTTGAAGGCAAGTAGTGGGGGTGTGGGGATGACCTTGGCAAGATGTTCATCTTCATCGATGATGTGTTGAAGGCTGTGAAGAAGATGGCGTAGTTTCTCCGCTCCGGGGAAGTACTGGACGACGAAGCGTATTCTGTCGGTTGTGTCCCATGTTTGTCTTCTGAGGAGGTCGGTGCGGCTTTTTGCTGTGGCGCGTTGGAACTGTTGATCGATGAGTCGAGCGCCATATCCCGTTCGAACGAGGGCATCTTTCAGTTGTCTGTTACGCTCCTCCTCATCTGAGCAGATCCTGTGTATACGGAGAGCTTGTCCATGGGGGATGGCTTCTTTAATGTGTTTAGGATGGAAGCTGGAGAAGTGGAGCATCGTGAGGTTATCCATGGGTTTGCGGTAAAGCGAAGTGCTGAGGTGACCGCCCTTGATGGAGATGAGTGTGTCCAAGAATGCAGCTGATTTTGGAGAGTAGTCCATGGTGAGTCTGATGGTTGGATAGAACTTATTAATGTCATTGTGTATTCGTTTCAGTGATTCTTTGCCGTGGGTCCAAAGGAAATAAATGTCATCGATGTATCTGGTGTATAACATCGGTTGAAGTTCCTGTGCGGTGAGTAGGTCTTGTTCAAACTTGTGCATGAAGACGTTGCCGTATTGGGGTGCGAATTTGGTCCCCATGGCTGTTCCGTGCGTCTGGATGAGGAACATGTTGTCGAAGGTGAAGACGTTGTGATCCAGAATGAAGCGGATGAGTTGCAGAATTGCATCTGGAGATTGGCAGTTGTCGGTCTTGAGTACTGAGGCTGTTGCAGCAATGCCATCGTCATAATTGTCTACACCTTGATGAGGTCCCATCTCAGTCTGAGGAAAACAACCCCAGCCTAACCAATCTCTCTTCATAGCTGATACACCCCAGCCCAGGCAACATCCTGGTGAATCTCTTCTGCACCCTTTCTAGTGCAATCACATCTTTCCTATAGTGTGGTGATCAGAACTGCACACCGTACTCTAGCTGCAACCTTACAAGTGTTTTGTGCATCTCCATCATAATCTCCCTGCTCTTATATTCTATGCCTCGGCTAATAAATGCAAGTATCCCATATGTCTTCTTAGCCACTTTACCTACCTGTCCTTCTGCCTTCAGGGATCTATGGACATGTACCCCGAGGTCCCTCTTGCCCTCAGTCCTTCCTGGTATTGTGTATTCCCTTGCCTTGTTAGTCCACCTTAAATGCATCGCCTCACACCTTTCAGTGTTCAATTCCATTTGCCACTGTTCTGCCCTTGGCCAGCCCATCGATCTCATCCTGGAATCTAAGGTTTTCCTCCTCGTTATTTACCACGCCACCAATCTTTGTGTCATCTGCGAACGTACTGATCATATCACCCACATTCACATCTGGATCATTAATGTGCAGATTTTGCAGGTCTGTGCAAGGTACCCTGGCAGCTCTCATGATGCTTACATACTACGGCACTTGTAAGTGCCAAGGCTCTTCACTGCTGCAGCTCATCTCGAGGTGCGGCTGATTGGTGACGACAGGTATCCACTGAAGTGGTGGCTGATGACATATGCCAGGCACCCGAGAACAGAGGCAGAGGAGAGATACAACAGGATTCTGTTGCCAATTGTGTTCTCTCTTAATTTGGCTCTGTTTAATTACGTTTGCTCAAGAGTCGCCAGGTATCTTTCGATACCGCCACAAGGTTCAGAACCGAATACTGATCAAAGACTCGATATACCAGTTAGTAAGTTCAAAATCAATGCTCATTTATTTACACACAGTCAAATATACTCATGCATAAAACTCTACAACTTAAACTATCACTATTACTAAAAGCCTATACTTAGCTTCGGGTGCCCACTCAGTCAGAGGAACAATGGCCGTTGCTCGGTTCTGAGGCTGTTGGGTTGAGCTGTTTATAGGATAGCAACTAGGAGAGTCTATCTCGTAGCGTGCATTGACTTGGAACTTTCTTGGTCTGGAGCAGCTTTGGCGGGTCTCTCTCTCGCTGAGAGGCAAGGCCAAGAGAGCAATTCTCTCTTGGGGAGTCCTTTTTATACTCAAAAGGGCTTTGCGCGCTTTTGGGCGGGCCTTGAACTTGGCCCCAATTAATTGGGCCGTTTCCCAATCGTTCCTATCGATTTTCCTCCAATAGAGGTGTGGGTTCCCTGATTGCTGGGGGTGTCCTAGGTGGCCGTTGGTCTGCTTTGTTTTAGTCTCCTCTGGCGCCGGGGTGTCTGTCTTAGCATTGTTTACCTAAATGTTACCCTTTTCTCCCTGGAGATGGCTCATGAGTATGTAAATGGTTCTGCAGTCTCGGTCATGTCTGGGAGCTATAGTGCCAATCAACAGACAAACTTTGCACCTGCTTGCTTTTTCGGTATTGTCCAATTTTCCCTGCATTCTTTGCAAAGTGTCCATTTTGTAATCGGGACGTGGCCATCTCAGATGGCTACAATTCTCAAAATCTCCTGGCTTAACTTGGGTGGGAACTTAAGACCATAAGACCATAAGACCATTGTTAGATTCCTCACCAGAAATGGTACAAATCGCCATTTCAAGTGACAAATGTCGTTTCTATGGGAGTCCTGCCTATTTCCTTCACGTGGAGGTTCCAGGCCGCTGTGCGCCTCAGCCTGGCTCCAACTAAATGCAGCAGCATGCAAACCAAAGGGAGCTCCATGCTCAAAAGCGCCAACCTGCTGTCACACGTAAAACAATTTGTTCTCACCTGGAGTCCTTCTCAATTTCGAACATGAGAGATAGGAGCAGGACTTAAATCCACATGCTTGCCTGTCCCCCATCACACCTAACTCTCTAATCGATCAATAATCATGTCTAACTCAGCATTGATTAGGCTCAATAACCTGCTCTGCACTTCTCCCTCTGGAAGGGAATACCAAACACTAATGACACTCTGAGAGAAGAAATTCCACTTGTCCCATTCTGAATTGGGAGACCCCTTATTTTGCAACCGTGCCCCCGAATTCCAGATTGTCGTTCAGAGTTTTTCTATTTTTGGTTTTGAGACAATAGTTTCGAAATTATTATGGCAGTACGGGCTGATGTAGATTTTCCAATTGATGCAATTAAAGATATTGCCTGAACCTTCTATTTAATTGCTGCCTTATACTGAGGAATCATATAATGGTAGTGCCGCATCCATCGCTTGTTTAATTTGGTTTTGAATAGCACACTTGGTAGCCTAATCAATTTTATTCTACTTTCTGTGGAATTACGTAACTAAATACGTACATAAGCTTTGTAACTCATTTGTGGAGTTTGCAATATTTGCAGCCCAGGCAACACAGTGAATTTAATACTTCACCACTGCTTTGGGAATTTAAAGTATGCTAATTACTTGCAGCAAAAGAAATAAGTGAGAAATAACATTTTACTACTTCAAGATGACCTCATATCTCTGTATAAAGAGTAATGGTATAATTGTATACTGCTTAGTGACCTTAAAATCTGACTCTGCAGAGCCTGCCTTTTGACACTATTGACAAATCTTTGCCTCCAAAATGTCCTTCTGTGATACAAGAGCACAGTTCTGGTTCTAGCTATACCGCACTCCATTCTGGAGAGGGCATTAGTGCAAGTCCAATCTGCCCTGCCTTCAAGGATCCTGTAGAAAGCATTGGATTCAAGATATGTTGCAGTCGTTTGTGCCTCCCGTGGCCGGGAGAATGAGCAGAGGTAACGCTGAGCAGGATAAGCTGCTAGAAGAGGGAGGAGAAAGAGGGAGAGAAGCAGGCGGAGTTCCCATGCCACTTTGCAAGAATGGCAGGCTTCCCTCTGGCACAGGGTGCCATTGAATGCATTAACATCAATTTGCAGGCACCACATTACAACTCTAAAATATACCGCAACTGAAAGGGATTAGAACCATCGAACCATAGTGCAGAAGGAGGCCATTCAGCCCATTGACTCTGCACTATCCCTTTGAAAGAGAACCCTACATAGACCCCACAACTCCACCTAACCTGCGCATCTTTGGACACTAAGGGGTCATTTAGCACAGCGAATCCACCTAACCTGCACATCCTTGGACTGTGGGAGGAAGCCGGTGCACCCACGCAGACACATAGAATGTGCAAACTCCACACATACCGGAATCAAACCCGGGTTCCTGCCACTGTGAGGCATTAGCGCTAACCACTGTGCCACCGTGCCACCCAATTCTATGGATTCCTCTCCTTAATATGCAGCTGGTGTCCAACCATGCGTCCTAGACTACATCATTCAGTTCAATGCCTGGCATCCTGGCAGCAGTCATGATACATTCATTCCGTTGCAATTTGCTGTCTACATTCTGCATTTAAGCCACCACAACAAACCTTGGGCTGGCTATTCAGTGGCATGCGCTATTGCTGACTCATGACTGGTGCACTGGCCACACACCATAAGACCATAAGAATTTCAGTATGCCTTCTTCTGCCGGCCTTGCTACTGAAGTCAGCATCTAGCCCCCGTGTCAGTTGGCAGCAGCATTAGCCTTGTCTGTTTGCTCTTGCTGCTGCCCATTCATGCTCATACCTCTCTGGGATCGAGAATTCCGAAAGATTTTCAGCTGTTTGAGTGAAAGATTTCTCGGCTTAGGCTTAAATGGCTGACTCTTTATTTTGAGACTGTCACCCTGAGTTCTAGATTGGCCAGCCAGGGAATTTTCTCAGCTTGCCAGACCCCTGAAGAATGTGTTTCAATTCGATCATCTCCTATTCTTCTGAACTCCCGGGGCAGAATTCTCCGTTTGGGAGACTATTGTGTTCTCCCACCAGAGCTGAGTTGCACCATTTTTACGATACCCTTGGAGGTCGTAATGCAGGATGAAATTCCGCATTCCACTGATGCAAATTTATGCATGGCATGGAATAGGAGTGATTCCCAGAGAATCGCGTTATTCGGCTGCCATCCTGAAAAGGAGGCCCGATAGCCACGTCCTGTGACCGGCCACCCCCCGCCCAGCCCATCACACACACACACACCGCACCGCTCCTTGGCCCTGAACTCCCACCCCCGGATTGCCTGGGTGCCCTGCGTACCCCCAAGTTTGGGTCGACCCGCCCTGCCTCCCCCCCCACCCTAAGGGTCCCCATAAAGGGGGACCCCCTGAAGGACTCCGGTAATACAGAGACCCCTATAATAGGGGGACCACCCCAGAAACGCCTGTAAAAAGGACCCCCCGCCAAGGGCCCCTGTAATAGGCGAACCCCCACAGGACTCACTGTAATAGGGGGACCCTCACAGGGACCCCTCTAATCGGGGAATCCACCATTGGGTCCCCCTGCCTAAAGGAAACCCCTGCACAGACACCCGGTATATATTTGACCCCCCCTCCCCCCCCCCCACACACACACACAGATCCCCCCTCCCCAGAAAATGGACCCCGTCTGGAAGCTAGAGAACAGTCCAGACAGAGGGAGTGGGAAGCATTACGGCTGTAGTACTTACCTTGCAGCTCCATGTGTCCATTTCTCAAAGGAGAGCAGCTCTGCCTGAGGTTTGGATCCCACAGATCCATTAGACGCAAACCATTCATAGCTTTTGAGTAGTGGTTTGTGATTGACAGCTTCTACAAACCATCTGCAGCTTTGATCCATTCAATTTCCCTTCACATTCAGTGGCCTAAGTGTACAAACCCCAATGTTTGTAAACATTGACCACACCAAAGAGAGCAAGGTGCAGCAAAATCACATGCTTTAGTGATTGGAATGCACTCAGTGCTTGGAATGCACCTACACATCGTTGCCGGGTCCCTGTTGGGGGAGGGTGTGGGGGGTGGTCTGGTAGAGGTGGCGTGGACTTGCAGTGCATTTTGTGGGAGGGTGGCCCTTGGATGGTCTCTGCCAGCATGGCCCTGGCGGGGTGGACCTCGCAATGGGTCAAGGGGGCAACCATTGTCCCCTTGGCCCACCGCAAACTCTACCACATTAGGGCCACACTGGAAAAAAAACATAACTGATCCATGCCCACGTGAGTCCCGGGCGCAGGAACCAGAGAGTTACGGGAGACCGGACCGGGCCCACTGCGTAGATTCAACTGGGTCATTTGCATTTATTTACATCCCCCCCTTGTTCAAACTATCAGCGATGGGTTGGTGCATCACATTCGGATTGGTAGCCGGCGCCAATCCCAATCGCAAATTTCCCCCAACGCTTGATTCTTCGTAGCATTGGGGAATGCATTCTGGACATCCCGGGACAAAGTATCTCACCCCAGGAAACATGAACAGAATGATGGAATCTCTACAGTGCAGAAGGAGGCCATTTGGCCCATCGAGTCCGCACCAACTCTCCAAAAGAGCACCCCATCCCCACAACACTGTAATCTAACCTGCTTTTATGTTGGACTGTGGGAGGAAACCGAATCACTCGGTCAAAATCTATACAGACATCTTTGGACACCAAGGGGCAATTTAGCATGGCCAGTCCACCTAACCTGCACATCTTTGGATTGTGGGAGGAAACCGGAGCACCCGGAGGGAACCCACGTAGACACGAGGAGAAAGTGCAAACGCCACACAGACACCCAAAGTCGGAATTGAACCCGGGTCTCATGCGCTGTGAGGCAGCAGTGCTAAACACTGTGCCACCATGTCACCCCTGACCTCACCCTATTCTATCTCTCCGCTTAGGCCAATCCCCACATCCCAGAAACCAGTTCAGTGAACATTCATTCTATTCTCCTTAGGGTAAGGAGGACAGGTGCTCCGAGAAAGGGTTGCACCTCTACTTCTGTCCTCTGAGACAGGCTGGCACCTCACATTGGCTGGTACATCCACCTCAGGCATCCTGAGGCGATGGTTGGGGTGATAACCTGATGGAATTAGAGGATGATTGACACAATTCAATGTTGCAATCTCACAGACTCAGGGAACCTGTCGCGGATTCCCTCGACTCCCCAGATTTGAAAGTTTTCGGGGTGCTGGGTTCTGTACCCTGATTGATGTGAATTATGGATGGGATTTTGCACCCCCCCTCCTCCGCCCACTTTCTGCAGCATGTTTGTTGGCGGCAGAGCTGCCTCGCCCTTGTCTGCTGGCGGGATTTTGCGACCCGCCCGCCCCACCGCCCTTGTGTTCGCCTTCGGTTTACAAGACAGAGAGGCAAGTGATTTGCAAATGTTCCTGGGATTTTCACTTTCCCTTTGATCTTTATTAACTGTTTGCTATATAATAAGCTTCAAAAAGCTTCCTGGTGGCACCTCATGTGCGTCTTTTAGGTTGTACCGGAACAGCATGCTGCAACATTTTAACATCTGCACAAGATAGCTTGTAAGTGCACGGCAGTCTGATGAAAGAGGTTACTGAAAAATCCCTTGCTGTGCATCACAGCTTTTGACAATGTTAATTGAAGTTGTTCATAGCTTCCCGATATAAAGGGGAAGTTACAACGCATGATATTAACACTGACACCTTTCGAGGTCTCTAAGGAGAGTGCACATCTTTTTGAAAATCTAAAACCAATACCTCTGCCTTTGAGTGACTCGTTAGTGAAGCTCTGGAACAGTTCGAAATCCAGCGAATGTTTGGATTTGGAAGTCAATTATTTATGAGTGTTACTGTCGATTTTATCAAATGCATTTTGTCGGAAATATGAATACTGAATCCCACAGGGTACAAATAATAGACAGGAGACACTGGAATTGAAATTTCCACCATGAAACATATATTAATTTAAGATTATCAGATGGATCTCTCCCAGTTTTTTCCAGAAATATCTCTGGCTGCCGACCAATGAGGTCTCGGGAGGGTGTCCCAATACCGTGTGGGTTTCTTGATGTCTGCCTGAAAGGACACCAGGGCCCGCCCCCAGGTGTCCATCGCCATGGTGTTGCTTACCTGTGACCTGTTGCCATATAAGGTGATGCACTATCAATTACCACAAAGACGAGAGTAATGGAACAATCGAGGCTTTATTGAGCAAAGATGTGGTGCTTCCTGTAGCTGGAACCAGAATGGCTGCAGCACCGGCGAGCACACACATTTATACCCCGCCTACTGGGCGGAGCCAGCAGGCAGGGATTTACCCATGTACCTCTATTGTACATGCCTTACCGTAATACATGTCATACTGCCAGTGGTGACTACCACATTCACCCCCTGTTAAAAAAAGAGTCCGACGGGGGTGGTGAAAAAAAAATGACAAGTTCAGTCTGTCGGGGGCCTTGACCCTCCTCTGCGATGGCCTCAGTCCTGGTGGTTGATGTGTTGGGTGCTCTGGATCCGTGGAACATATACAGGCCACCAACACTTAAAATAGTGCAACACTATTTTATTAAGTTAGCAACTGTTGAACATACTTTCACTGTGGGTTAACACGATGTTAGATTAAACTAAATACCTATGCCTGTCCTAACCAGTCTATGCACTCAGCACATGGTGAAGATCTGTGCTGTACGCTGTAAACTCTGTCCTTCTGAGAGGCTGCATCCCGAATGAGTGGGAACTCTGATGCCCTCTGTCTATATAGTGAGTGTGCTCTAACTGGTGATTGGCTGCGGTGTTGTGTGTCTTGATTGGTCTTGCTGTGTGTCCATCAGTGTGTGTGTGTCTGCACCATGATATACTGGTGTATATTATGAGAGTGGTGATGTGGGCGACGACTTGGTTACCTGTGACTCCGGGATCGTGTTGTCCTCGTCTTTGTCACCCCTGAGTGGAACCTGAGGGAGGACGGATCCTCCTGGGGCGGGGGCTGTGGTGAGGTTCGCTGGAGGGAGGGTGAGTGGCGCAGGGGTGAATGAGGCAACCGGGTAGGGGGGTGTCAGGTCGGGGGCCATGTGTGGGAATCCAGCGGGTGCCAGGTCCCAGAGGGAGACTGCGTCCTGGCGCCCGTCGGGGTGTGCCACGTAGGCGTACTGCGGGTTCCCGTGTAGGAGGTGGACCCTTTCGACCAAAGGGTCTGACTTATGGGTCCGCACTTGCTTGCGAAGAAGGACGTGTCCAGGAACTTTCAGCCATGTTGGGAGCGAGACCCCTGAGCTGTACTTCCTGGGGAAGGCAAACACACATTCGTGAGGAGTCTCGTTAGTCGCGGTGCAGAGGAGCGATCGGATGGTGTGGAGCGCGTCGGGGAGAACCTCCTGCTAGCGGGAGACCGGGAGATTTTTAGACTGCAGGGCCAGCAGGACGGCCTTCCAGACCGTCCAGTTCTCTCTCTCCACCTGCCCGTTTCCCCGGGGGTTGTAGCTGGTCGTCCTGCTCGAGGCAATGCCCTTGCTGAGCAGGAACTGACGCAGCTCATCACTCATAAAAGAGGATCCCCGATCGCTGTGGATGTAGGTGGGGAAACCGAACAGAGTGAAGATGCTGTGGAGGGCTTTAATGACTGTGGCAGAAATCATATCGGGGCATGGGATGGCGAAAGGGAACCGGGAGTACTCATCAACCACGTTCAGAAAGTATATGTTGCGGTCGGTGGAGGGAAGGGGCCCTTTGAAGTCCATGCTGAGGTGCTCAAAGGGGCGGGAAGCCTTCACCAGGTGCACTGGATCTGACCGGTAGAAGTGCAGATTGCAGTCCGCGCAGACTTGGCAGTCTCTGGTGATGGTCCTGACCTCTTCAGTGGAGTAGGGCAGGTTGCGGGCCTTGATGAAATGGAAGAACCGGGTGACCCCCGGGTGGCAGAGGTCATAGTGGAGAGCCCGAAGTCAGTCCACTTGTGCGCTGGCACATGTACTGCGGGATAGAGCGTCAGGGGTCTCGTTGAGCTTCCCCGGGCAATACAAAATCTCATTATAGGTGGAGAGCTCGATCCTCCACCTCAAGATCTTGTCGTTTTTGATCTTGCCCTGCTGTGTATTATTGAACATGAAGGCAACCAACCGTTGGTCAGTGAGGAGAGTGAATCTCCTGCCGGCCAGGTAATGCCTCCAATGCCGCATAGCTTCAATGATAGCTTGGGCCTCCTTTTCGATGGATGAGTGCCGAATTTTGGAGGCATGGAGGGCGCGGGAAAAGAAGGCCACGGGCCTGCCCGCCTGGTTGAGGGTGCCGGCCAGAGCTACGTCCGATGCATCGCTCTCGACCTGAAAGGGGAGGGACTCGTCGACCGCGTGCATCGAGGCCTTGGCGATGTCTGCCTTGATGCGGTTGGAGACCTGGCGGGCCTCAGCCGTCAGGAGAAAAGTTGTGGACTGAATGAGTGGGCGGGCCTTGTCCGCATAACTAGGGACCCACTGGGCATAGGAGGAGAAAAACCCCAGGCATCGGTTCAGGGCCTTGGGGCAGTGAGGGAGTGGGAGTTCCATGAAGGGGTGCATGCGGTCGGGATCGGGCCCTAGAACTCCATTTTCCATGACATAGCCAAGGATGGCTAAGGGGTTGGTGCGGAACACGCATTTCTCCTTATTGTACGTGAGATTAAGGAGTTTGGCGGTCTGGAAGAGTTTTTGGAGGTTTGCATTGTGGTCCTGCTGATCGTGGCCGCAGATGGTGATGTTATCTAGGTACGGGAAGGTGGCCCGCAGTCCGTAACGGTCAACCATTCGGTCCATTTCTCGTTGGAAGACTGAGACCCCATTAGTGACGCCGAAGGGAACCCTAAGGAAGTGATAGAGGCGGCCATCTGCTTCGAACGCAGTGTATTGGCGATCCTCCGGGCGGATGGGGAGCTGGTGGTAGGCGGACTTCAGGTCCACTGTGGAAAAAACCCGATACTGCGCAATCTGATTGACCATGCGTGGGAGGGGTTACGCGTCGAGCTGCGTGTACCGATTGATGGTCTGACTGTAGTCAATGACCATCCTGTGCTTCTCCCCAGTCTTTACTACTACCACTTGAGCTCTCCAGGGGCTGTTGCTGGCCTCAATGATCCCTTCCCGCCGAAGGCGTTGGACCTCCGACCTGATGAAGGTCCTGTCCTGGACACTGTACCGTCTGCTCCTGGTGGCGACGGATTTGCAATCCGGGGTGAGGTTCGCAAACAGGGAAGGTGGATCGACCTT
Source organism: Scyliorhinus torazame (assembly GCF_047496885.1). Classification (NCBI taxonomy): domain Eukaryota; kingdom Metazoa; phylum Chordata; class Chondrichthyes; order Carcharhiniformes; family Scyliorhinidae; genus Scyliorhinus; species Scyliorhinus torazame. The sequence continues at coordinate 37,072,889 of NC_092715.1, read as the reverse complement.
AACGGTCATGAGGCCGTATACGGTGAGGGGGGTAGGGGTCCGCCGAATTTTAAGGTTAAGCTTTGGAGGTGGCACTGGAAGTCCAGGCCGAGTAACAGGGCAGCGCAGAGGTGGGGGAGGACGTAGAGCCGGAAGTTGCTAAACTCTACGCCTTGGACGGTGAGGGTCGCGATGCAGTACCTCCGGATTTCCACAGAATGGTATCCGGAGGCCAAGGAGATTTTCTGGGTGACGGGGTGTACCGGGAGGGAGTAGCGACTGTCGTGGAGTGGATGAAGCTCTCTGTGCCTCCGGAGCCAAAAAGGAAGGTCGCACTCCGCGCCGGGCAGCGCTGCCCAGGGTGTTTGTTCTGCCCACAAAAATAGCACTTGGGCCCCCCAGGGTTGGCTGGCTGCTGTGCGGCGCAGGCTTGTGGTGAGCTGGAGTCGGCAGCTGGTGGGGCCCACGATGCCCATGAGGGTGCCGCGTGGTCGGAGGCATAATGTCCCTTCAGGAGCTCCATCGCTTCGGAGTAAGTGGGTGCATCCCGGATGAGAGGAAAAATGTCAGGGCTCACCCGTGAATGAAGGACTTGGAGCTTCTGCGAGTCCGAGGGTTCCTCAGTGGATGTTCTGAGGTAGCTTTCGAAGCAGGCTAGCCAGTGGTCAAAGGCGGACGTTGCGTTCGCTGCTTGAGGGCTCAGCTGCAGGCGATCAGGCTTGATGCGGAGATCCATCATTTTAAAAAAAATCTTTGCTCAATAAATTGATGCACTATCAATTACCACAAAGACGAGAGTAGTGGAATAATCGAGGCTTTATTGAGGAAAGATTTTGTGCCTCCTGTAGCTGGAACCAGAATGGCTGCAGCACCGGCGAGCACACACTTTTATATGCTGCCTACTGGGCGGAGCCAGCAGGCAGGGATTTACCCATGTACCTCTATTATACATGCCTTACCGTAATACATGTAATACTGCTAGTGGTGACTACCACATAAGATAACAGCAGGAACTCTAGGTGACAGAAAGTCTGGCCCGATCTGGGCTTCTAAACATGTGCTGGTGCCTTTCAATGGGGTACAATGACCTCCTGTTGGGTCTCAGTAGAGTGCGATGATCTTTGATGGCTGATTGATGGGACAGGCCCAGACATGTTCTGGCAGCTTGTCTGATGGTTGTGTGTTTGACTTTGGTCAACTCTGAATTCCAGCAGCCTGCCTGAGGTTTGACTGCAGTATGATTTTAAAATACCCAATTCCTAAATTTAGGATATCCAATTTGAAATGAAATGAAACTCGCTTATTGTCACAAGTAGGCTTCAATGACGTTACTGTGAAAAGCCCCGAGTCGCCACATTCTGGCACCTGTTCGGGAAGGCCGGTACAGGAATTGAACACACGCTGCTGGCCTTATTCTGCTTTACAAGCCAGCTGTGTCGGGTGAATTCTTTAATTTAAAATACCCAATTTTAATCAGCCCCAAATCTCGGCCTTGCCGTGTTACTACATGAGAAAGTGTGCACTGGAAATTGCTGAGGCAGGCCATCTTGGCACATGACAGATTTTGTTTGATTGACAGCTATACAAGTTTATAATAAGCCATTATTTTCTGTGATCATGTTTGTCAATGGCCCAATACGTACTTGCATGTGATAAAGAAGTGTCAAGTGAATAAAACTTCTGTTGTTGATACTTTAAAGGTTTCAAAAATGATTCATGACTGTTTAAGCAGTTTCAAACAGGCCAATAACCGATATAATTATAGTAAGACTCCATTACTCTTTTACTGAAATACGTTTGCATTCTTAATTATTTTTTGTACCTGAATTGTTAATTTCATGTGATTCATATAGTAATGTGTTTGAAGGTAGTTCCTTTGAATACCAACATTTCACAGTCACTCACCATTTAAAGAATATATTGGCATAGAACATCCAGCTCGCATCAGGAAGCCACGAACCGCCGATTCTAAAAGGAAAATATGTACTCTTACCTTCACTCGAATACCACGTCCAATCTTACTCTTGGTGCGGCAGCCTTGGGACTCCAGAGGGACTGTCTGCGCAGGCTCCAGCGTTGAGCAGGAGGAGTGCAGCTCCTTATAACGGGGCCAACTTGGGAATGCCATTGAGTACAGGCATTTAAACAGCAGATTTAGATTCAACACAACAGGCAACATATCCTCAATAGTCCTCAATACCGATAGTCCTCAATAACAGGGTCCCGCAAGGTGCATACTTAGCCCCCGACTATACTCCCTAGACACACCCGACTGTGCGGAAAAATATGGCCCAACTCCATCTATACATTTGCTGATGACACGACCGTAGCAGGTCGGATCTCGAGCAACAATGAGTTCGAGTACAGGAGGGAGATAGAGAACCTAGTGGAGTGGTGTAGCTACAACAGTCTCTCCCTCAATGCCAGCAAAATTAAGGAGCTGGTCATTGACTTCAGGAAGCAAAGTATTGGACAGCCCCCCCCCCCCCTCCCCCGCCATCTGCATCAATGGTGCCGAGGTGGAGATAGTTGACAGCTTCAAATTCTTAGGTGTGCATATCACTAACTATCTGTCTAGGTCCACCCATGTCAACACTGCAACTAAGAAAGCACAACAGCTCCTTTACTTTCTCAGGGAACAAAGGAAATTTGGCATGTCCATATTGACTCTTAACAATTTTTACAGATGCACTATAGAAAGCACCCTATCTGGCTGCATCACAGCCTGGCAACTGCTTGGCCCAAGACTATAAGAAACTACAGAGAGTTGTGAACACAGCCCCATACATCACGCAAAATCACCTCCTATACATTGACTCTGTCTACACCTCCCGCTGCCTTGAGAAGGCGGGCAGCACAATCAAAGACCCCTCCCACCTGGGTTATTCCCTCTTCCAACCTCTTCCATCGGGCAGGAGATACAAAAGTGTGAGAACACGCACTAACAGATTCAAAAACAGCTTCTTACCCGCTGTTACCAGACTCTTTAAAGACCCTCTTATGGGCTGAACTGATCTCTTGACTCATCTTCTCTACTGAGTAGTACTACCCTCCTGTGTGCTTCATCCTCTGCCTGTGTCTATGCATTTACATTGTGTATTTATGTACGTCCTATGTTTTTTCATGTACGGAATGATCTGTCTGGACTGTACGCGGAACAATACTTTTCACTCAATTCACGTGATAATAAAACAAATTCAATTCAATTCAACATGTGTAACAAGTGTTTTAAGGTGTGTTGAAGTTTTTAAACAAGTTCATTTTGTTCTTTCTTTTATACAGGCATTGCTGTTGTTATTGGTTCTTTTGAAGTAATTTTAAACTTTTTTATGATTAAAGGTGATTATTTGTAAGTGAACATATGTTTGGCTATTTATTTTCTAACTTTACGTGTAGCATGCTTAAAAATGTTTGTATGTTTTAATTTAGATTATGGTTATAAGATTTTAAAAGTGCCCCAGGGTGTTTAGCTGTCACTGTCCTTGTAACATGTGATTTTTTATTTTATTTGTGTTTATAGAATCATTGAATCACTGCAGTGCAGAAGAAAGCCATTCGGCCCGTCGAGACTGCACCAACACTCCGAAAGAGCACCCTACCCAGGCCCACGTCCCCGCCCTATCCCCGTAACCCCTCCTAACATTTGGACACTAAGGGGCATTTTAGCGCGATCAAACCACCTAACCTGCACATCTTTGGACCGTGAGAGGAAACCGAAGCACCCGGAGGAAATGGCAATGACATGGTGGCATAGTGGTTAGCACTGCTACCTTTACAGAGCCCTGAATCCGTGTTCACATCTGACCTTGGGTGACTGTCTGTGTGGAGTTTTCACTTTCTCCTCGTGTCTGCGTGGGTTTCCTTCGGGTGCTCCGGTTTCCTCCCACAATCCAAAGATGTGCAGGTTAAATGGATTGGCCGAGCTAAATTGCCCCTTAGTGTCCAAAGATGCACAGGTTAGGTTCTGGAGATGGGGCAGGCGTGTGTGCTTCAGTAGGGTACTCTTTCAGAAGGTCGGTACAGACTTGATGGGCTGAATGGCTTCCTTCTGCACTGTTGGAATTCAATGATTCTATTCCATGATTCTAGGAAACCCATGCAGACACGAGGAGAAGGTACAAACACCACACAGTGTTTTGAGGCAGCAGTGCTAACCAGTGTTCCACCGTGTTACCCATGTTATTATGCTTCTGCCTTGTTTACTACAATTATTTTAATAATTTATAATTATCTCAGAATTAAATGTCATGATTTGATGTTTCAGTGAGACATTTGTGGAAACTTGTAAGTTTAATGTAAAACATTTATTAAAACAATTATCTTATAAATACAAAACTTTGAAACCAGTTAACATTTAACTTAACATTTAATTTTATCAGCTGAACAATGACATAAACTGACCTCAACTTTTCCTAATTCCTTGCAATAAAATATATTTTCTCTCTTAAAACAACGGTCAATAAAATATATTTTCCCCTATAAACACAACGGTTTTGTCTAGTTGTAAAGGGGAGGGAGGGAAGAGCGGAAAGTGCAAAGAAGGGGAGGGAGGGAAGAGGAGGAAGGGAAGGGGTTTGTCATATCAATTGTTTTTTAAAATAAATTTTGAGTACCCAATTCATTTTTTTTCCAATTAAGGGGCAATTTAGCGTGGCCAATTCACCTCCCCTGCACATATTTGGGTTGTGGGGATGAAACCCACGCAAACACGAGGCGAATGTGCAAACTCCACATGGACAGTGACCCAGAGCCAGGATAAAACCTGGGACCTCGACGCAGTGAGGCAGCAGTGCTATCCACTGCACCACTGTGCTGCCCTTGACATATCAATTGTTAATGTTACAAGCTCAAAGTCTGAAAGCAGCAGCTGCTGAAGCACAGTGTCCTCTGACATCATTTCAGGATGTCCTTTGGCAGTACAGGGGTGTGTAATTGATTCTCTGCAATACCTGTCAGACAGATAGTTCACATTAGCTGACAGGAGACTTGTGTATATCAACTCGGGCATTAAACTTTGTTTAAGCATTTGAAGTAATCACTAAAGTTTGCCAGGATGAAGTTTACATAAGAACGAGAAGCAGGAGTAGGCCATCTGGCCCCTCGAGCCTGCTCCACCATTTAATGAGATCATGGCTGATCTTTTGTGGACTCAGCTCCACGTTCCGGCCCGAACACCATAACCCTTAATCCCTTTATTCTTCAAAAGAAATCCATGTTTATCTTAAAAACATTTAATGAAGGAGCCTCTACTGCTTCACTGGGCAAGGAATTCCATAGATTCACAACCCTTTGGGTGAAGAAGTTCCTCCTAAACTCAGTCCTAAATCTACTTCCCCTTATTTTGAGGCTATGCCCCCTAGTTCTGCTTTCACCCGCCAGTGGAAACAACCTGCCCGCATCTATCCTAATCTATTCCCTTCATACTTTTATATGTTTCTATAAGATCCCCCCTCATCCTTCTAAATTACAACGAGTACAGTCCCAGTCTACTCAACCTCTCCTCATAATCCAACCCCTTCAACTCTGGGATTAACCTAGTGAATCTCCTCTGCACAACCTCCAGTGCCAGTACGTCCTTTCTCATGTAAGGAGACCAAAACTGAACACAATACTCCAGGTGTGGCCTCACTAACACCTTATACAATTGCAGCATAACCTCCCTAGTCTTAAACTCCATCCCTCTAGCAATGAAGGACACAATTCTATTTGCCTTCTTAATCACCTGTTGCACCTGTAAACCAACTTTTGACGACTCATGCACTAGCACACCCAGGTCTCTCTGCACAGCAGTATGTTTTAATATTTTATCATTTAAATAATAATCCCTTTTGCTGTTATTCATCAGGGAGACTCTGAAACAACCCAGCTTAAAATACATTACAAAATCCAAATTGAGCTCTGAATCAGCTGGGAGGACCGGCATACTAACATTAGTGTCCTTGAAGGAGTCAACAGCACCAGTATCGAGGCATGATCATCCAAAGCCAACTCAGCTGGACCACCCACGTGCTTAGGATATCAGCGTTCTGACTCCAAAGCAAATCTTCTTCACACAGCTCAAGGAAGGATCCAGAACAAGTGGCAGACTAAGGATGCTCTTCAAAGACACCCTGAAGGCTTACTTCATGAAATGGAAGATAGACGTCAATGCCTGGGAGACCTTTGCTCAGGAGAGACCTACTTTGAGGAACCTCCAGATTGAAAGGTCACTATTCTTCGAAAATACTTGGTGGCAAGAGGAGGCCCAGAAAAGGACCTGAGAAAGGAATATCCACCACTTAGTGTCCAAGTACTGATCCCACCTTTTGGAAACTTTTACCAAGTGAGTGATTGAAGATGCGGCACTAAGATTGGGCTCATCAGGCACGGAAGGCCAATGGAACCCGTAGCCAGTAACATGGAGTATCTTAGGTGGACAATCATATTCATAGAATCATAGACGAAGGCCATTCGGCCCTTCGAATCTGCACCGGCCCTTGGAAAGAGCACCCTACACAAGCCCACACCTTCACCCTATCCCCGTAACCCAGTAACCCCACCCAACCTTTTTTTTGGACACTAAGGGCAATTTATCATGGCCAATCCACCTAACTTGCACATCTTTGGACTGTGGAAGGAAACCAGAGCACCCGGGGAAAACCCATGCAGACACGGGGAGAACGTGCAGACTCCGCACAGACAGTGACCCAAGCCGGGAATCGACCCTGGGACCCTGGAGCTGTGAAGCAATTCTTAAGCTATGTTCTTTTTCGAGGGATCACTGTATTCTATCCATTATGGAATCCATTTAATGGAATTAACATCCTCGTGACAAACCAGAGTTTAAAAAAAATAAAAGTAAGGGCAGCACGGTAGCATTGTGGACAGCACAATTGCTTCACAGTTCCAGGGTCCCAGGTTCGATTCCCGCTTGGGTCACTGTCTGTGCGGAGTCTGCACATTCTCCCCGTGTGTGCGTGCGTTTCCTCCGGGTGCTCCGGTTTCCTCCCACAGTCCAAAGATGTGCAGGTTAGCTGGATTGGCCATGATAAATTGCCCTTAGTGTCCAAAATTGCCCTTAGTGTTGGGTGGGGTTACTGGGTTATGGGGATAGGGTGGAGGTGCTGACCTTGGGTAGGGTGTTCTTTCCAAGAGCCGGTATAGACGCGATGGGCCAAATGGCCTCCTTCTGCACTGTAAATTCTATGATAATCGATGAAAATAGATGCCATGCCAGAGAGGATCTGCAAATCCGAAAAATATCACATAATTCCAATTCAGTGTTTTTGCGAATTAACCAATCTGTGCAATCAACTTACTGCATCCTCTCTTCTATAACAACCTTAATAACACCTTCAACATCGTTATTGAATGGAATTGACTTTGATCATGACTTCTCCTCTTCTGTCTTCCATCTTCAGATTTATAGAGAATGGATTTTGCTTCCTTAGCCACTATTTACTATTTGCACATCATTGATTTTGATTTGCTGTCATTTGCCCTTATCATTTTGAATCTTTTCCAATACCTTCTTGCTATTTAATGTACAAATCTGTCTATAATCCTGTAGTGCACAATGACTTACACGAGACGAGAAGCGATGAAGTCTATCTAGGCTTTATTAAGCGAGACTTGTCCCCAGCAGCTCAGCAACAGAATGAGGCTGCGGGGAGAAGCTCGAGCTCTTATACTCCGCCTTCAGGGCGGAGCCAGAAGTCGGCTGATCCAACCAGGACCCGGGACCTGTCTGCCAATAGGCTCACGGCTTCACAGGTACCACATTACCCCTAATACATACCAGCACAAATCATTTACGGTCCATGAAGTAAAATAAATTCATTATTCATTACCTGCAATTCTTATTGCAAAAATCTTTCCAGTGCAGGCCAAAGTCGAGACAGAAGTGTCCATTTTCACAGGCCATTTGGAGCTATAACCGTTAGGTTGATATTCGAGGACATTGGTAGAGCCTGGAGAAACTCCTTTACAATCGTTGTCAATCTTATCAGCTCTACCGAGCCAACTTCTTATCTTGTAATTAATATTACGACTAGGTGAGGGTCGGGGAGGGGGGGGGGGGGGAGGGCACCGTCGGGGGGAGCATGGGGGGGGAGCATCGTGGGGGGAGTGTTGGAGGGGGTGTCGGGTGAAGCGTGGGGGGGTTGTCGGGGGGGAATGTCTGGGGGAGTGTCGAGGGGGAGTGTCTGGGGGAGCATGGGGTGGGTGTCGGGGGGGGAATGTCAGGGAGGGGAATGCCCGGGGGGGGACCGTGGGGGGGGGGGGGTCAGGGGAGAGTGTCATGGGGCGGGGTCGGGGGGTCAGGGGAGATTGTCGGGGGGGAGTGTAGGGGGGGAGCGTCGGGCGGAGTATCAGGGGGAGGGGGAGTGTCGCGAGGGGGGGAAGTATCGGAGGGAGTATCGGGGGGGAGTGTCAGGGGGGGAGGGGAGTGTCGGGCGGGGGGGCGAGGGGGGGTTATGCGTGGCTATGCGCCAGCTGGCAACAGTGGCGACCATGGATCACAGGGCACCTTGTTGTGGAGAGGGGTATGTGCAATGATGAAATTCCATCTACCCCCACCCCCTGCAGACCGTTAAGTTTGGCCATCACCCAGTGATGTTGGCTGCCGTATCAGGGGCCGCTGCCCTGCATGTAGCCCTATGGGAGGTGGAGCAGGGGCATGCAAGGGAGGCGGCGGAGGCTGCTGCAGAGGAGCATGCCGCAGAGGGGCAGGTGGCAGCCACTCAGGCTGGAGGGCGCCTGCCCGACAGTACGAGGAGGAGGGGGTGCCTCTGCGACGGAGGTGCCCGATGAGGCCTCGTGTGTACCGTCACCGCATGTCCTTCCAGGATCTCCCGGACAGGTTGTGTAGGAGGAGACACCGGATGAGCCGGGAAACTGTTGCCCATATCTGCCACCTGATGGCACTCCTGGCACCACGTGGGACTGAGGGTGGTCATCCTCTCCCGGTGGCCGTCAAGGTGATGGTAGCCCTGAATCTTTATGCCAGGGAGTCATTCCAGTCGCCGAGTGGAGACCTGTCCGGCATCTCACAGGCGTCGGTGCACAGGTGCATCCGTGCAGTGACCGGTGCCCTGTACGACATCGCAGACCGGTACATTCAGTTCCCCGTGGACCGCGACCACCAGGATGCCCGGACAGCGTACTTTGCCGTGGTTGCCAGGATTCCCATGGTCCAGGGGGGCAATCGATGGAGAGCACGTTGCCATGCGGGGCCGTGTTCATGAACCGGAAGGGGGCCTACTCCATGAACGGGCAGGTGGTCTGTGACCACCGGATGAGGATCCTACATGTCTGCGCCCAGTACTCGGGCAGTGTTAATGATGCTTTTATCCTGGCCCAATCGTTCACCCCCGCCATTTTCGAGGGGGTGGGGCGGGGGGGCGGGGGTTCACTTGGTGGTGTGCCCCCAATTTCGGCATGGGCAACCTCCCGGTCCTCGGGTCCGCCTGCAATGTCCAGTGCCCTCTGTTCATGCTCGGTGAGGGTGCGCAATTCAGGTGGACCCCCTCCGGTCCTGTCCCGCTCCCGGTGGTTATGGGTGCGCTTCTCCTGGGGGGGCACAAAAGGATCAGCAGTGTTAGGCGGACAGATACATGCAGCCCAGCGGTTGGGTCTATGTTGGTATAGGTTCACAGGCCATACCACCAATGCGGCTGGCATGGGTGGGTGCAGCCATGTGGGTCACAGCTGGGGTTGTACCATCCCCCCTGCGGAGGGGGGGGGCAGTGCCACATATGTGGGGGGTAGGGGGGTTGGTGCCATGGGCACAGTGCTGGGTACTCACCCTGGCTGCCCTGACTAGGTCATTCAGCTTTTTGCGGCACTGGCTACCTGTCCTGGGTGTAATCCCGACGGCGCTGACTGCTTCGCCCACCTCCCTCCACAAATGCAGGGCGGTGTTGGCTGGGGTCCTGCGGCCATGTCCGGGGTACAGAGCCCCCCTCCTCCGCTCCACGGCGTCCGGAGCATCTCGATATCCCGGTCCTGGAACCTTGGCGCTGCGTGGGGGCGGGCATATTGCAGTGTCGACCTGTGTGTGTATTTGGCTGAGACGCGGCACAGTGTCAATTACGCCGTGCGTTTCTGTGACGCCGGTCTGGGCCACGCCATCGCATTTCCCGTGACGTGCTGGCCCCTTCCGTTGCACAGAATAGAAGCACTTTTGGACCCGTTGAAGCCGGCGTGGAACGCTCCAGGTTTTATGCCGGCGTCAACATTTGTCCTGGATTTCGGAGAATCCCGGCCTTAATTACCTGCAAATACTCACATTCCATGTATCGTCTTGCATCATTGACTTTGTCCATATAGGTGGTTATGGAACCCACCTCTTCATTCACCTGAGGAAGGAGCTGTGCTCTGAAAGCTAGTGAATCGAAACAAACCTGTTAGACTTTAACCTGGTTTGTAAGACTTCTTTTTGTTTGAAAAGGATATACTTGCCAATTTGGTGTTTACACACTGATCATAAAAGCACCAATAGGATAGGTTTCCTTCAATTTAACAAAGAAAGAGGTTAGCTTCATTGTGCTTTAACTGATCCAAATAAAGTAATAAAATTTGCACTGACTTTTGCACACACACCTGTTGTTCACACACAAAGTACAGATCACCGATTGGGGAACGATATGTTGGCCAAATCAGTTTGTCAGACAAAATAGAGTATACAGTGCGATATGGTAACCTGGTTGGCTTCAGGCTGAATTCGATTCTGCGGACCCAAGTTAAAGTCCTCTGAATGGCACCTTAAAATCAATAATCTTTATCAGTGTCACAAGTAGGCTTACATTAACACTGCAATGAAGTTACTGTGAAAAGCCCCCAGTCACCAGTGCCTGTTCAGGTACACTGAGGGAGAAGTCAGAATGTCCAATTCACCTAACAAGCACATCTTTCGGGACTTGTGGGAGGAAGCCGGAGCACCCGGAGGAAACCCACGCAGACACAGGGAGAACGTGCAGACTCTGCACCAACAGTGACCCAAGCTGGAAATCGAACCGAGGATCCTGACGCTGTGAATCCATAGTGCTAACCACTGTGCTACCGTGCTGCCTTGAGCGGTGTGCTTCTCAGTGGCTGCAGCGCTAGGAAACACCCCGCTATCCAAAGGCACTTTGTTGTTTTGTTTAGCCTTGGAGAGTTTCTCCCTGCCGAGATCGCATTGAGTGGAACCGATCGGGACGCCATTTTGATCAGCTGCCCCAATCTTCTCCACCACCCCCCACTTCAGGTCCCCCACACTCATTTGACCCCCCTCATCCCCCCAATCTTGTGTAGGTTCCTGGGAACCCCACTCCACCTCCCCTCTACCTGGCAAGGCCCCACAGCCGGGCCCGGGTAACATGGCCAGGGTGCCAAAGCAGTTCCCAGGTGCCGGGAGAGCATCAGAGTGCCACCATGCTCTGTTTCCGACTACCCGGGGGTCTCCAATGGCCTGGGAGACTCCCCCAGGTGGCATTATGTGGACCAATCCTAAATGGCGCCCTGCCGACGTTTCCCAGGCGTGGCCGCTGAGTCCCGATCTCCAGGTGAATCCGGTGTCCAGGTATTTAGATGAGCCGTAGAGCTCATTTAAACATTCAGATCTGAATCACGACTTGTAAGGGCGAGATCCAAATCGCGCTGGGCGGAACGTATCTGAGGGCTCGCGTGAAGTTTTGCGCCTGGCGCGGAGCCTGATTTGGGGGTCACACACGATTTACCCATTGTGCCCTGATCTGCACCGGGAGCAATGGGGTTCCCGAATCGTGCCCAATATCTCAGTGCTTCCGATTTAAAGGTGTAAAAGTCTGAGTTGGTTGTTCTTCGGAGGAGACATGGGCTGCGTTTGATTTTTTTTTAAGGAAATCTCTGTGTGCTGCAGGGGTGTCCCTGAATAATCACAGTCAGCAAACAGGACTTGAAACATACCAGGCGGGTTGGAGGAAAACAAAGGAGGCAGCAAGGGCCCCACTTGGCTTTTATCTCTAAGTTGATTGTCCTCAGTTCTGCTTCGAAAGCATGTGCCTGAACAGACAAGGGGGCTGACTTGTCACGTGACCTTCCTTCTCTAACTGCCAGGGGGATTCAGAAAAATAAATTATCCACCCATTCCTAAAGTGACTTGATTAGCTCATGTCAGAAAGCTAACTGAGCCAGGATTCCTAGTCTGAATGGCCCAGCTCCAACAGTTGAATACATAAGAACTAGGAACAGGAGTAGGCCACCTGGCCCCTCGAGCCTGCTCCACCATTCAGTGAGATCATGGCTGATCTTTTGTGGACTCAGCTCCACTTTCCGGCCCGAACACCATAACCCTTAATCCCTTTATTCTTCAAAAAACTATCTATCTTTATCTTAAAAACATTTAATGAAGGATAATACCTTGGATGATTGCCATGGATACCTTGCTAATTGTGAGTGTGATGTGAGTCGTTCACAAATTCCCTGGAAGTCATTAAGCAGCATTTTACAGCCCATCCCACCAGTGGGACTATCTGGTCCCACCAGAGTCAAAAGCCTTTTGAACTGCTCACCACATTTTATGGGTCCTGCCCCAGCCACAATGGACCATAAAATTCTGTAATATGGACAGGACTAGGAGACTAAAAGCAGTGAATACATCTGCTCAATATAATCATACTGCAGCATTGCAGACACTGCGATTACCTGTTTAAAATATCACGCACGCATTGATCACAAGAAGCACACGATAAGAATGCAGCCATTTTCTCACTAGGGTTTGCAACCCACCAGAATTGGCCTGGGGTTTCCAGGATCATTCTCCAGGACACTGCTGTGTGCAATCCTGGAGAAAAAAAATCATTGGATTACTGTGAAAATTTCTCTTTACCTGATATAACAATATCGGGAATTGGAAAAAAAAGGTTCCGCAGAACAGTCATATGGGTTCGAAACATTAATTCTGTTTCTCTCGCCACGTGAGCTGCCAGACCTGCTGAGTTTATCCAGCAGGTTTTTGGCTGTACTTTTATTTAAATTAAAAAGGCTGTTTGGCGGATAGCCAAAGCATCATCCAATTAGGGCAAGGGTCTTTTTGCTTTCCAATTAGTGTAGGAAGGCAGTGTGTCACAAGGATGGATGGGTTGGCCGATTAATTGTTGGACCGTGGGGCCAGATCATGTGATGAAGCCTCCAAATAATCACAGTTGACAACCCTAACTCTCACTGCCACACATCAATGGAAATGTGACTGTAAAACTTCGCATTCAGTACATCTCTACACCGGTGCTTTATACATCCAGTCCATGTCTGACACCATCTCACGCAGTTAATGCTGCCGGGCTGCCTGCATGGGCAAAGGACTAAAACACCATTAATTAGCCATTTGTGGGTCCTAATAGGCTCAAGCATTTTGAAAGTCAAGTGGATTTCCTGTGGATTTCAGCACCATATTTTCCCTGTTTTTAAATATTATACTGTAAACCTTAAGGTTAGATGGGTCCAAACTGGAGCTAGGAATTGGGTCGACACATTTTGCTATTATCAAACATCTGAAGGTAGAAAAGCCAAGGGCCTGAGCTGGGGAGAAATGTTACGGTTTCCCTTGAGTTGAGCATGGATCTGGAAGTGAGGGCCCAAAGGGTGACACATTCCTCAGGCTGAGCCAGAGACCAGGGCGTGCGTTATTGAATCTGGGGTAAAAAGGATAGTGCAGCGTATTTTCGAAATGGAAAGAGTTAGGTGCAGTGGATGTCCACAGAGACTTGGGGGTTAAGGTTCATAGATCCTTAAAACGCCAGGAACAAATGCAGGAAATAATCAAAAATGTGAAGGATTGCGAGCCTTTATATCTAGCAGATTGGGATATAAAGACCCAGCGGTTATACTATATAAAACCCTGGTTAGACCTCACTTGGAGTTCTGGGCACTGGATCTACATAGAACATAAAACAGTACAGCACAGAACAGGCCCTCAATGTTGTGCCGAGCTTTGTCCGAAACCAAGATCAAGCTATCCCACTCCCTGTCATTCTGGTGTGCTCCATGTGCCTGTCAAATAACCGCTTGAAAGTTCCTAAAGTGTCCGACTCCACTATCACAGCAGGCAGTCCATTCCACACTCTAACCACTCTGAGTAAAGAATCTACCTCGGACAGCCCTCCTATATCTCCCACCCCGAACCTTATAGTTATGCCCCCTTGTAACAGCTACATCCACCCGAGGAAATAGTCTCTGAACGTCTACTCTATCTATCCCCCTCATCATCATATAAACCTCTATTAAGTCGCCTCTCATCCTCCTTCGCTCCAAAGAGAAAAGCCCTAGCTCACTCAACCTTTCCTCATAAGATCTACCCTCCAATTCAGGCAGCATCCTAGTAAATCTCCTTTGCACCCTTTCCAATGCTTCCACATCCTTCCTATAATGAGGTGACCAGAACTGCACACAATACTCCAAATGTGGTCTAACCAAGGTCTTGTACAGTTGCAGCATAACCTCACGGCTCTTAAACTCAATCCTCCTGTTAATAAATGCTAACACACTATAGGCTTTCTTCATGGCTCTATCCACTTGGGTGGCAACTTTCAGAGATCTATGGACATGAACTCACTGCTCCGCCACATTCTTCAGAACCCTGCCGTTAACCCTGTAATCCGCATTCAAATTTGTCCTACCAAAATTAATCCCCTCACACTTATCAGGGTTAAACTCCATCTGCCACTTTTCAGCCCAGCTCTGCATCCTATCAATGTCTCTTTGCAGCCTTCAGCAGCCCTCCAATGTATCCACTACTTCACCAATCCTGGTGTCATCAGCAAATTTGCTGACCCACCCTTCAGCCCCCTCCTCCAAGTCATTTATAAAAATCACAAATAGCAGAGGACCCAGCACTGATCCCTGTGGTACACCGCTGGTAACTGGTCTCCAGTCTGAAAATTTTCCATCCACCACCACCCTCTGTCTTCTATGTGATAGCCAGTTACTCATCCAATTGGACAAATTTCCCTCTATCCCACACCTCCTTACTTTCTTCATGAGCCGACCATGGGGAACCTTATCAAACGCCTTACTGAAATCCATGTATATGACATCAACTGCTCTACCTTCATCACACTTAGTTACCTCCTCAAAGAATTCAATCAAATTTGTGAGGCAAGACTTACCCTTCACGAATCCATGTTGACTATCCCGAATTAAGCTGCATCTTTCCAAATGGTCATTAATCCTATCCCTCAGGACCCTTTCCATTAACTTACCAACCACCGAGGTAAGACTAACCGGCTATAATTACCAGGGTCATTCCTATTTCCTTTCTTGAACAGAGGAACAACATTCACCACTCTCCAGTCCTCTGGCACTATCCCCATGGACAGTGAGGACCTAAATATCAAAGCCAAAGGCTCTGCAATCTCATCCCTTGCCTCCCAAAGAATCCTAGGATATATCCCATCTGGCCCAGGGGACTTGTTGACCCTCAGGTTTTTCAAAATTACTAATACATCTTCCCTCAGAACATCTACCTCCTCCAGCCTACCCGCCTGTATCACACTCTCATCCTCAAAAACATAGCCCCTCTCCTTGCTGAACACTGAAGAAAAGTATTCATTCAACGCCTCTCCTATCTCTTCTGACTCCATGCACAAGTTCCCACTACTGTCCTTGACCGGCTCTAACCTCTCCCCGGTCATTCTTTTATTTCTCACATAAGAATAATAAGCCTTGGGGTTTTCCTTGATCCGACCCTCCAAGGACTTCTCATACCCCCTGCTAGCTCTCCTGATCCCTTTTTTTTTAGCTCATTCCTTGCTACTTTGTAACCCTCAAGCGACCCAACTGAACCTTGTTTTCTCATCCTTACATACGCTTCCTTTTTCCTCTTGATAAGACATTCAATCTCTTTTGTGAACCATGGTTCCCTCACAGGGCCATTTCCTCCCTGTCTGGCAGGGACATACCTATCAAGGACGGGTAGTATTTGTTCCTTAAACAAGCTCCACTTTTCATTTGTGCCTTTCTCTGACAGTTTCTGTATCTTATGCTCCCTAATCTTGTCCAATCGCATCATCATTCCCCCTCCCCCAATTATAAACCTTGCCCTGCCGTATGGCCCTATCCCTCTCCAATAGTGAAAGACACCGAATTGTGGTGACACCGCACATCTTAGGAAGGATATTTTGGCCTTGAAGGGAGTGCAACATAGGTTTACAAAAATGATATCTGGGTTAAAAGGTTTGAGGAGTTACGAGGAGAAATTATTCAAATTAGACCTGTTTTTGTTAGAATTTAGAAGGCTAAGGGGTAATCTGATCATAAGGATTCAAGATATTAACAGAGAAAGACAGGGTAGATAAAGATAAATTCTTTCCACTGGTTGGAGATTCTAAAACTAGGGAGCATAGTCTAAAAATTAGTGCGACACCATTCAGGAGAGATGTTAGGAAGAACTGCTTCACACAAAGGGTGGTAGTGGTTTGGAAGTTCCATGCATGTCCACCCCGACTCCACAGCCCACCTCCTGGCCACCTCCCACTGCTCCCCCCGGCTCTGGCAGAAGTCCCTCCTGCCAGCGGCACAAATGTCAGCAAACTATGGCGATGTTGGACACTTTCGGTAACTCCACTCTCTCCCTCAGCAGCCACAACGCCGGTTTCACGATTTTTAAAAGCAGAAGTGAACCGCGCCAATGTGAACCTGGACCTCAGAGGTGGAGAATCGCAGAGGCTTTGGAGAATACTGGATCAGGCCTGCTAATGATATGCAAATTATGTTTACTGTACGTACATTCCGGAACGCATTGACGCCACTGTCAAGGTGATGGAGAATTGCGATTTGGCGTCAAATCGTCGCCCACCGCGATTTTGGCATCGGAACCTATTCTCCAACCTGCCCAAGAGTGCTTGTTTCAAATGGTGGTTCTTTAATACACTTTCCTCACAGCACACTTGTTGGTCAAAGTCTCTGGTTTACAGCTGGTAATGGTCTTCTTTGCAGAATCATTCAGGGTCCCCCCGCAGTCCACAAAAGTCAGTACTCATACCTGGAGAGGCACTTTAGTTCTTATCAAACTGGGCCTTTAGCATAGATGCTTTATTTCACATCAAACCTTGATTTCAGCTCATGGATTGACTTCAGGCCTCAAGAGAATGACACCCAGGCTGGCTGGAGAGAGAATAAGACCCAAGAGTAGTCTTCTGAAGAGGATTAGTTTTATCTTTTTGGAGAGAGTTTATTAGACCCCTCCATCCAGGCTGCAGAATCAAACGTGAAACTGAATCGGAACCCCTTTGACTCTGTAGACATTCCAGTGGGATAATATCCAATCCCCACCTGTTGCCGGGCAGAGCACAGCCTTTTAAGCCTATTCATTGGCCATCAGTCATGTCTGCCAAACCGAGACATCACTGACACTGGGCTATTTGCAATCACCGGTCTAAAGAAACACAGACCTCCTGATTTCTTCTGTTTGAAATAAAGTTACAGGCCACTTCTTCCTTCTATTTGAATTAAAGATATAGGGCTGGATTCGCCGTTTCTGCGGCTAAGTGCTGACACTGGCCTGGGAACTGTGATGTTTTATGACACCACAATTGGCGCCAAACCTTTACCGATTCTAGGACAGGTGAGGGTTTAGCAGCCGCGCCGGCTAAAACTCCTGGCTCCCGCACCAAAAACGGGTGGAGAATGGCCAGGTCCACGGCCGCGCATGCGCATGGCGATTACCTGCAGCGGTTGCACAGTACAACATGCGCTGACTGAGCCCTGACCTGACCTGACCTGCCAAATACGGCCCCACAAGGCAACCCCTGGCCACCCCTTTCCAGTCCTACCAGTCCCCCCATCCCTCACAGAAGCTCACAGACCAGCAACATGGCTCACGGCCAACTTTGGCAGCGCTGTATACAGTCCGCAGCCGCCACACCGGGATACCGACCGCACAGACCACACGTCAATCGCACGGTTGGGAACCCGGCTCATTGGGGGTGTAGCATCAGGGGAGGGCCTTCCGATGACGTGCCAATGGCGTTCCAGCGGCGCGCGACGCAATGACGCCATTTCAGTGGGGGTGGTGTCGGGCAACAGAGAATCCCATCCATAGGCTGCTTAAAGACACTTGTCCATAAAGCATCCATGGATCAAAAATGTTGCAGCAAAAATAAAAGAAAGGGGAAATAAGGGAATCAGCAGGGAATAAACAAGAACAAACAGAAAGATCCTCACACTCGATGCAGAAGGCCGAAAGCCTTCAACTTTGTTCCTGGTATGTGAAAAAGGATTAGCACGAGTTTTTCTGTTTCTTAATGTGTAACGACTTAGGGCCTTTGAGATTGGCCAATTGGAATACGTGTTCCCTGATAAGTGGGCCAATCAGGGAACCTCTTCTTGCATATAACAGGGAGTGTCAGATCCTCTGCATTCCCAATGTAGACAGCAAGCTGAATGCACCTGGTCGTACTGCTGTTGGTTTTGTTACTAAAAGGGATTCTGGTGAAGGGACTTATTACATAATGCATACTCATTATAGGCTTCGAGTTGCCACTCGATTTCCCTGCTGCCTGCTGGGTATCTCACTGGAAGGAAACAAGTCGGAAGTGGCACAATAATGGGTTCCACACATTGAAGAAAATATAGAGCAGTCACCGAACCTTTCTCTCCATTAAGGGACCAACATCTCCTCGTCACATCCAAATTATAATATTTATTCTCCACTGCGGATTAACATTTTGATTGGTTATGCCGCACTGAATGATCTATATTTTAAAGGTTGGATGGGACATTGGCAGTTGATTTATTTCGATATGTTTCACATTCTCTCGTCTCTGGGGCCAATTCTAACACATGTCATCTCTAAAAAATCAGTCTCACTGGCTGAATTTGTCGAGTTTCTCCAGAGTCTCTCAGTGCTTGCAATATACGCTCTCCCCTTGGTGGGTTTGAAGACGCTGAGGGTGGGGGAGGAGGAGGGTGGGGGGATGGAGGTTGAGGGGTAAAATCCAGCCAGTGGCCTACCCGCTGCCTATTTGCCCACCGCCGACCAATGTGAAGTCTTACAATGGGTGGAGGGAGGCACTGGGCACTCCATCCTTGAGCCTATTGGGGCACTCCAGTGGCCAATTAATGATGTTTTAGTGCATTACCCATGCAGGCAACCTGGCAGCTTTCGCTGTATATGCTGGTGCTGGACATGGGATGGGGGGGGGGGGGGAGGGGGGGGGGGGAGAATCTCCTTTTTGGGCTCGCTGGGACCTTTGGAAGCACCCCTCCCAAAGACCACCCCCTCTCCCCCCTGTAGTTCTCCCGCAAAGGCCTCTTAAACACCAACCCCCTCCTCACTTGTCCCCACCCCTTGCCCCTCACTGAGATCCTCTGACTTATCTGAGTTCCTCGATGTGATGGGACTGCCACCGTGCCCTGTAAAATCCACCCCCAGACTTACGGAAATCTACTTCTTACAGCAATGTAACTGAGGTAATATATAAAATAGATTTACATCATATAAATATACAAATGAATCATGTATGCAGGAAAACTGAAATCAAGCCAGCTAACAATCAGCAGCTTTGGCAGCATCTGTGGAGACAGAGGCAGATTTAGCTACAGTGCGAGTGTCCTGAATACCTGAGCAGGACTTACTCTACAAAAATTCCTGTCGGTTCCCTGCCTGACAATGAGCCGGACTGACAGTTTGACTGCCTTTCAGCCGGGAACGCCTGCCACACAAGGCTCCAGATGAGGACTTAGGGAGCCGATAACGAGTGAGGAAGGGAGTGACGAGAGAAGTGGTTGTTTCAGATCAGGTGGGGTATAGGTGCTGATCCAGCCAAGAACTGATTGTGGGGAGTGAGGTCACAAGGTAGGAGGTGATGGGGCAAGTTTGTTGTGGCGGATGGGTGGGGCGGGTGCGGGGAGGGGTTATGGCGTCAGGACGGTGGAGGGCAGGACGGGAAAGACAACTGTCACGTGGACGCAAGACGGAATTTGTTCTGCCGTGTTTGACGAGCATTTTCTGCTTTTATTTCAGATTTCCAGCGTACCGCAGTATTTTGCTTTTATTATCTTCTTGGAATTTGTGCAGATGGAAGTTGAGATTTATGGAAGCAGGTGAACGTGATGGGCTTTGGGGAAGCTGTTCATGAAATACAAGTCGTACCATGAAAACACTTCTTTCAACACCTGGTCAAGCGGTGCGAGCATCACTGGTAAGGCAGGCATCCATTTCCCACATTGCCCTTGAGAAAGCACTGCCACTTCTCCATATATCAGGAAGGGAGTTCCCGGATTTTGACCCCGTTGCAGTGACGGAACGGTGATATATTAATTTCCAATGTTTGTATTTATTCTCTCATGGTGGGTGAGCATCAATGGCAAGGGCAGCATTTGTCCCAAATTGACCCTGAGATTGCCCCATCCCATGTCTTGAACCACTGCTGTCTGTTGGACTTTTATACATTAGTTCTGTATAATTGAATGGCTTGCTAGTCCGATTCAGAGAGCAGTTAAGCGTGAGCTGCATTGCTCAGGGCCTGCAGTCACATGTTGGCCAGACCAGGTAAGAATGGCGTGGAACCTTTTATTAATTCAAACTCCTGGGGCAGCACGGTGACGCAGTGGTAGCACTGCAGTCTCACGGCGCCGAGGTCCCAGGTTCGATCCCGGCTCTGGGTTACAGTCCGTGTGGAGTTTGCACATTCTCCCCGTGTTTGCGTGGGTTTCGCCCCCACAATCCAAAAATGTGCAGTCTGGGTGGATTGGCCACGCTAAATTGCCCCTTAATTGGAAATAAAATGAATTGGGTACTCTAAATTAAAAAAAATAATTCAAACTCCTGCAGGAGAAGGCTCTTGGTCGTGGAATGTTTAACATAGGGAAAACTGGAAGCGAGTTGAAAATACCGTCACAATTTAGGCACCCCCAAACTTCAATTGTTTGTGGGCATGATGAATATACGGCGGAGTTCTCCATCCCGCCAGCCCTGTCTTCCAGCGTACCCTCGTCGGCAGCGGGATTCTCCGTTCCTACAGCCAGCCATTGTGGTTCCCCATTGTGGGCCACCCCACACCATTGGGAAATGCACAGACGCGGGAGCGCTGCCGGCAGGGCGGCGGATCCCTCTGACTGAGAATCCCGCAGATCGGTTCTATATGTGCTTTCACTTCTTAGGTAACTCCTTGTAATCTGAAGCTGACAACACAGCTGCTCCGTCATAATATCACACAAAAGTTTAAATATCATGATATCCAGGCACAAATTTATTTCAAAGATTTATAGCTACACAGGGACAAAGGAAACACAGCAATTAATAAAAGGAAAACCATGGGCGGAATTCTCCATCAGCTGATGCCGGAATCGGGAAACGCGATTGGGCGGAGAATTGGTTTTGACGCCAAAATCGTGGCGGGTGCCGGTTTCACACAAATCGCAATTCTCCGTTGCCTCGACAGCGGCGTCAATGTGTTTTGCTCCACACGTACAGTAAATGCCATTGGCATATCATTAGTGGGCCTGTCCTGGTATTTTCCCAAGGCCCCCGCGATTCTCCGTCTCCACTGGGGTGAACTCCTGATGGCGAGGTTCAATTGTGCTTTTAAACATCGTGAATGGGAAAGAGAGGAGGTAGGACGCGGAGAGGCTGTCAGCCCTGACACTGGCCATGCCGGCTGGGCATGGCGGGGGGGAATGTCTTGCCAGGGCACGGGGGGTCGGTGATGGGGGGAAGGGCCGTGGGGCCGGGGTGACCCCCCATGGGACTAGGGCAAAGCAGAGTGGCACCAGCCATATGGGTGCCCTCACACCACCACCCTTGCACCCCAGCCTCTACCATGCCACTACCCCCACGCAATTGTCTGGTGCCCACCGGCAGAGCATCAAGTGGCCAACCCGAGGGCAACGTCCACAGTTCCACAGTTGCCCCTACGGGAGGGGGGGGGGGGGGGGAGTGCTGACAGGAGCTGTGAAGCATACCGCAAGGGCAGCACCAGTTAACAGTACCCCTGGCAGCAGGGTTGGGTGCCAGGGCCAGAGGCACCCACAGTGCCGGGCACCGATGGGGCCCAGGGTGCAGAGAGGAAGGGGTGGAGGGGGACATGTGGGGGCAGAGTCTGCAGTGCCAACGGGGTTAAACATATAGCCCATTGGACTTGGTTGGGCACTGGGGTATGCACCAAGCTAACATGTCTGCCTTTCACCCACTGCAGACAATGGATATCGGAATTCAACCAGAAATGGTGGCCTCGTGTCATCGCAGCCATGGGGATGCACTGAGGCTGTACGAGGTGGAGTTGCTCGAGGAGGAGGAAACTGCAGCAGCGGAGCCTGCCCCTAAGATACAGGAGGCATCCGCTGAGGATGGAGAGCCGGCCGCCCAACGGGCTGAGGACGAGGGGATGCAAAGGAGGAGCCGCATGAGGCCTTGTGTGTACCTGCAGCCCCTGTTATTCGAGGATCTGCCAGACCGCGCATGCCATCATAGGCTTCAGCTGAGCAGGGGGACAGTGCATCATATCTGCAAGACCATGGTGGACCTGACACCATGGGGGAATGGGGGAGGATGCCTGCTCCCGGTGGCCATCAAGGTGACGGTCGCCCTGAATCTTTACACCACGGGTGCCTTCCAGGCGCCAAGTGGGGACCAGTCAGGAATCCGACAGAGCGCAGGTGCATCTGCGCCGTCACGGAGGCCCTATATGCCCAGTCGGCACAATACATTCATTTCAGTGTGAACCAGGTGCCCCAGGATGCCGTGGCAGCGGGGTTCGCCACTATCGGGGTCCAGGGGGTGATCATGGCGATGCATGTTGTCCTATGGGCACCTGCAGATGACAGGCCGTTGATGACAGGCCGTGGGTCCACTCGATGAACGCGCAGCTGGTGTGTGACCATCAGATGCACATCATGCACATCTGCGCCACAACGCATTTATCCTGGTACACTTGATGATTCCCGGCCTCTTTGAGGCACACATCAATATAATGCCTTGGATTGGAAGCATGATAAAACTAAATGTAAGAAAATATTGGGTCAGATGACCAAAAAGTCAAAGAATTATTTTTCAAGGAGCGTCTTCAAGGGGGCAAGCAAAGCAGGGTAGGATTTAAGAGCTGAAGCCTGAGCAACTGAAGGCACATTTAGAATTGAACGCACAGGAGGCAGAATTAGAGGAATGCAGGTTTCACAGAGGCTGTGAGGAGATTACTGAGAAAGGGAGGGATGAGGCCAGTCGGGGATTTGAATGGAAACAGATGGATCCCTATTCCTATAGTTTCCAATAACACAGTGAAAATCAACCTGAAAAGCTGGGGGGGTTTCTGTCCATGCCTCATGCATCCAGCCTCAAATTCTGACAAGAAACAATGGGGGTGAGAGTGACAGTAAAGCAATTCATCATCTGTTGCAGATTACTTTGAAGTGGTGAGGTTGAAGTTTAACATATTCCACCGCTCACGGTATGGTGAGATGATAAGATGTACTTAGTCTACTGACTTCATTCAGCTTTTCCTGTTCATTAATTTTCAATGTAGAGATTCTTGGCAATGAGGCAAAACATCCATTTATTACATGTGACAGGAGTGTGATGCACTTTGGCCAGAAATAAAGGCTGTCAGTGCAGTGATGTTAAGAGGAATTGACTGGCATGTAGAGCTCCATTAGAGATTTACATCCCTCTCGACTGGGTTTACAACTCCTGAATAAATTAATTGCCATCATGAATCCTCCTCCCGAAGAAGACACAAGGAATTTTTGGCTTCAATCATCATCTCGAGGCTGCTGCACGAAATGCCCACAGACCAAGCTGAATGTGTTAAGCGACCATGAATGTCACTTGGTTACAAAATGTGGTACACAGAGGGTAGATTATTGACTGATATCTCCACTGTGAAGGCATGTGTCAGTTCAAATTAATTGTTGTTCATTTTGTAGTCTTCTGACTTGCATTTCTAATCACAAAAACATAGAATATCATTGAATTTGATTCAAATTGATTTTGACATCAAAATCCAGGCTCTAGAATAGCAATGTTCAAAGTCGGGAGGATTAATTCTTAACAATTCGCATTGTAGTATTAAGTATAGATTGCCAGCTCTAAAATATTAAATTGCAGCCTTTTCCATGAGGTAACATAAGTTTCAAAGTGCATTTGTCTTCTTTTGAATCCAAAAGTCATGCTCCGGAAGGCTAGATCCCGACAATATTTCTAATTAGCTTGGGGCATATTAAAAGATCCCATGGCACTATTTTAAAGGAACACGGAGGAGTCACAGAACCACAGAACATTTACAGTGCAGAAGGAGGCCGTTCGGCCCATCCTGTCTGCACTAGCTCTCTGAAAGAGCATTCTACTTAACCCAACTCCCTTACCTTATCCCCGCAACCTTGGATAGTCAATTTCCTTTTGAATACCTCCACCACCTTCCATCCCCCATCACCTGCTTCCAGCACCCTCTCAGGAAGTTTGTTCCAGGCTCTACTACCCTCTGGATGAAACAATTTTTCCTCACATCACTTCTCCATTAGCCAATTATTTTGAATCTGTGTCCTCCATTTCTTGATGTTTACTTGAGTGGGGACAGCTTCTCACTATTTACCCTGTCTATACCCCTCAGGATCTTGAATACCTCTATCAAGTCTCTTGTTAACCTTTGTGTCTCCCAGGAAAGTAGTCCCAACCTTTCTAATCTATCCTCACAGCTATAGTTGTTTATCCCTGGAATCATCTTTGTGAATCTCCGTTGTACTACCTCAAATGCCTGGCTTTTGTAAGGGGCAACAAAGAGTCCATACTGAATAGTCTGAATCAAAAACTTATTTTATTTAGTGAATCATCCCTACCCCATAAGACCCTTGCGGGATATGCCATCCCTCCACTGCAAAGTCCGAAGAATCCTCTGAAGAGGTTGGGTGTCGTGCACCCAAGGAGCTGGATCGGGCAGCGTGTATCTCGTAGGTGAATGCAACTTCCGACATGAAGGACGTGACGGCTGCAATTCCCGAGGCTGTGGATCTGAAGGTTCCTCATTGGAGACCTCTTGCATCTCCAATTCAATCATTGTGGCGTCTTGACCCCTCAGGTTGCAGATGCGGTTTTAGGTGAGGTTTCCTAGGGTGAGGAATTTTTCGAAGAAGCGGTCGCCTGGACCGAATATGGTCAAGGTGCTTTCGCATGGTACGACCCTGGGTTTGCCCCAGGTGAGAAACTGGCCCTATCTGGTGATAGATAACACCAAAGATCCACTGGGTCCCGTCGGTGAAGTTTCCAACAAACACCGAGTCTCCTGCTATAAAGTGTCTGAATGTTACGTCGAGTGGGGCAAAGCCCATGCAGTTGCTGGTTGTGGTGCACCTCTGCACCTAAGCCTGGAAAAATCATACTGAGGCGGGTACAAAGTCTCTGGCCCATCACCAGTTCCGTGGGGTACCCCAGTCACTGCGTATGGCATAGTCCTGTAGCAATACAAGAAATTAACCAGCCCAGTGTCCTTCGATCCTAAAGGTTGTTTCTTGAGGCCCCTTTTAAACGTCTGCTCCACTCATTCTGCTACACCATTGGAAGCTGGGTGGTCTGGGGTGGTACAAATCTGCTGCACCTAATTTACCTTCAAAAGCCTGGTGAACTCACCACTTGTGAAAGGAGTGCCGTTATCAGTGACAAGTACTTCAGGAAGGCCATGCGTGCAAAACGATAAACGCAACTTCCCAATATTCTCCCGGGACGTGATTCCCACCATCTTGTGCACTTTGAGCCACTTCGAATGGGAGTCATTCAACGAGAGGAGCATGGACCCCTGAAACAGTCCGGCAAAGTTGCATGCACTCGTGACCATGGCCGGCCTGGCCATTCCCAACAATGAAGGGGTGCAGCCGGTGGGGGCTTCTGATGCTCTTGGCATATGGAGCATTGTTGGGCCATCTTCTTAACATCCATGTCAAGATCCGGCCACCATATGCAACTGCGTGTCAGCATTTTCAACTTGGGTATGCCTGGATGTGGAGGTCTTTTAAGATCAGCTCCTTTCCTTTGTCTGGGACACATGTGGCCCACAACAGGATACCACCCTCTACACTGAACTCAGACAGCTTGAAGGAAAATGTCCTTAACTCCCCTGGGAGCTGCCAATGCTGTCCACCATATGAAGCCACATGACAAATTTCTGATAGGAATTGGTCCGTCTGGGTCCACTCACGGATCCACGATAAAGAGGGCATGAAATTCAGAATCGCGAAATCCTCTAAGGAACACCACTACAAACTTCCCTCTACTCCGAAAAATATTCATTGACCGTTACTCTCTATTACCTATCGTTCAGCCAATTTTGCATCCATTTTGCTGCTATCCGTTTTATTTCATGGAGTTATAAGGGCCGGGATTCTCCGACCCTTCACCGCTGGCTGGAGCGGCGCTAACCACTCCGGCGTCAACCGAGCCCCCGAGAAATTGGAAAATTCCTCACTTTCGGGGGCTGTTGTCGCCAGAGTGGTTGGCGCTGGTTTTCCAGCCGGCATGGGGACATAGCCCCATTTTTAAGAATCCTGCCAAAGGTTTCTGCTGGACTCAAGTTGCTGACATTGTGCACGGTTGTGTGAAAATACGTGGGCTGGAGAGAGTGAAAAGAATGTGTTGCACTGGTGTTTAAATATAGCACTGGGGACTTCTAAGCCACTAGCTGACAGCGGGTGGGGGAGGGGCACCAGCTCCTGACTCGACAGGCGATTTGGAGAGATTCTCACTTGTGTGCATAAGTAACGAAATTTCAAGCACGGGATCCAGTGCAGGTTCACACCATTCTAACCAATGGGAAAGGCACCACCAAATCCGACTGCTACCGCATTTAGAAACAAAAATGGAGAATTCAGCCCATGATCGCTTTGGTCACATTTTTGATCAGCTATCCTAACATTTCCTCATGTGGTTCAGTGCCAAATCTTGCCTGATAATACCCCTGTAAAGTGCCATGAGATGGTGCCTTGTGATGCCTTTGTTAAATAATAATAATAATCTTTATTGTCACAAGTAGGCTTACATTAACATTGCAATGAAGTTACTGTGAAAAGCCCCGAGTCGCCACATTCCGGCGCCTGTTCGGGTACACGGAGGGAGAATTCAGAATGTCCAAATTACCTAACAGCATGTCTTTCGGGACTTGTGGGAGGAAACCGGAGCACCCGGAGGAAACCCACGCAGACACGGGGAGAACGTACAGACTCCGCACACAGACAGTGGCCCAAGCCGGGAATCGAACCAGGGACAATGGCGCTGTGAAGCCACAGTGCTAACCACTGTGCTACCGTGCTGCCCCCGTAAAGGTGTGAAGAATGTAAGAAATTGGTATGTACATTGTATCATTTGTATCTGGTGCAGTAATGGTTTTAAAAGCCTGGTTCAGGGTATACATTTGCTGCAGTCATATTTTTAAAAATCATGGTTTAAAAGATGGACAGACTTTGTGGCTGCAGAATGTACAATTAAGATGTGGTAAAAGCCATATCATCATTCTTTCCAACCAGGTATACGTTTACAAGAAGAGGCCTAATGGGATTTTGTTATGCTTTCCGGGAATTCCCTGGGGAGTGCAGAATTGGTGCCAGTGGGCGGAATTCTCCCAAAAATGACTGAGTCTAATTTTGGTGGCAATCGCAGGTTGATTTCCGTTGGGTGTATGGGCACGATCAAAATCGCAATCTATCTAAACTTTGTCACTTCTTTGGAGCTTGGAGAATTCTCACAGAAATATCTTACATTTCTCTGGCATGGAGAACTAAAAACGTTGGCAAGAACGGCTCCTCATACCAGGGCGCATTTTGTTAAGGGTGCCCTGGTCTCAAAGTTAAGTTGAAGGTCCCCCACACACCCACCCATCCACAGATATTGTGAACCCCCGCAAACATGGGCAACACCCTTGACCCTCAGCCCTGGAGGGGCAACATCCCCCCCATCACTAAATATCTGCATCACTCCCCCATATCACCCAGGCCTGGTCATCATGTCTGGTTGCGTTTTTGGAAACCAGTTCTGATTTGTCCCAGCCTCTTGCTGCGCTGGTGAGACTAGTGAATCCTGGGAGGTGGGAGACTCCAGCCTTGAACGGGCTATGCATATTTAAATGAGTTTTAAGACTCATTTAAATATGAGGGTCTGTTTCACGCCTCACCGGGAATAGCGGGAGGTGCCCAGGGCGCAACATAGGGTTACATCTGTGCCCATTGTGTTTAAACTTATGTAAGTTGGTCATGGGATTGGAGTGGGATGAAAATGATGTAATTAATGGGAGGACCAGGTCCACAGCAGGCAGTTGTAAGTTTCTGGAAGTTGTGAGTTAAACAGCAGCTTTTGCAGAAGGCTGTCAGATTCTACATTAATTTGACAGACAGGGATCGACAGACTGTTTACTGAAATTATCTCTCTGTCTCTTTAAGCAGTCTTTTAAAATAACTCTTTACCTAAAGGTTGTTAAGTAATCCTGTGTTTGCTAACTTTATTTATAATTGTTTTTTGGCCTGTGATAGGTTTTGCTTGATTGGAGATAGAGAAGGTATCAGCTAGAGGTTAAAGTATTTCCTTTCATTATTAAGCACTGTTTAACTGGTAATTGTAAACTATATTTCTGTGATTTAATTCTGTCTTAATAATAAAGTTTGTTTTAGCACACCCATTTAATATCCCTGTTTGTGCCTGGGATCACTCCTGGAGTGAAGGATCCTTTCCTCACAGTTTTTACAAATTTAAAAAAAGGTGTTGGGGTTCTTGTCCGGAGTCCTAGCTGAGGCTGGTAGCTGGTCCAGCAGTGCAATGAACGCCTGATGCAGAACAGTGCAGTGGACAGCTGCAATTGTATATCCCTCAACTTAACAAAGCAACAATTATTAACATTTATATATGGCGCTTAATGCAGTATATCATCTTGGGCACTTCACAGGAATGTTATCAAGCAAGATTTGGTCCATATAAGGAAATATGAAGATAGCTGATCAAAATTTTGATCAGAGTAATAATGTCGTAAAGATTGAAAGAGAAAGAAACATGGAGGAGTTTAGGGAGAGGCTGGAGAGTTCAGGGCGCAGGCAGCTGAAAGCAAGGCTGGCAATGTTAATGTGAAGAAACAGATGATGCAGAGCAACACAGAGAAACAGTTCTCAGAGAGTTATGGAACTGCATGACTCCAATGAGAGACCACAAGGAATTTGTACAGTCAGTGATTCTGTCACTAGACTATTAATTCAGAGGCCCAGGGTAATGCTCTGGGGGCGTTGAAATGAAATGAAATGAAAATCGCTTATTGTCACAAGTAGGCTTCAAATGAAGTTACTGTGAAAAGCCCCTAGTCGCCACATTCCGGTGCCTGTTCGGGGAGGCTGTTACGGGAATCGAACCGTGCTGCTGGCCTGCCTTGGTCTGCTTTCAAAGCCAGCGATTTAGCCCTGTGCTAAACAGCCCCACTTTGGTTAAATATAATAAAAATCTGCAATGAACGATGAACCCATCTGATTCACTAAGAGTTAAAGAGAATAGAGACCAAGGTATTGTTCAGATGTACAATTTCTACTTGTGTTCTTGTTGCTTGGTAGGAATAACAGCAAAAGGGACTATTATTTAAATAATAAAATATTAAAACATGCTGCAGTGCAGAGGGACCTGGGTATCCTAGTCAATGAGTCGCAAAAAGTTGGTTTACAGATGCAACAGGTGATTAAGAAGGTGACTGGAGTTTTGTCCTTCATTGCTCGCGGGATGGAATTTAAGACTCGAGAGGTTATGCTGCAATTGTATAAGGTGCTAGTGAGGCCACACCTGGAGTATTATGTTCAGTTTTGGTCTCCTTACCTGAGAAATAATGTACTGGCACTGGAGGGTGTGCAGAGGAGATTCACTAGGTTAATCCCAGAGTTGAGGGGTTTGGATTACGAGGAGAGGTTGAGTAGACTGGGACTGTACTTGTTAGAATTTAGAAGGATGTGGGGAATCTTATAGAAACATATAAAATTATGAAGGGAAGAGATAGGATAGATGCGGGGAACTTGTTTCCACTGGCGGGTAAAAGCAGAACTAGGGGGCATAGCCTCAAAATAAGGGGAAGTGGGTTTAGGAGGAACTCCTTCACCCAAAGGGTTGTGAATCTACGGAATTCCCAGCCCAGTGAAGCAGTTAAGGCTCCTTCATTAAATGTTTTCAAGATAAAGATAGATAGTTTTTTGAAGAATAACGGAATAAAGGGTTATGGTGTTCAGGCGGGAAAGTGGAGCTGAGTCCACAAAAGATCAGCCATGATCTCATTGAATGGCGGGGCGGGCTCGAAGGGCCAGATGGCCCACTCCTGCTCCTAGTTCTTTTTAAAAATATATATATTTATTCAAGTTTTTCAACAAATTTTCAACAAAACCACCCCCCCCCCCAACAAAAAGAAAGCAACAAGAACACAAGTAGAAATTATACATTGGATTTCCCCCATATACAGTAACCCCCCATACAACAGTAAAAAGCACAAATAGGAAAAAAAAAAACACCTTAACCCAAACACCCCCCCCAAGAAACCCCCTCCCTTCCCCTCCCTTGCTCCTGGGCTGCTGCTGATGATGACCTCCTCCTAACGGCAGCACGGTAGCACTGTGGAAAGCACAATTGCTTCACAGCTCCAGGGTCCCAGGTTCAATTCCGGCTTGGGTCACTGTCTGTGCAGAGTCTGCATGTTCTCCCCGTGTGTGCGTGGGTTTCCTCCGGGTGCTCCGGTTTCCTCCCACAGTCCAAAGATGTGCCGGTTAGGTGGATTGGCCATGATAAATTGCCCTTAGTGTCCAAAAATTGCCCTTAGTGTTGGGTGGGGTTACTGGGTTATGGGGATAGGGTGGAGGGGTTGACCTTAGGTAGGCTGCTCTTTCCAAGAGCCGGTGCAGACTCGATGGGCCGAATGGCCTCCTTCTGCACTGTAAATTCTATGATATGACTATGATAACGCTCCGCGAGATAGTCTAGGAATGGTTGCCACCGCCTGAGGAACCCCTGCACAGACCCTCGCAAGGCAAACTTTATCCTCTCCAGCTTGATGAACCCTGCTATGTCATTGATCCAAGCTTCCACACTAGGGGGCTTCGCATCCTTCCATGGTAGCAAAATCCTCCGCCGGGCTACCAGGGTCGCAAAAGCCAGAATACCGGCCTCTTTCGCCTCCTGCACTCCCGGCTCCTCCGATACCCCAAATAATGCTAATTCCCAGCTCGGCTTGACCCGGGCATTCACCACCTTGGACATAGTCCTCGCAAAACCCCTCCAAAACCCATCTAGTGCCGGGCACGACCAGAACATATGGACGTAATTTGCCGGGCTCCCCGTGCACCTCCCACATCTGTCCTCCACTCCAAAGAACCTACTCAACCTCGCCCCTGTCATATGCGCTCTGTGAGTAACCTTGAACTGCATTAGGCTCAGCCTGGCGCAAGAGGAGGTAGAATTAACCCTACTCAGGGCATCAGCCCACAGACCCTCATCTATCTCCTCCCCAAGCTCCTCCTCCCACTTGCCCTTTAACTCCTCCACCGAGGCCTCCTCCTCTTCCTGCAGCTCCTGATAAATCGCCGAAACCATGCCTTCTCCAACCTATACCCCCAAAATCGCACTGTCCTGAATCCCACGTGCCGGAAGCAGCGAGAATTCCCTCACCTGCCGCCTCACTAACGACCTCACTTGCATGTACCTAAAAGCGTTTCCCGGCGGTAGCCCAAACTTCTCCTCCAATGCCCCTAGGTACGCAAACGTCCCATCGATGAACAGGTCCCCCATTCTTCTAATCCCTGCCCGATGCCAGCTCCGAAACCCCCCATCAATCCTTCCCGGGATGAACCGATGGTTCTCCTGAATCGGGGACCAATCCGAGGCCGCCACCTCGCCCCTGTGTCGTCTCCACTGCCCCCAGATCTTCAGCGTCACCGCCACCACCGGACCCGTGGTGTACCTTGTCGGCGAGAGCGGCAGCGGTGCCGTCACCAGCGCCCTCAGGCTCGTGCCCACACAGGACGCCATCTCTAACATCTTCCACGCCGCCCCCTCTCCCTCCATTACCCACTTATGGATCATCGCCACATTGGCTGCCCAATAATAGCCACACAGATTCGGCAGCGCCAGCCCCCCCCTATCCCTGCTCCGCTCCAGAAACACCCGCTTCACCCTCGGGGTCTTATTTGCACACACGAATCCCATGATGCTCCTGCTTATCCATTTGAAAAAGGCCTTGAGGATCAAAATGGGAAGGCACTGGATCACAAAGAGAAACCTCGGAAGGACCGTCATTTTTACCGACTGCACCCTACCCGCCAGTGAGAGTGGCAGCATATCCCTTCTTTTAAAATCCTCCTCCATCTGCTCCACCAACCGGGTCACATTAAGCTTGTGCAGGGCCCCCCAACTCCTAGCAACTTGGATCCCCAGGTACCAAAAGCTCCTTTCCGCCCTCTTCAGCGGTAACTCGTCTATCCCCCTGTAGCACCGTCAATATGACGCGAGGCAGGTTGAGGTAATGTCAATTGAAGGCTTTATTAAGCAGAACTTTATCCCCAGCAGCGTGGTTACAGAATGCAGCTGCTGAGGGAAATGGCGGGAAAACTGGGTTCTTATACCGGCATTTCTGGGCGGAGTCCAGTAGGTGGCAGATCCTATCAGGACATGGAATCCCTCCACCAATAGCCTGTCGACACGTGGTGTACCGTATTACCCCTAATACATACCGACATTTTCATCCCTTGTTGAAAAAAAAACCCGGCGGGATGGTGGTTCGCATGGTGGTAGGGGTTTACAGAGTCGGTACTGTGCCGTAACTTTGAACAAAACACAAAATTATTGCTTCAACTGGGCCAACGGGCCAAACAGGGTCGGCATGATGCCATAACTATAACAAGTCACAATAACTGAAAACGTTGAGAGTTAAAGTGATTCGATGAGCCGGATGGGCGCCCTGGTCGTCCTTTCCGATCGTCTCGGGCGTGATGGTGATGGCGCTGGCTCGAGTCCCGTCGACTCTGGGAGCGTAGCGCTGTCCCCTGTGTCCTTACTCCTGGGCGGGTCTGGCAGGAGAACCGAACCCCCCGGGAAGGGGGTGGCTGCGGGATGAACCGGCGGGAGTGAGGACGTGGTGATTGGCGTTGGGGGGGTGTGGGTAGCTCCGGCGGGCGCCAGATCTCGCAGGGAAACCGTGTCCTGTCGCCCATCGGGGTACTCCACATAGGCGTATTGCGGGTTGGCGTGAAGGAGATGCACCCATTCCACCAACGGATCTAACTTGTGCCCCCGCACATGTTTCCGGAGCAGAATGGGCCCCGGAGCTGCTAGCCAGGTCGGAAGTGGCATTCCAGAGGAGGACTTCCTAGGAAAGAGAAGGAAGCGCTCGTGAGGCGTTTGATTCGTGGTGGTGCACAGCAGGGACCGGATAGAGTGAAGGGCATCCCGGAGGACTTCCTGCCAGCGGGAAATTGGGAGGCTCCTAGACCGGAGGGCCAGCAGGACAGCCTTCCAGAACGTTCCATTCTCCCTTTCTACCTGCCCGTTCCCCCGGGGGTTGTAACTGGTTGTCCTGCTCGAGGCTATGCCTCTGCTGAGCAGGAATTGACGCAGTTCGTCACTCATAAAGGAGGACCCCCTGTCGCTATGGATATAGTCGGGGAAACCGAACAGTGTAAAAATGGTACCGAGGGCTTTAATGACCGTGGACGCTGTCATGTCGGGGCAGGGGATGGCGAAAGGGAAACGGGAGTATTCGTCAACGACGTTCAGGAAGTACGCGTTGCGATCGGTGGAGGGGAGCGTGTCTTTGAAATCCAAACTGAGGCGTTCAAAGGGTCGAGAGGCCTTTACCAGGTGCGCTCTATCTGGCCTGAGAAAGTGCGGTTTGTACTCAGCGCAGATCTGGCAGTTTCTGGTGACTGTTCGGATGTCCTCCACAGAGTAGGGGAGGTTGCGGGCCTTAAGGAAGTGGTAGAAACGAGTGACCCCTAGGTGGCAGAGGTCCTCGTGGAGGGCTTGTAGACGGTCCACTTGTAAATTGGCACGTGCCGCGAGATAGGGCATCGGATGGCTCGTTCAGCTTTCCGGGACGATATAAGATCTCATAATTGAAGGTGGAGTGTTCGATCCTCCACCGCAAGATCTTGGCGTTCTTGATCTTGCCCCGCTGTGCATTATCGAACATGAAGGCAACCGACCGTTGGTCAGTGAGGAGAGTGAATCTCCAGTGTCGCACAGCTTCCACTATTGGTTGTGCCTCCTTTTCCACTGAGGAGTGGCGGATTTCTGAAGCGTGGAGGGTTCGGGAGAAGAAGGCCACGGGTCTGCCTGCTTGGTTGAGGGTGGCCGCCAGAGCTACATCCGATGCATCGCTCTCGACCTGGAAGGGGAGGGACTCGTCAATGGCGCGCATCGTGGCCTTTGCGATATCCGCTTTGATGCGGCTAAAGGCCTGGCATGCCTCTGTCGTCAGGGGAAAAGTAGTGGACTGGATTAGTACACGGGCCTTGTCTGCATACTGGGGGACCCACTGGGCGTAATAAGAAAAGAAGCCCAGGCAACGTTTCAGGGCTTTGGCACAGTGGGGGAGAGGGAACTCAATGAGGGGGCACATGCGTTCAGGGTCGGGGCCTATCACTCCATTACGCACTACGTAGCCCAGGATGGCTCGACGATCGGTGCGGAACACGCATTTTTCTTTGTTGTAAGTGAGGTTCAGGGCGTGAGTGGTCTGGAGGAATTTTTGGAGATTGGCGTCGTGGTCCTGCTGGTCGTGGCCGCAGATGGTGACGTTGTCGAGATACGGGAACGTGGCCCGTAAACCGTGCTGGTCAACCATTCGGTCCATCTCTCGTTGGAAGACCGAGACTCCGTTCGTGATGCCGAATGGAACCCTTAAAAAGTGGTATGACCGCCCGTCTGCTTCGAAGGCAGTATAGTTGCGGTCACCGGGACGGATGGGGAGCTGGTGGTAGGCGGACTTGAGGTCCACGGTGGAAAAGACCTTGTACTGTGCAATCCGATTGACCATGTCGGATATGAGGGGGAGAGGGTACGCATCTAGCTGAGTGTACCTGTTGATGGTCTGACTATAGTCGATGACCATCCTCTGTTTCTCCCCGGTCTTAACAACTACCACCTGGGCTCTCCAGGGACTGTTGCTAGCCTGGATGATGCCTTCCTTCAGCAGCCTCTGGTCTTCGGACCGGATAAATGCTCGGTCCTGGGCGCTGTACCGTCTGCTCCTTATGGCGACGGGTTTGCAATCCGGGGTGAGGTTGGCAAACAAGGAAGGCGGTTCAACCTTGAGGGTCGCGAGGCCGCAGACAGTCAGTGGGGGGAGAGGGCCGCCAAATTTAAATGTTAAACTCTGGAGGTTGCATTGGAAGCCCAACCCTAGGAGTGTGGGCGCACAGAGATGGGGGAGGACATACAGCCGGTAATTTTGGAACTCCCTCCCCTGCACCGTTAGGTTAGCGATGCAGAACCCCATGATCTGAACGGAGTGGGATCCCGCCGGCAGGAAGATTTTCTGGGTGCTTGGCCGAATTACGAGGGAACAGCGCCTTACCGTGTCCGGATGAATGAAGCTCTCCGTGCTCCCAGAGTCGATAAGACACGTCGTCTCGTAGCCATTCACTAGGACTGTAGTGGTTGCAGCCTGGAGCGTCCGGGGTCGCGACTGGTCGAGGGTCGTCGAAGCCAGACGTGGTTGTTGAAGTTGAGCATCGTAATCAGGCAGTATGTGGCCGTCTGTGTCGGGGTCCTTCAGCCAAGATGGCGGCGTCCATGGATCGAGCGCGGTCGGGGGTGGACAAAATGGCGGCGCACATCTCTCCCTCGTGGCGTCCGGGGTCCAAAATGGCGGCGTCCGTTGGTCACATGTGGATCGCTGGGGGGGCTGGATCTGTGGTCCCGTTTCTTCCCCGGAGATAGCGGCGACCCCGTGGGACTTGCACACCGTCGCGTAGTGGCCCTTCTTCCCGCAGCTTTTGCAGGTAGCCGCGCGGGCCGGGCAGCGCTGCCGAGGGTGTTTCGGCTGGCTGCAAAAATAGCAGCGGGGTCCCCCGGTTGGTCTGGTGTTTTGGCCGCGCAGGTTTGCGGGGGTGGGGGCGGTGTCGGAGGGTCGACTGCAGTGGGGGTCCACGGAGCACAAGGGGCTGTAGTGCGGTCGGGGGCATAGGCGTGGGCGTTACGCGAGGCCACATCGAGGGATGCTGCCAGGGCCCGAGCTTCTGTAAGTCCCAGAGATTCTTTCTCCAGAAGCCTCTGGTGATCTGGGAAGAGGCCAAACCTGTCACATACGCATCGCAGACCAGGAGCTCTGTGTGTTCACTCGCTGTTACTGCCGGGAAGTTGCAGTTTCGACCTAGGATCTGCAGGGCGTTATAAAACTCGTCCAGCGATTCCCCTGGAAATTGCCGTCATGTGGCGAGCTGGTAGCGAGCAAAAACCTGGTTGGCGGGCCGGATGTAGATATCCTTCAGCGCGGCGATGGCACCGGTGAAACCGTCCTTGTCCTCGATAAGGGAGTAGACGTCAGGACTCACCCTGGAATAGAGGACCTGCATCTTTTGTTCGTCTGCCGGTGTGCCAGGGGCCGTTCGGAGGTAGCCCTCAAAGCATGCCATTCAGTGCTTGAAGATAGAGGCCGAGTTAGCTGCTTGGTGTGCGATGCGCAGGCACCCGGAGCTCCATGTTCCCAGGTTGTTTTTTTCAATTTAAATTCTGCTTAATAAATTGTAGCACCGTCAATATGACGCGAGGCAGGTTGAGGTAATGTCAATTGAAGGCTTTATTAAGCAGAACTTTATCCCCAGCAGCGTGGTTACAGAATGCAGCTGCTGAGGGAAATGGAGGGAAAACTGGGTTCTTATACCGGCATTTCTGGGTGGAGTCCAGTAGGTGGCAGATCCTATCAGGACCTGGCATCCCTCCACCAATAGACTGTCGACACGTGGTGTACCGTATTACCCCTAATACATACCACCACACCCCCTTCCCTGGTCCTTGAGTGCACCACAAAGAGCTCACTCTTCCCTACGTTGAGTTTATACCCCAAAAAGTCCCCAAACTCCCTCAGGATCTGCATGACCTCCGCCATCCCCTCTACTGGATCCGCAACATACAACAACAGGTCATCGGCATACAACGACACCCGGTGTTCCTCTCCCCCCCGAA
This sequence comes from Scyliorhinus torazame, assembly GCF_047496885.1. NCBI lineage: Eukaryota > Metazoa > Chordata > Chondrichthyes > Carcharhiniformes > Scyliorhinidae > Scyliorhinus > Scyliorhinus torazame. The sequence continues at coordinate 37,035,814 of NC_092715.1, read as the reverse complement.
CCAATCCCCTCCATTTCCTGGACTCCCTCAGTGCCATGGCCAGCAGCTCAATTGCCAGTGCAAACAACAAGAGGGATAAGGGGCACCCCTGTCTCGTCCCCCTGTACAGCCGAAAGTACTCCGACCTCCGCCGGTTCATAGCCACACTCGCCACTGGGGCTCTATATAGCAGTCTGACGCAGCTGATGAACCCCTCCCCGAACCCAAACCTCCGCAACACTTTCCAAAGATACTCCCACTCCACCCGATCAAAGGCCTTTTCCGCGTCCATAGCTGCCACTACCTCCGCTTCCTCCTCCACCGAGGACATGATAATCACATTGAGGAGCCCCCGCACATTTGTATTTAGCTGCCTACACTTCAGGAATCCCGTCTGGTCCTCCTGAATCACCCCCAGGACACAGTCCTCAATTCGCCTAGCCAGCACCTTTGCCAGCAACTTAGCGTCAACATTGATGAGCGAGATCGGTCTATACGACCCACATTGCAATAGATCCTTGTCCCGCTTCAAGATCAAAGAAATCAGCATGGTCCCCTCCTCCCTTGCCTTATTAAAAGGCCTCACTAGCAACGGGCCCAACAAGTCCACGTATTTCCTATAAAATTCAACCAGGAACCCATCCGGCCCCGGGGCCTTCCCCGCCTGCATGTTCCCCAATCCTTTAACCAGCTCCTCCAGCCCAATCGGCGCCCCCAAACCAGCCACCTGCTCCAGCCCTCGGTGGAGGGGAAGCTCTCCCCAACAGATCCACTTTTTACTTAACTTATACTCGTTCTAATCTTTTAAAAATTAATTCTAAAACTAACATTATTACTAACCTCTCTCTTTTATCTTCCCTTGCAGGCTTGAACATCCTCCGAGGTCCGTGGAGACCTTTTGACCTGACCCGACCTGACCTCCACGACCTGGAAGTGGATCGGGCCCAAACCGGAAGTGAAGCCCCAACCTCGATTTGGAGCCGACACGGACATCAGAGCTCCCAACCCGGCCGAACTACCGACGCCAGCCCCCGGATCACCTTGCCCAGTCCCCGGAGCTCCCGACCCGACTCCCGACGGCAAGACCCTGTTCAACGCGACCCCCAGAGGCCCACCCAGCAACCTGACCCGGAGAAGCCCGCCCAACAACCCGACCTACCTGGTGATGGAAGAAAGAAAAATCCACGTGGAGGCCCGACCTGGCCTACTTCAAGATCCGACCCCAGGAGCGTCCAGGGAGGGAACAGACCACGGGACCCAGCCCAACCTGCCTCAGGAAGCCCCTGCCCATGGCCCAGGACCCCCGATACAGCAGAGACCCCGCACGAGGACCCAAACGCGCTGCAAGGTATTCCCGCGCCCGCAGAACGCCGGGACCCATCCGGATCGCAAACATGCCCCCCTAGCAACCCCTCTACCTCAACCAGTGCCCGGGACCATGCCAGACTCGACCCCAGATACGTAAACAGCACCCTGGTCCCCGCCAGCGCCCTGGACCCCGCCAGACGCAACCACCTACCTTCCACAAGAGCTGACATCGGTCATCGGATCCCAGGATCATCCAGCAGCAGCCGCCGACCAAGGAAGTGAGGGAAACGCGGCGGTCTGCAGGTTAGACTGAAGCAACGTGGTTTCAAGACCCCTCTCCCCAGCATACTCCTGGCAAACGTCCAAGCGATCAAAAACAAGCTGGATGAACTTAACGGCAGACTTACCTCTCAGAGGGAAGTAAGAGACTGCTGTGTGCTCTATTTCACAGAGACATGGCTCACCCCGCCTCACCGGACTGTGCCATACAACCTGAAGGCTTCTCAATTCACCGGGTGGACCGCACGGCATCATCAGGCAAAGCGAAGGGTGGAGGGGTGTGCCTGCTCATCAACTCCTCCTGGTGCTTGGATCTGGCGACCCTGGCGACCTACTGCTCCCAGACCTGGAATATCTGACCGTGAAGTGCCGCCCATATTATCTTCCACGTGAGTTCACTTCAGCCATTATCACAGCGGTCTACATCCCACCCCAGGCAGTAGTGAGGAAGGCGCTGGACGAACTATACACAGTTATAAACAACTACGAAACAGAACACCCGGAGGCCTTGTTCATTTTGGCCGGAGACTTCAACAAGGCCAACCTCAAGAGTGTACTGCCAAAATTCCACCAGCACATCTCCTGTCCCACCAGGGGCAACAACACTCTTGACCACTGCTACTCAAAAATCAAGGGCATCTACCGTTCCATCCCCCGACCGCACTTTGGGAAATCAGACCATAAGACTGTGCTCCTTCTCCCAGCATACAAGCAGAAACTCAAGCGGGAGAATCCAGCTAAGAAGGTTGTGCAGTGCTGGTCCGAGGAGACAGAAGAGCGCTTATGTGACTGCTTAGAGACAGTGGACTGGTCCATATTTAAGAACTCAGCGACCAACTTAAATGAGTATGCCACCACCGTCACAGATTTCATCAGCAAATGTGTGGACGACTGCGTGCCAAACAAAGCAGTACATGTGTTCCCCAACCGGAAACCATGGCTCAATCGCGAGATTGACTCCCTACTGAAGGACAGATCTGAGGTGTTCAAGACAGACGATCCTGACCTATACAAGAAATCCAGGTACGACCTCCGCAAAGCCATCTGAGATGCCAAGAGAGAATATCAAACCAAGCTAGAGTCACAGACAGACCCTCGGCGGTTGTGGCAAGGACTAAACAACATAACCGGCTACAAAGCAAAGTCGAACAGTATCTCTGGCAGCAGCGCACCCCTCCCCGATGAACTCAATGCATTCTATGCTCGGTTCGAGCAGGTAATCAACAATCTGCTGGCGCGTGCCCCAGCAGCCCATAATTCACCCATACCCACCATCACAGCTTCCGAAGTCAGATTGGCCTTCCTGATAGTGAACCCTCGGAAGGCGATGGGCCCGGACGGGATCCCTGGTCGTGCACTCAGAGCCTGCGCGGACCAGCTGGCAGTGGTATTCGCGGACATCTTTAACCTGTCCCTCCTCCACTCCGAGGTCCCCACCTGCTTCAAGAAGACCACCAGCATATCGGTACCAAAGAAGATCCAGGCAACGTGCCTCAATGACTACCGACCAGTGGCCCTGACTTTAGTCGTAATGAAGTGCTTCAAGAGGTTGATCATGAAGCGCATCACCTCCATACTCCCAGAACGCCTTGATCCACTGCAATTCGCATACCGCTGCAACTGGTCCACATCAGACACCATCTCCCTGGCCCTACACTCATCCCTCGAGCATCTCGAAAACAAGGACTCCTACATTAGACTCCTATTTATTGACTACAGCTCCGCCTTCAACACCATAATCCCAGCCAAGCTCATATCAAAGACCCAAAACCTAGGAATTGGCTCCCCACTCTGCAACTGAATCCTCGATTTTCTGACCAACAGACCACAATCAGTAAGAATGAACAACAACACCTCCTCCACAATAGTCCTCAATACCGGGGCCCCACAAGGCTGCATACTTAGCCCCCTACTATACTCCCTGTACACACACGACTGCGTGGCAAAACTTGGTCCCAACTCCATCTACAAGTTTGCTGACGATACGACCATAGTGGGCCGGATCTCGAATAACGACGAGTCAGAATACAGGCGGGAGATAGAGAACCTAGTGGAGTAGTGTAGCGACAACAATCTCTCCCTCAATGCCAGCAAAACTAAAGAAATGGTCATTGACTTCAGGAAGCAAAGTACTGTACACACCCCTGTCAGCATCAACAGGGCCGAGGTGGAGATGGTTAGCAGTTTCAAATTCCTAGGGGTCTCCAAAAATCTGTCCTGGTCCACACACGTCGACGCTACCACCAAGAAAGCACAACAGCGCCTATACTTCCTCAGGAAACTAAGGAAATTCGGCATGTCCACATTGTCTCTTACCAACTTTTACAGATGCACCATAGAAAGCATCCTATCGGGCTGCATCACGGCCTGGTATGGCAACTGCTCGGCCCAGGCCCGCAAGAAACTTCAGAGAGTCGTGAACACCGCCCAGTCCATCACACAAACCTGCCTCCCATCCATTGAGTCCATCTACACCTCCCGCTGCCTGGGGAAAGCGGGCAGCATAATCAAAGATCCCTCCCACCCGGCTTACTCACTCTTCCAACTTCTTCCATCGGGCAGGAGATACAGAAGTCTGAGAACACGCACGAACAGACTCAAAAACAGCTTCTTCCCCACTGTCATCAGACTCCTAAATGACCCTCTTATGGACTGACCTCATTAACACTACACCCTGTATGCTTCATCCGATGCCAGCGCTTATTCCGAGGGGCTCGTTGGTCTAGGGGTATGATTCTCGCTTTGGGTGTCGCAACCTCGAAATTTGCGAGAGGTCCCGGGTTCAAATCCCGGACGAGCCCTTTGATGAGGTTTTAGGGCAGCACGGTAGCCTTGTGGATAGCACAATTGCTTCACAGCTCCAGGGTCCCAGGTTCGATTCCGGCTTGGGTCACTGTCTGTGCGAAGTCTGCACATCCTCCCCGTGTGTGCATGGGTTTCCTCCGGGTGCTCCGGTTTCCTCCCACAGTCCAAAGATGTGCGGGTTAGGTGGATTGGCCATGATAAATTGCCCTTAGTGTCCAAAATTGCCCTTAGTGTTGGGTGGGGTTACTGGGTTATGGGGATAGGGCGGAAGTGATGACCTTGGGTAGGGTGCTCTTTCCAAGAGCCGGTGCAGACTCGATGGGCCAAATGGCCTCCTTCTGCACTGTAAATTCTATGAAATTCTATGATTATGTAGTTACATTGTATATGTTGTGTTGCCTTATTATGTATTTTCTTTTATTCCCTTTTCTTCCCATGTATTTAATGATCTGTTGAGCTGCTCGCAGAAAAATACTTTTCACTGTACCTCGGTACACGTGACAATAAACAAATCCAATCCAATCCAATCCAATCCTCCACCCTCGGGAACCTCAGCTGATCCACGAATTGTCGCATCCCGTCCTCCCCCGCTGAAAAGATCCCCATAGAAGTCCCTAAATACCTTGTTTATTCTCACCGCACTCCACACCGTATTCCCCCCTCTATCCCTAACTCCACCAATCTCCCTCGCTGCCTCACTCTTACGAAGCTGATGTGCCAGCATCCGACTCCACTGTGCCTCTGCTTTCCCCGTAGTCATCAGGTCGAATTTCGTCTGGAGGTTCCGTCGCTCCCTAAGTAGCCCCTCCTCCGGGGCCTCTGCATAACTCCTGTCCACCCTTAAAATCTCCCCCACCAACCTCTCCCTCTCCCTCCTCTCTCTCTTCTACCTGTGGGCCCTAATGGAGATTAGCTCTCCCCTGACCACCGCCTTCAACGCCTCCCAGACTACCCCTACCTGCACCTCCCCGTTGTCATTGGCCTCCAAGTATCTTTCAATACACCCCCGCACCCGCCCGCACACCCCCTCATCCGCCAACAGTCACACATCAAGGCGCCACAGCGGGCGCTGGACCCTCTCCTCCCCCAACTTCAGCTCCACGCAATGCGGGGCGTGGTCTGAGATGGCTATGGCCGAATATTCCGTTCCCTCCACTTTCGGGATTAGGGCCCTACTCAAAATGAAAAAATCTATCTGGGAGTAGGCTCTATGGACGTGGGAAAATAAGGAAAATTCCCTGGCCTGCGGCCTGGCAAACCTCCATGGATCCACTCCCCCCATCTGGTCCATAAACCCCCTGAGCACCTTGGCCGCTGCCGGCCTCTTACCCATCCTGGACCTAGAATGGTCCAGTGCTGGGTCCAGCACCGTGTTGAAGTCCCCCCCCCATTATCAAGCTTCCTACCTCCAGATCCGGAATCCGACCCAACATGTGTTTCATAAATCCGGCATTATCCCAATTCGGGGCATATACGTTCACCAGTACCACCCGCACCCCCTGCAACCTACCACCCACCATCACATACCGACCTCCATTATCCGCTACAATATTCAGTGCCTCGAACGACACCCGCTTCCCCACCAGTATTGCAACCCCTCTGCTCTTCGCATCCAGCCCTGAATGAAAGACCTGCCCTACCTATCCCTTTCTCAGCCCAATCTGACCTTCAAATGTGTCTCCTGGAGCATAACCACATCTGCCTTCAGTCCCTTTAAGTGCGCGAACACCCGGGCCCTCTTGACCGGCCCGTTCAGGCCCCTCACATTCCAAGTTATCAGCTGGATCAGGGGGCTACTCGCACCCCCCCCCCCCTCCCCCCGCCGACTAGCCATCTCCTTTTCTCGGCCAGCCACGTGCCCGCGCCTCCCGCACCCTCCAGTCCCCCAGGCGGCGGACCCCCGCCCCGACCACCTCTCCTACTTCCAGCTCCCCTTTGGCCAATGCAGCAGCAACCCAGTTCCCCCCCCTCCACCCCTCCTCCCCTCCCCCCTGCTAGATCCTCATCTAGCCATTTCGCTCCCCCCATGACACTCCCGTAAGTCAGCTGACTCCTGTTGACCCCGGCCTCTCCCGCGATTCCATCGACCCCCCAGTGTGAGAATCCCCACTTCCGTTGGCAGTCAGTGTGCGCTGCTCTCCAGCACTGCCCTTGCCCCCCCGGCCCCGCCCCCATCCTTCCCTAGCGCGGGAAAAAGCCCGCGCTTTCCGTCTGAGCCGGCCCCACCCCCTCTGGCGCAGCTCCTTTTTGCAGCCTTACCCCAACTCCCCATCCCCGGGCCTCCAACCCCCCTCTTCCTCCACGGGGCCCTGCCCCTCCAACACCGACGCCCACACTCTCCCACAGCCCCCACATCAAATTCATTCACCCATCCCCACCTAGTACCGAAACAAAAAGAACTTTCCCCAAACGCAGTAAACACAGTAAACATCCCCCCACGGCAAACCCTCAGTTTGAGTCCAACTTTTCAGCCTGGATAAAGTTCCATGCCTCATCAGGCGTTTCAAAATAGTGGTGCTGATCTTGGAACGTAACCCACAATCGCGCTGGCTGCAGCATTCCGAACTTCACATACTTCCGATGGAGAACCGCCTTAGCCCGTTTAAAACCACCTCTCTTCTTAGCCACCTCCGCACTCCAGTCCTGGTAAATACGGTGTGGTAAACCAGTGTTCCTATATGAAGGGTTGTACGGTAGAACCTGCACTACAGGTTCACCTGGGCCCCTGCATGCTAGCTCCGCCCAGGAGCCGGGTTACAAATATGCGTCGCCAGCCTCCGTTTGAATTCAACTTCGTCTCCAGCCAAATTGACCGTGCCTCAATTTATTAGTATCTGATTCAGAAGATGGACCTCTGGATCAAACCAGATCACCTGCAGCTGGATCCACACGCAAGCGACGCCAGAAAGGACTTTCAGCACTGGCTAGCTTGTTTTTGAAGCGTATATCAACGCGGCGTCGACCCCTGTTCCAGAGGCTCAGAAGATTCAAATCTTGTACTCCAGACTCAGCTCTAAAATCTTCCCGCTGATCCAGGATGCGCCCAATTACGCTGAGGCTATGACTCGACTCAAAGAGAGTTATGAGCAGAAGACGAACACGCTCTTCGCCAGACAGGCGCTCGCAACGCGTACTCCACTACCGGGTGAGTCAATCGAGGACTTCTGGAGTGCCCTGACCCCACTAGTTCGGGACTGTGACTGCCAGGACGTTACAGCTAAGGAGCACTCAGATCTCCTTATGAGGGACGCTTTTGTGACTGGGATTGGGTCCGTTGTTATCAGGCAGCGGCTCCTAGAAGGGGCCATGCGCGACCTCGCAGAGACTAAAACACTAGCGTTTTCCATGACTGTCGCCCTGCGCAATGTCCAGTCCTACGCCCCCAAACGCGCGGCCCACTCCTACGCTTTATGGGCCCCACAGGCAGCCACCCCAGCGGGGGCGCTACCCACTCAGCTACGCGCCAGCCAGTGATCTCCGTGGGGCCCCAATGCAATTTTTGCGGCCAAGAAAGACACCCCCGCCATCGCTGCCTGGCCTGCGTGCCCTTTGTAAGGCCTGCGGGAAGAAGGGCCGCTACGCAGCGGTGTTCCAGGCCCGCTCAGCGGCAGCGGTTGCCCCAACCCCCCCCCCCCCCCCACCCCGGTCACGGACAATGGGCGCCGCTATTCTCCCCTCCTCCCCAGGCTATGTGCGAGCAATGGGCGCCGCCATCTTCTCCCCCGCACAACACGTGCGTTTCATGGGCGCCGCCATCTTGCTCCACCCCCGCAACGGGCGTTCCATGGGCGCCGCCATTTTCTGACACCCAGGACCTCCGGGCGCCACCATCTTGTCCACCCCGCAGCACATGGAGACCAACGGCGTTTCAGGACCCCGACGCCGCGGCCGCCTCACTACCCGATGATCAACCACGACTCGCATCCATGGTAATCGACCAGTCCAGACCACACACTCTGACCAACCCATCCACCAGCGTGAAAGTCAACGGCCACGTGACCTCCTGCCTACTGGACTCCGGGAGCACCGAGAGCTTTGTACACCCAAATACGGTAAGGCGCTGCTCCCTTAAGGTACACCCTACCAATCAAAGTATCTCCCTGGCCTCCGGATCCCATCGCGTAGCAATCCGGGGGTACTGCACGGTCACGCTCACAGTCCAAGGAGTAGCGTTCTACGGTTTTCGCCTCTACGTCCTCCCTAACCTCTGCGCTGCACTTATCCTTCGCCTGGATTTTCAGTGCAACCTCCAGAGCCTGGCCCTTAAATTCGGCAGACCCTTACCACCCCTCACTGTGTGCGGCCTCGCGACCCTAAAGGTTGATCGTTCTTCCCTCTTTGCCAATCTAACTCCAGATTGCAAACCCGTTGCCACCAGGAGCAGATGGTACAGCACCCAGGATAAGGCCTTCATCAGGTCCGAGGTCCAGCGGTTGCTTCAAGAGGGAGTCATCGAGGCCAGCAACAGACCCTGGAGAGCTCAAGTGGTAGTGGTTAAGTCTGGGGAGAAATATCGAATGGTCGTGGACTACAGCTAGATCATCAACAGGTACACGCAGCTTGACGCATACCCCCTCCCACGCATATCTAACATGGTTAACCAGATTGCAGAGTACCGGGTCTTCTCAACGGTGGACCTGAAATCCGCTTACCACCAGCTTCTCATCCGTAAATCGGACCGGCCATACACCACCTTCGAGACAGACGGCCGGCTATATCACATCCTTAGGGTCCCCTTCGGCGTCACCAATGGGGTTTCGGTCTTCCAAAGGGAGATGGACCGAATGGTCAACCGGTACGGCTTGCAGGCCACTTTTCCGTACCTATACAATGTGACCATCTGCGACCATGATCAGCAGGACCACGACGCCAACCTCGCTAAATTTCTCCGCACCGCCACTCTCCTCAACCTCACGTATAACAAGGAGAAGTGTGTGTTCTGTACAAACCGCTTAGCCATCCTTGGCTCCGTGGTCCAGAACGGAGTTCTGGGGCCTGACAGCATGCGCCCCCTCATGGAGCTTCCACTGCCCCAAGGCCCTCAAACGCTGCCTGGGGTTCTTCTCGTATTACGCTCAGTGGGTCCCAAACTATGCGGACAAGGCCCGCCCACTCATACAGTCCACTCATTTCCCCCTGACGGTAGAGGCCCAACAGGCCTTCGCCCAGATCAGAGCTGATATTGCCAAAGCTGGAATGCACGTTGTAGACGAAACACTTCCTTTACAAGTAGAAAGTGACGCATCGGACGTCGCCCTTGCCGCCACCCTCAACCAGGCAGGCAGGCCCGTGGCATTCTTTTCCTGCACCCTCCATGCCTCCGAAATTCGGCACTCATCCGTCGAAAAGGAGGCCCAGGCTATCGTTGAGGCTGTGCGACATTGGAGGCATTACCTTGCCGGCAGGAGATTTACTCTCCTCACTGACCAATGGCCGGTAGCCTTCATGTTCAACAACACACAGCGGGGCAAGATAAAAAATGACAAAATCTTGCGGTGGAGAATCGAGCTCTCCACCGAGAACTACGAGATTAAGTATCGCCCTGGCAAACTCAATGAGCCCCAGACGCCCTATCCCAAGGTACATGAGCCAGCGCACAGGTAGACCGACTCCGGACCCTGCACGACAGCCTTTGTCACCCAGGGGTCACTCGGTTGTACCACTTCATTAAGGCACAAAATTTGCATTGTGGATAGCACAATTGCTTCACAGCTCCAGGGTCCCAGGTTCGATTCCGGCTTGGGTCACTGTCTGTGCGGAGTCTGCACATCCTCCCTGTGTGTGCGTGGGTTTTCTCCGGGTGCTCCGGTTTCCTCCCACAGTCCAAAGATGTGCAGGTTAGGTGGATTGGCCATGATAAATTGCCCTTAGTGTCCAAAATTGCCCTTATTGTTGGGTGGGGTTGTTGGGTTATGGGGATAGGGTGGAGGTGTTGACCTTGGGTAGAGTGCTCTTTCCAAGAGCCGATGCAGACTCGATGAGCCGAATGGCCTCCTTCTGCACTGTGAATTCTATGATATTTGCCCTACTCCGTCGAGGAAGTAAGGACGATCACCAAGGACTGCTAGGTCTCTGCGGAGTGCAAACCGCACTTTTACCGGCCGGACCGCGCGGTGAAGGCCTCCCGCCCCTTTGAACGCCTCAGCGTGGATTTAAAAGGCCCCCTCCCCTCCTCCGACCGACACACGTATTTCCTCAGTGTGATCGATGAATACTCCCCTTTTCCCTTCGCCAACCCATGCCCCGACATGACGTCTGCCACCATCATTAAAACCCTTAATTCTATCTTCACTCTGCTCGGCTTCCCCGCCTACATCCACAGTGACAGGGGATCCTCATTCACGAGCGATGAGCTACGCCAGTTCCTGCTCAGCAGGGGTATCACCTCCAGCAGAACGACGAGCTACAAACCCCGGGGAAACGGACAGTAGAAAGGGAGAATGGGACGGTGATGCGCAATCAATTACACTCAAGGCAAAGTGATTTAATAACTGGAGGCTTTAATCTACTGGAACCTGTTCCCCAGCAGCTTCGGTACAGAAAGTGAAGGCTGCTGGGACGGCACCATCTCTTATACTCCGCCTTCAGGGCGGAGCTATGTAATACAGCCAATGGTAGACTCCTGTGTCTAACCAATGGTCATCAGCCTCTCAGGTACCGCAATACCTGGTACTACCACAGACGGTATGGAGGGCCGTCCAGCTGGCCCTGCAGTCCAGAAATCTCCCGGCCTCCCGCTGGCAAGAGGTCCTCCCTGATGCACTACATTCCATTCGCTCATTACTTTGCACTGCTACTAACAGTACACCGCATGAACGTCTTTTTGCCTTCCCCAGGAAGTCCATATCCGGGGTATAACTCCCAACTTGGCTCACAGCTCCGGGAACCGTGCTTCTCCGTAAACATGTGCGGCTCCACAAGGCGGACCCGTTGGTGGAAAGGGTGCACCTGCTTCACGCAAACCCACAGTACGCCTACGTGGCGTTCCCCGACGGCCGCCAGGATACCGTCTCCCTCAGGGACCTGGCACCAGCAGGTTCCACCCCCACACCACCCCCGTCGCCCCCGTCGCCACCCCCTCCGCCCCCATCACCCCCGCGAGGACTGTCCGTCCTCCCCCTGCCCACCCCCGTTGATGAAGAGGATTTTGGCACGCTCCCGGAGTCAACTTCGACCACGACAGCGCCAACATCGCCGGCTCCACTTCGTCGATCCCAGAGGACGATCAAGGCGCCGGACCGGCTGAACCTCTGACCGGCCCACCGGATGACCAGAGACATTTTTTTTCCACTGTTCTGTAAATATTAAAGATTGTGAATTGTATATAGTTATCCACCACCCCCGCCGGACTCAATTTTAACAGAGGGTGAATGTGGTAAACCACTGTGTTCCTATATTAAGAGTTGTACGGTAGAACCTGCACTACAGGTTCACCTGGGCCCCTGCATGCTAGCTCCGCCCAGGAGCCGGGTTATAAATATGCGTGGCCAGCCTCAGTTTGAATTCAACTTCGTCTCCAGCCAAACTGATCGTGCCTCATACGGATCTCCGTGTTCTCCCACCTGCTGCTCCGTTCTTTTTTGGCCCATCTCAGGGCACACTCCCTGTCCATAAAGCGGTGGAACCTCACCAATATAGCCCTTGGCGGCTCATTGGCTTTGGGTCTCCTTGCCAGGACCCGATGAGCCCCATCCAGCTCCAGGGGCCTCTGGAAAGCTCCCACGCCCATTAGCGAATTGAGCATCGTGCTCATATATGCCCCGGCATCGGGCCCCTCCACTCCTTCAGGGAGACCCAGAACCCGAAGATTCTTCCTCCTCGACCTATTCTCCAGGTCTTCACATTTTTCCTGCCACCTCTTGTGCAGCGCCTCGTGCACCTCCACCTTCACCGCCAGGCCCAAGATCTCGTCCTCGTTTTACCGAGGCTTTTTGCCGCACCTCCTGGATCACCGCCCCTTGGGCCTTCTGGGTATCCACAAGCTTCTCAATCGCCGCTCCATTGGCGCCAGCATTTCTGTCTTCAGCTCCGCAAAGCAGCGTTTAAGGAATTCCTGCTGCTCCTGTGACCACTGCGCCCATGCTGCTTGGTCTCCACCCTCCGCCATCTTGCTTTTCCTCCCTCGCACTTTCCACTGCACCAGGATCACTTTTTTAACCGCTCCACTTCTGGTCCAATCCATACAATGTCGGGGGAACCTTGCTGTCACCTTCCCACACTGGGAGCCGTCGAACAATTGCCATTGGGGCCCCTCTGAAGAGCCCAAAAGTCCGTTCCCGGCGGGAGCTGCTGAACGTGCGACCTACCTAGGCATAGCCGCAACTGGAAGTCCTGCTCCTAGTTCTTATGTTCTATGTTCTTATATGGATTTCGGAATGCAAACCCTTAATGGAAAGAATTATTGTGAAAGAAGATTTGAAAGCGTGATTTTTGGGGGGAGTGGTGTTTTGACATTTAACTGGTGAGAATCTGAGGAGAAATCTAGACATTCAATTGAGGTTCTCAGTGAAGAATGGAGAGGGCGGCATGGTGGCATAGTGATTAGCACTTCTGCATCACAGCGTCAGGGACCCGCGTTCAATTCCAGCCTTGGATCACTGTCTCTGTGGAGTTTGCACTTTCTCCACGTGTCTGCGTGGGTTTCCTCCGGTTGTTCCAGTTTCCTCCCACAGTCCAAAGATGTGCAGGTTAGGAGGATAGACCATGCTAAATTGTCCCTTACTGTCCAAAGATATGCAGGTTCGGTAGGGTCATGGGGATAGGGTGGAGGAGTGACCCTAGGAAGGGTGCTTTTTCAGAGGGTTAGTGCAGACTCAATGGGCTGAATGGCCTCCTTCTGCACTGTAGGGATTCTTTGTCGATTTGACCACAGCCCTCTGATGTGTTTCAAGGAACGTGTTACTGGTGCAAGTCCTGCTATGTCGGGAGAATTTCGGGAGAGGTCCGAAAGGGGATTTGCGCCGGGCGCATAACAGTTTGTGATTCTTCCGGTCTGTTCATCTACCACTCCCCCCCACCCCAGCCCCCCGTCCCGTCCCACACCACCACCACCACCGTGCCGCCTGCCCACCTCCAGCAGGAAATCACTTGGGCGTAAATCACTAAAGGTCAAGGAAAGTGGGGACCAGATGCCATGGACTCCAAGTGGAAGCAAGGAGATGAGTAATCCCCCCCCCCCCCCCCCCCCCACTTACCTCCAGTGAGCACAAGTGAACAGCATCCCCTAGCCAGGTGCCATTGGGTGATCCTTCAAGGGAGCTGTGGATTGAGATGCTCAGGCTGGGTTAGAGGAGACCAAGTCGGGGATCTCTCCTGGGATGGGGTTTGATTTGGGTCTGTGAAGTCTTGAAGCTTTCGTTCTTCCATGTTTAACATGCCCTAACAGGGCAACTCACAGCTGCAGCCTGTCTATCCTAATATCACCTCACAGGATAGAGCCATTCTGCAGTTTAATTCTTGGAGAAGCATTTCACTCCCCACAAAGTTTCAATAGCCTCTGTGGTTTCACTGTTGCAGTATGCCTGCTTTTATCCCTTTGTACTTGCTTGTTTATATTCCATTTTAAACCCCATTGACTTTTACAAGCCTCTCGATTGACAGCTGAAGGTTATCTCAAAGAGATTGTTTGTTTTTATAGCACTTCATGGTCCATTAAATAGGAAGTGTTTCCTCCTTGTCCTCATAATCCTGGAGGCTGACATCACCTCATTGTCCCCACCACCCAGCGTCACCTCAAATATCTGCTGCCCAGAACACATCATCGCCACAACGGCCACGGGTTCTGCCCCATGCCCCTTCTGCCCCATGCCCCCTCATAGTCGCCCGTTGTCCCATCCGGCAGTTCCCTCCCTTCGCATCAGCAGTAATGGCGCCTTCATGTGCTGTAGCACACGGACGCCCATGGAAAGCTTAATGGCTCCTGCAAACACCAGTGCAGTCGTGTGCTCGGTGCTGCGAAGCTCTTGCCTACCCCTCATGATGCCTCACCCATGACCCTCAACCTTGCCAATATCGGATTTTCCCTCTGACCCTGTCTTTCTGCTGACAGTGCACTGACTCCCTGCGTGCGTGTAGGTCGGAGCACATTCCTTTGGACCAATGTTACAGGTTGGGGGTGAGGGTTAGTGATAGGGGCAAGGTTAGGTCCAGTGAGTGATGAGGCTGTCATTCCAGGATGTCCGTCACTGTGGGTTTCATGGGGGTCTCACTAGTGGCAAAGCTAGCTCAGTGGGCTAGACAGCTGGTTTGTGATGCAGAAGAAGGCCAGCAGCGCGGGTTCAAATCCCTTACCAGCTGAGAATTCTGAATTCTCCCTCCGTGTACCCGAACAGGTGCCAGAATGTAGCGACTAGGGGCTTTTCACAGTAACACCATTGCAGTATTAATATAAGCCTACTTGTGACAATAAACATTATTATTATATAGGAGGAGGATCAGAGTCAGGATGGAGAGATGGGCACGTCCTGTTGGAAAGGTGTCGATGACAGGCCCTCCAGCTTTCAGATGCAACATTTTTTGATGGTGACTATTTCAAGTGACAATTATCCAATCCCTAACTAAAGTGACTAACCTCACCCATGCCCACTTCTTAATCTTTCGTGGCCTGGTGCTACAGCTAGGCATCTCCTCAGGGTGGGCATCAGAGGTGGAGTTGGCCTGCTTCCTTATGTGCCCTGTGTCCTGTGATGTCCTTAGTAAGCATCCTCTGGAGGGCCTTGACCTGGAGAGCCCTGGCTGACATATTGGGTATCACTGGTGTCACCGTGCCATCCTGCTTTGGCCAGTGCCCCTGGGATGCACCGCTGTCAGGAGGGAGGGAAGCAGAAGGGCTGGAACTCCCCAAGTCTTCTTGGTGGAAGGCTCCGGGATGGGTTCCAGAACTTCCTACTCCCGTGGGATGTTTTTGGGCGTCTGTGTTACTCCACAGGGTGGAGGGCAGCTGGAGTGAACTTCATAAGCCGCTTAGTCACATTGGCTGCCAATCCTTGAGGCCTGCCATTGTCTCCACAATGGTGCCTGACCCCCTCAGTCACGGTCCTCTGTGAATGGGCGAAACTCTGGAGTGCATCTTCAATGTCCCTCTCTGTCTAGGACATGTCCCTCTGCGACTGGGCCATGCTGTCGAGGCCCTCAGAATGTGAAACCTGCCTGGGAGTTTGCCACTCATGGCTTGAATGTCCTGCTCCAGACTTTCCACTGAGGATACCACCTGTGCAGTTTTGGCCTGGGTGTCAGGCAATGTCAGTACAATCTCCTGCAATTGAAGGGTTCCCGGACTCCTCTAATTGGCCGTGTAGTTGCTGGAATGTAGCTGACAACCCCTCCTGGATTTCACCTTTGCACCTGCAGCAGCTCAGGCATTTTCTGAAGGCTCGGCATTTGGCTGAGGGGGCAGCTGTGTCCTGGGATCCAGCAGACACCCGACTGCCCACTCCGTTGGAGGTTCATGTCTCCACCTGACGTGCATCAGCAGTTGTGTGGTGCTCACCAGATAGTGACTCAAGAGCTTGTCTGCTAATCACACCCACTGAGGTGTGTGTCTCTGCACTGGTGGATGGTGCGGGTGATAGCTGTGATGCGTTGTCAGTGTCCTCCCCGGAGTTCTCTTGCGTTGCAGGGGGATCAGCGATTCCGGTAAGCCCAGCTCACCTGATGGAGATCCTGCAACACAAGGGACATGGGTTCAGCGAATGGGAAGGGCAAGGCTCTGGGAAATAAACAATTCACTTGAAATAGGTTGTGAGGTTGAAGGTGCAATGGATCCTCACATCTCTGGAGCAGTCCAACCTCACCGTCAGTAACTGTCCTCTCCCACGATCTTCAGCACCTTTTCCTCATTGGGGTGAGGATTTGCAACCCGGGCCTATCTTCTCCCTCCCGCTTTTATTATGGGCTATCTTCTCCTGCAGGGACAAAAAGAAAACATTGTGAGCTGGACACCAGGCAGGTCAGGGGTCGATAGCAAGTGCCATGTGTACCGTGCACCGTACCTAATCCCTGAGGGGTTGTGATTAGGTGTGCGGCGAGGGGTTCTGAGGACGATTCTAGGAGGCCGGGTGTTGGGAGGGTACAAGGTGGCTGCGAATGGATTGAGGGTGGGATTTCAGGTGTGGAGGACGGGATTGATGCCAGGAGGAGAACTCACCCTTGGAGCTTGAATGAGGTAATTCATTTTCTTGCAGCATTGGACATCGGTCCTCCATGTCAGGCTTTGGGCTCTGACTGCCACAGTCACCACATCACAGGCTGGGTTAGCCTCTCAGCATCTGGGTCCTCCCTCCACTCGGGTGTACAGGGTGCCCCACCACTCCTCTATGTCATCCAGAAACCTGTTCAGGTCTCCCTCTAGGAAATGAGGAGAAGGTTTCTGTGATGTTCCCTGTTGAGTTCCTCAAGATGGTTAAAAGTCGTAGTGCTGACGAAGAACATCAAACTATGTATTTCAAACAAAGCTAATTTATTTACACTACTTTAAATAATTCGCACAACTTGCAAAGTAATGGCTAAGAAAATAAAAGTATTAAATACATGTTACAGAAATCTATAATATCTAACTATGTTGTCTTTCACGAACACCTTCTTCCAGAATCCCAGGAGTCACAGTATATTTATATGACTACTCTGCGATGCCATCTAGTGCTGAGATACATGAACATCATCTTGTTAACCGTTTCCGCTCCCTACATTATACATATCATTACTGGCTCCACGCTGCCATCCTCTTGACTTGACTGGGTGTGAGTGCTGAGGGACCATTTAGATGCAGCTCCCCTTTTGTTAGCTGCGAGTAGCTGAGCGGTGAGTTGGGCGAATCAGATGCTTCTCTCCGTGTGATTAACGCGGGGAATGTTTTTTTTGTTGCACTAATTGCAGGTGGATTGCGATCAGAATTGCGCTGACCCATCCGGCCGGAATCACACCGCATTTCCTGCCGGAGGTGACATTCCCTCATTTTTAGGGAGAATTGTGCCCAAAGTTTAAAAAAAAAGATTGACTGTGATCCATTCCATTTATGTTGGAAATTACAGAGAAAATTAGCAGCAAAATCAAAATGACATGCTATAAAAATAAATGTTGCCTTCGAACAAAATAGGTCAGCCATGTTAATTTTTAAGCACAACTGTTATTTTCCCTGATTTGATTGTTCTGCTGTTGTTCAGAGCATTTGTTTGGACTTCATTACAAATCGGGGAAAGAGAATATTTTAATAGGTGTTTCTGGAGGAAGATTGCCTGTTTAACATGCATTTTTAACCAGCATATTCTTGTAAGACAGTAAAAAGTGAAGTCATGAACATAATTCAGGAAAATCATTTGGGGATAACAGCAAGCGTATGAGTCGTTCAGTTCTGATATAAGACTCTTAGAGGAATGAACAGAAATGAGTTTTTCTAACAACCAATACAAATTGATTACAACAAAATTTCCATTTACATAGTTCTTTATTATATTCTTTATTACAAAGTACTTTGCAGAATAATTACTTTCAGGAGAACAATGATCACATTTCCACAAACATTCAAACTCTCCACCACCGACGAACAGTGGCAGCCATGTGTACTATCTACAAGATGCACTGCAGTAACTCGCCAAGGTTCCTCAGGCAGCACCTTCCAAACCCACGACCACTACCATCTCTAGAAGGACAAGAGCAGCAGATAGCTGGGAACCCCACCACCTGGAGGTTCCCCTCCAAGTCACTCACCACCCTGACTTGGCAATATATCGCCGCTCCTTCACCGTCGCTGGGTCAAATTCCTAAAACTCCCTCCCGAATTGCATGCTGGGTGTATCTACACCTCAGGCACTGGAGCGGTTCAAGAAGGCAACTCACCACCACCTTCTGAAGGGCAATAAGGGATGGGTAATAAATGCCGTCCTAACCAACGACGCCCACATCCCATAAATGAATTTTTAAAAAACTCTGCTTTTATGTAGAAAGACTTGCATGAAACCCAGAGCTGAACATGCTTTATCCTAATGTATGTGTTTATGCCTGGAGTAGACTGAATTGATGTTAGTTTGAGGCATCCATGGATGGATTTTCCATTCCTGAGACTAGTGTTGAGGCCGAGGCAGAATTCATGAGGTCCGACAGCAAGAAAACTGCTGCCGCATCTGGACCGATTCAGCAACTGTTGAGGTCTGGCACTGGCGCCACATGGAACACGGTCGATTCCAATAAAAAACGGTGCCTGATCCACCGGGTCCAAGATTGACACTCAGGAAACGGACAAGCTTTCAGCACAGTGAGCAGCACGGTAGCACAGTGGTTACCACAATTGCTTCACAGCTCCAGGGTCCCAGGTTCGAACTTGAGTCACTGTCTGTGCGGACTCTGCACGTTCTCCCCGTTGCGTTGTAATGATCTGTACATCTGTACATACATCTGCACATACACTAGGGACTACAGACAAATGTAACAGCCACAGCATCACTAGAGGGCAGCATCAGAGACGGGTATAAAGGGTCCAGCCCAAGGGAGGATCCGCCTCTTTCAGAAGCACAAGGCTAGTGAATAGCAGCAGACAGAGACAGCTCAGCATAGGCAGTTTACCTTCGCTTCACTGGTCATACCTCTTGACTGTATTCTATCTAGTTTAGCTCTGAAACAGAACAAACCTACTGAATAAAGTATTTGTGTTAACTGGAAGTCTACAATCTTTATTCAGACTTAGAGAATGACATATGATATCAGGAGTGATTTCAGAAAGCTAGCTCGACACCGAATCATCATTTAGAAAACAAATTCGTTAAAAATGGCGCGAACACTCACCACGAGGCGGAGGCAGGGTTGAATCGGAGAAACACGGAGGTTCTGAGCGGCAGCCATATTGAGAAAGGAGCCGCACATGCTCAGTTGCGAAAAAAGGGCACAGTACAGGAAACTCAGTGTGAGCATGGGCAATCGAGTCCTACGCATGATGTCACGGGCACCATGATGTCAGAGGGCCAGGACCACGCCCACTTAAAAGGGAAATGCACAAAAATGAACAAAAACAGCTTAAGGGGCTGGGGCACACTAGGCTAAATCACTGGCTTTTAAAGCAGACCAAGGCAGGCCAGCAACACGGTTCAATTCCCATACCAGCCTCCCTGAACAGGTGCCAGAATGTGGCGACCAGGGGCTTTTCACAGTAACTTCATTGAAGCCTACTCGTGACAATAAGTGATTTTCAATGAAATTTGCATTTCAAAAGAAATTTAAAGCTGCAAAACCCAATTTTCTTGCCTCAAAAGACAGAACAATGCCCGAACCTACACCAGCAGTTGAAAATAACTTTCACAACACCCTGGAACAAGCAGTTAGCACCGCCGTAGAAGATAATATGGTCCTTGTAGACTACGACTCAGACGAAGATTTCATCTTGGGAGATGGCTACCCCAGGACGAAATCCGAACCGCAACTAGAGGTGTTGTACTGTGAAGACCCCGACGATGAGTTCTTCGGAATGGGGAATCTTCAGCCCAGCATATATGACATCCCGACTTGTGAGTGCAGGATTATGCTGCGGCCTGACACCAAGTAACAGAGAGGGGGCGATGCCAGACTCCGCAGAGAGCGATGACAGACTCCACAGAGAGAGCGATGACAGCCTCCACAGAGAGTGCGATGAAGGACTCCACAGAGAGAGCGATGACAAACTCCACCAAGAGAGCGATGAAGGACTCCACAGAGAGAGCGATGACAGACTCCACAGAGAGAGCGATGACAGCCTCCACAGAGAGAGCGATGAAGGACTCCACAGAGAACGCGATGACAAACTCCACCAAGAGAGCGATGAAGGACTCCACAGAGAGAGCGATGAAGGACTCCACAAAGAGAGCGACGCAAGCCTCTTCAAAGAGAGTGATGCAAGCCTCCACAGACAGCTCGGTGACAGACTCAAAAATGGAAGCAAGCAAATACTCCATAGCGAACGCCATGCATGTACAAGACCATGAAGATCTATTAAGCTTATTTGAGTCACCAGAAGAAGACACTGAATGTCTACCCACTGTATGTGAGACAAGTGACGAAGAAATCACAATTCCCATACAGGATGTGCAGGATCACAGTGAGACGGACATGTCTCAGCTCGTCTGCACAGAAGCACTCAATAATCAGAGGATGGCCACTCATGAGTCCAGAGAGACCACGTCAATTGAAATCTTGAAGATTTTGACTCCAGAAGAGAGGCACCAAGAGTCCACAGAGACCACGTCAATAGAAATCTTGAAGATTTTGACTCCAGAAAAGGAGCACCAAGAGATCACAGATGATTCAAATGAACCTGAAATGACTCCAAAAGAGGAGCACCAAGGACTCAATGATGATTCAAGTGAACCAGACATGACTCTAGAAGAGGAGTACCAAGTAAGCAAAGAAGAGGAATCAAATCCACCACAAATGACTGATGTCGCCAACATCAATGCAACATCAGATCATTCTCACAATTCTCAAGAAGATATGCTCAATGTAGCAGATACCACAAAGGACACTGACACCAATAACTGTGACAATGACTCAAATCATCCACATGGCACACTCATTGAGTGCAACAAGAACAACAAAAACCGCAAGAAGCACAGCAGAAACAAGAACAACAACAGCAACAACAAAAACAACATGCAGCGCAACAAGAACGACAAAAGCAACAAGAAGCATCCCAGAAACAACAAGCACGGCAAGAAAAAGAACAAGAATAAAAGCGAAAACAACGAAAACAGAATCAACAAGCGTGACAAAAAGAACAACAAGAACGAAAACAACAAGAACGCCAACGAAAACAACCAAGACAGAAACGACAAAAACAACAACAAGAATGACAATGAAAACAACAAAGACAGAAACAACAGAAACAACAACAACGAAACAACGACCTGTACAATATGGTACAACTCTGCACGTGAAGGACAATGCCACAGCACACTGCAAAACAATGACAAGACTACAAACATGCCATGGCATGATAAAGAATCTCACAAATTCACATCTGCTCCAGAACAAACAAGCAAAACAGCTTTCACGAACGATAATGCACAGAATCAATACCCCAAACACAGGAAAACGTCGAGGTCAGACAATGGTGCGACACAGAATCGCTACCCGCAATCAAATGGAACAGGGGAAAAAGGTGTCCACATCATTAAACGACTCATCAGCAAAGCAGCCGAGTCATGTTCCGACATCAACCTAGCTCTGTTATCGTACCGAACAACCTCATTGAGCTCAGGACTGTCGCTAGCGCAAATGCTCTTCGGCAAAGACATCCGGACAACCCTACCGGCAAAGCAATTCCGAGGCCCAGGCAATGCACCGGTTCTCGACGACATGCAGGCACTATGCTCCAAACAAAAACTATACTACGATCAACATGCGATCCCACTCAAGCCACTGACAATAGGTGACACCATCAGAATCAGGGACCCAGAAGGCGATGGTCTGAGTCAGCCACGGTGATCAGGCAGGAGGCACCATGTCCTACATTGTCAAATCGTCTGCGGGAGTACTTTTTTGCGGTAACCGCCGGGATCTATTAGGGATTCGACCTGCAACGCCAGTATTTCCCACACTGGACTTGACTGAGTCCATTTGTCCACAGGACGTTCCTCGCCACACAACGCCAGACAGTACTCTTGATGACATCAAATCATCATCCCTACTACCACCATTGAGACGCTCCAGCAGAAGCCTTAAGGCACCCGACTGGCTAGATTTGTAACGACACTTCAACTCACGCATAAGATAAATATGGACATTTCTCACGATGGACTCACAACACTGTTAATTGTTTCTGTATTACTTTTATCATTTTCACAGTGTGCAGATTTGCATATTCTCACCACTTGTTATGTACAGTTTTCTTGAGGCCAGTCTAGAAAACATGTCCAATAAAAGGGGGGGAATAAAGTGATCTGTACATCTGTACATACATCTGCTCATACACCAGGGACTACAGACAGATGTAACAGCCACAGCATCATAGAGGGCAGCATCAGAGACGGGTATAAAGGGTCCAGCCCAAGGTAGGATCCGCCTCTTTCAGAAGCACAAGGCTAGTGAGCAGCAGCAGCAGACAGAGACAGCTCAGCATAGGCAGCTTACCTTACCTTCACTGGTCATACCTCTTGACTGTATTACATCTAGTTAAACTCTGGAAACAGAATGAACTTACTGAATAAAGTATTTGTGTTAACTGGAAGTCTACAATCTTCATTCAGACTTAGAGAATAACATACCCGTGTCTGCGTGGGTTTCCTCCGGGTGCTCCGGTTTCCTCCCAAAGTCCAAAGATGTGCAGGTTAGGTGGATTGGCCATGCTAAAATTGCCCTTAGTGTCCAAAAATAAAGGTTAGGTGAGGTTACTGGGTTACGGGGATAGGTTGGAAGTCTGGGCTTAAATGGGGTGCTCTTTCCAAGGGCCGGTGCAGACTCGATGGGCCGAATGGCCTCCTTCTGCACTGTAAATTCTATGATAAGCTGCAGCTGCATATACGCACTTCACTCCCTACACACACTCATACTCATCCAGCCAACAAGATGGCACTGGTTGCGCTGGAGCCCGCTCATTTCATTGATGAGTTGGCTGGGGCCAGAGGGCACGTAGGGGGGTGGCTTGGGGGGACACTCATACGACCCGTGGCACTAAGTTCACAGTGGGCTATCAGCAGTGTACGCAGCCGCATGGCTGCCTTGCAGGCTGCGGCAATGGAGTTCCGTGCCCATCCACCCCAACCCCTCAGCCCACCTCCTGGCCGCTCCCACTGGCCCTGACAGAAGCCTCCTGAACAGAGGCACAACTGTCAGCATACTATGGTGATGTTGGACACTTTCCATACCCCTTCTCTCCCTGCCGGCAGGAACGGCGCTTGTTTCACAATTTTTAAAACACAATTGAAACCCCGGTGGAGGCGGAGAATTGTGGAAGTCTCGGAGAATACCGGGTTAGGCTTGCTAATTATGCAAACGGCATTTACTGTATGTGTGGCGTGGAACGCATTGACGCCACTGTCGAGGCACTGGAGAATGTCGATTTAGCATGAACCCGGCGCCCGCCATGATTTTGGGGTCAAAACCACTCCTCCACCCAATCGCGTTTCCCGATTTCAATATCAGACACCCTGCCCTGGTATGTTATTATGAGTTAGAAACATACAGACCATTCCTGCATTCCAGGACAGTTAGATAGTCAATTCTGGGTTTAACGAGTGGTCTGCAATGGAGCCTGGGTGTTTGAAGGGTAATTGACAGTTGAAATATGTGCTTTGTGGTAATATGCACTCAGTGTCAATTCAAAACAAATTCAAAAATTTGCCAGAGACTTGTCAATTCTCATAGTTTTTTTCAAAATACTTTTGCTTTTATGATGTTTAAGAATGTAATTAAAGGTACGATACATTTGGTACAAGATGTTGATGAGGCTCTTTGGCAGGCTGGTAGCTTGCCCACATTGGACGGAGCACAGTGTCCTTCATTGTTCTTCCACAATACCATTGCTGTGCTTCGTCCTCCATGACTCGCCTATTCAATCGGTGCTTATCAATAAATGTCTCTGGGCATTGAGTAGCAACTCAACCATCTGGATCAGTTTACTCCTGTCCATCCTAGAGATACTGGGGGGCAAGCGTACATCGCTTGAAAGTTTAGATGAGAGGAGCTAACACATACACAAGTGCCATCTCCAACAAGAAAGGATCTAACCATCTTCCCTTGACATTCAATGGCATTACTATAGTTGAATCCACCAATATCAATACTCTGGGGGTCACTATTGAACTGGATCAACTACATAGATACTGTGGCTGCAAGATCAGGTGAGAGGCTTGAAAGTCTCCAAAGAGTAACTCAGTTCCTGACTCCACAAAACCAGTTCTCTGTCCATAAGGGGTAAGTCAGCAGGGTGATGGAATACTCTCCACTTGCCCGCATGAGTGCAGCTCCAACAACACTCAATAAGCTCAACACCATCCAGGACAGAGCACTTGATTGGCAACCCATCCAACACGATAAACATTCACTCCCTCCACCAATGCACAGTGGCAGTAGTGTGTACCATCTACACGATGCACTGCAGCAACGTATCAAGTCTCCTTCAACAGCTCCTTGCAAACCTGTAACCTCTACCACCTCGAACGTTAAAGGGGATAGATGCATGCGAATTGCACCACCTGCAAGTTCCCCTCCAAGTCATTCACCACCCTGACTTGGAAATATATTGCCGTTCCTTCACTGTCATTGTGTCAAAATCCTGGGGCTCCCTCCCTAACAGCACTGTAGATTTACCTACACCACATGGGCTGCAGCGATTCAAGAAGACAGAACCACCACCTTCTCAATGGCAATTAAGGATGAGCAACAAATGCTGGCCTAGGCAGCAATGCCCAAATCCCATGAATTAATATATTAAAAAACAAACAGGTATGAATCAGGGACCTTCCTGCTTTGTGGAATTCAGTTGCAGACTCGATGATATTCTTGGTTTAACAGGGTACCAAACTCATTTTCTTGAGGATTTGAGAGTAATTCTGTCTGGTTTCGATGCCCTGAGGATTTGTAATATATTGAACATATATTTTCACAGCATATGGCATGTGCAGCACTTTTGCTGCAAATTCCTGTGTCAGACTAATTAGATTTGGGATTTCCGTACAGTTTTCTTCTCCGAAAGCTAATAAGTACATTTAACTTGAGAAACCTGTTTGTGTGTTTTAAAAATCTACCAGGTCGCAGCGATTTGTGAAATCCAAATTCATCCTTGAGTTTTTAATTGCCGAGAAAAAAATGTGAATTTTTATACTTTGCTTAAAGTAAATGCTGCACGTTGCTGATCATTCATGAATATTCCACCTCAAGAGCCCATCTGTTGCCAAGGGATGCCTCGAGGGTTTGACTCCATACCATATGTCTGACAGTAATTATTCAAATTCTTTATTAAACAAACGAATATACCGACAGAGGGCTGCATGTTTGCATTAGTACATACATTCACTTGGTGTGACTGTCCTGTGACTGCCTTGGTTCTGATGGTTGTGTCATCTGTCTGACAAGGTGTGGTCTGTACGATAGCACGTTCTGTCACACCTGACTGCTAAATTGGTCTGAAATTTGCTCAGGCAGCTTCTAATTTCGTGACCCCAGTAACGACGGTGAAGATGCCGATAATGATATTAAACTTCAATTTGCCAGCTTCATTAGGAATGGTGCACAGAGAAAATCTTCCTGCTTTGTTGATGATGATGCCGGCAATTAATAAGTGGATTTACCATCTCCAACTAATTTGCTTCCTTTATTACTCCAGTGATTTTATTTGCTTCCTTTCATAAAAGTCCTTTCATCTCGAGATTATCAAACAGTTGCTACTCTCTCATAAGAGCAGAGCATGGAAATCCATGGGTTTTGTTACTGTTGCTCTATTTATTTATCTCGGTGATCCACAAGCCTTCCCTTATATCGATCAAATGACCACACAACCAGTTAGTTAGTTCAAAAGATGGTTTATTTACATACACAAGAGTTATCTGAACATGCAAACACAATGTCTACTACGAGTTAAACTATACCTATCAGCTACAATAACTTATACTTAACTTCAGGGTGACTGGCATTGTGCAAATGGATAAGGCCTTTATCTGGATTTCACTTGGCTGGTTCGAAGAAAGTGGCTCTGTCTCTGCTGGGCTCATCCGTCAGATAGCGATCGTTGGTCTTGAACTTACCTGGCTGTTCCTGTACAGTTGGGCTGGCACAGGCCGGATCCAAAAGAGACAGAACACATGGCTGCGCTCTCTTTTATCCCTCTGGGATTTCGCGCTCTTTGAGGCGGTCCTTAACCTTGGACCCAATAGTTCGACAGGGCTCTGATCACTGTCTTCGATTTCGATCAATAAAGGGGCGGGTACCTTGGCAGGTACTTAGCGGTCATTGACCTTGGCAGTTGTGCTTTCTGAGTAAGGGGAGTGGCGGCGATCAGTCTGTGGCTGTACCGGTTGCTTAATTGGAGTTCTATTGTCCTGGGAAAATGGGCCATTAAAATGCAAATGAGCGGGGGTTTCGATCAGGTCTGGTTATCTGTGTTTTAGATAGACATAGGCTGTGTACCTGTCTGAGTCCTGGGTTGGCCATAATTCCCAAGGTCCTTTGCAGGTGGCCATCTTAGATGGCTACATTACGCTGCCCATGTGAAATATATTCCACTATGAACTGTTGAGCCAGCAGTCAGATACATTAAACACACAGACGATGGGTCAATTCTTAGTATCAACAGAGAACTGGCAGGTGACGGTCCAAGTGGGAGACCCGTACCATTCATAGACCTTCTTAGAGGGTGCTCAACGGGCACCATGGGTGAGTGCAAAATCTGTGGCTCACACACTGAGCAGGAGGGATATTCATCATTCATATTTTGGGGGGCTGGTGGGGAGGGGAGTGGGGGAGGGAGGGGGTGAAGTCATAGAGCTTTACAGCACAAAAAGAGGTCCCTCGGCCCATCGTGTCTGCACCAACCATGAAGTACCATTATTCTAATGCCATTTTCCTGCACTTGGTCCGTAGCCTTGTATGCTTTGGCATTTCAGGCACTCATCTAAATGGAGAGGAAATGATCTGGGGGTGGGCGAGAGAGGAGGCCTCATATAGGCTAGCCATTTTATGGATCTAATAGGACCAGGAGCTGGAGCCCTCTGGTTCACCCCGCCAAAAAAATTAATTAGATATTTTCTAGGCCATTTTGTCAGTGACCATCATCACTTTTTCTTCCTTCGGCAATGATGCAGGTAGCAATGAACATAGCTTCCATCTTCCTGGCCTTCTTCTTTCTATAGGAGGAAAACAAAGAATTCAGCATGAACGTCCAAAGGTCCTGTTTCTTCCCATAACACCTAATGAGTTACTGTGGGTTAAAGGGCTGAGTAATATTGCAGATAAACATTCACTCCTGAAACCCTGCCCAGCAGAGGGTGCATTTGCACAATACCCTTCCCCTCCCTTTTAGATGAGGAAACAAGACTTTTTGGCATTGTATGTTTAGTCAGGATGCGAGATTATTTGGTGGTGAGGTGAATAGCCCAGGTTCTCATGTGTGAATCTCCTGATTTTCTTCTTGCTCCCGGGAATTTCGAACCTGTGATCAAGGGGTTAATCCAAGGTGATCAGTTGATGCCATTTATCGATATTCATCAGGCATGAATGCCCTTCATTGATACCTTTCCAATTTCCCTACAATATGAATAAAGGACTCATAACCTGTCTCAGCTGTGCATCTCACCTCATCAGGGAATACTCATATCTGTTGGGTGGCCCTTTACTCAGCCCCCCCAGTGCCATGTACCAATTGTCCAAAAGGCCCCCACAGATCTAAACAGCTGTATTTGTCCATATTTAAATTGTTTCCTGTTCTATTATTTCATGTCGCAAGATGTTGGTGCTGAGGTCTCAGTGCCAGACCAGCTTGGTCCCAATGTGTAAGTGTGGAAATCTCTCCCAATGTCTTGGTGGAGCATTGGCAAAGTGCCATGCCATGGCGTTGTCACTGGAGTAGTATTGCTCTGGGCACGAGGTTCAAATCCCACCATGACAGATGGTGAAATTTGAATTGAGTAAAGATCTGGAATTGAAAGTCGATTGATGACCATGAAACAATCTGGTTCCCTCATGTCCTTTAGGAAGGAAATCTGCCGTTCTTACCTGGTGTGGCCTACACGTGACTCCAGGTCCACAGCAATGTGGTTAACTCTTAAGGCAACTAGGGACAAGCAATAAATGCTGACCCAGCCAGTGACGCCCACACCCCATGAACAAAACAAATCATCCCCATTTATTACTATGTTGTCATAGCAGCCAAAAAGGGCCATGGGAGATGGGTGTGGGACATGGGTTGGTATGGAGGGTGTATGCAGTCATGAGGGTAGGTGGCATAGGTTGACAAGAATGGGGCATGAGTGGTGCGCGGGAGGGGGGGGTGGTGAAGGGATGAGTGCTGGAGGGCTGTTTAATGTTTTATTGTTTTTTTTTTATTTGACATAATGCAGGTTGAGCAAAGCAGCCCCTCTGTGCAGCCCACCTTCACACCCAACAGCCTCTGAACTCATCCTGGGGTTGCCCACCACGACTCCCATTTTCAGCCCCCCCAACCTGGCAAAACCACCCTCCCCAGACCAAAAATCCAAACCTGCCGGCATTTTCTCCCAGGTCGAGTTTGCAAAGTCGGGGATTGTCCCAACTCTGTGCGACCAATACAGGAGCGGAAATTCAGGCCTGCGTTTTGAGTAAGCTTCGAACAACGGCAGGTGTGAATTCCACAGAAACATTCATTTTGGTACGGCCATTCCACGTAGGGAGGCCGCCACCCATGGTTATTAATGTGGAACTTTCTGGAAACGCGATAGTCTGTGTTGAATGAAGCAAAGGTCACCTGAGCTTGGTGGTCATCTGAACGGTTCACCAGTGCCTATTTTAATCAATAAGAAGACTTACAA
Organism: Scyliorhinus torazame; assembly: GCF_047496885.1. Taxonomy (NCBI): domain Eukaryota; kingdom Metazoa; phylum Chordata; class Chondrichthyes; order Carcharhiniformes; family Scyliorhinidae; genus Scyliorhinus; species Scyliorhinus torazame. The sequence continues at coordinate 37,006,988 of NC_092715.1, read as the reverse complement.
TGGCAGGTTAAAGTCCAACAGGTTTGTTTCAAATCACTAGCTTTCGGAGCACTGCTCCTTCCTCTAGTGAATTCACCTGAGGAAGGAGCAGTGCTCCGAAAGCTAGTGATTTGAAACAAACCTGTTGGACTTTAACCTGCCGTTGTAAGACTTCTTACTGTGCTCACCCCAGTTCAATGCCGGCATATCCACATCATATTTTAATCAAGTAAAAGGCAGTTCCAGAAGCTTCCATACGAGTTCAATCCATGTGTAAAGTTATGAACAAGGCATGCCTTTACTGAGCGTGACACAACGATGCACCCTTTTTAAAACAAAGTATATCATTTAATGCAAACATACTCCAGCCAAGCCATTGCATTTCACACAACCAGGCTATAGTTGGCCACAATATCAGCAGCACTCTTTCAGCATATGCAGAACTAATGGACACCACAAGTGATTCTCTGCTCCTGAATAGTTCATATTATTTGATCAGGTGAGTCAGAGCGATAAATCACTGCCAATTATTAGTTTCCCCAATTACATTAGTTCTCAGTTGATATCATGCTGGATACCAATATCTGAACTGTCCTTATTATTTCTGTTGTTGATGCTATTTGCAGCTGGATGTTGATGCTTCAGTATCTGCAAGAAGATCTAGGGAGCTCCCATCCTTCAAACTTGCCACTCACAGAAATGCTTTACAGAATAATATCAACACTGGAGATGGAAAGTAGTTTAATGTATTGTAGTGAAGAATGGAAGGAATCTTTACTATTGCGGTCATCAAAATCATGGAATCACTAGTGTAGAAGGAGGCCTTTTGGCCCATCGAGTCTGCGCTGAAAGAGCCCCCATCCCCTACCCTATCCCCGTGACCCAGTAACCCCACCTAACCTTTTTGACACTAAGTGGCAATTTAGCATGGCCAATCCACCTAACCTGCCCATCTTCGGAATGAGGGGGGAAATCGGAGAATCCAGAGGAAAAACACGCAGACACGGGGAGAAAGTGCAAACTCCGCACAAACAGTCACCCAAGGCTGGAATTGAACCCGGGTTCCTGGCACTGTGAGGCAGCAGTGCTACCCATTGTGCCACCAAAGCAGGGAAAGCTTAACGACAAGGAAAAAAATTAATTACAGAGTATAGCCATGGCCAATGCTCCATATCTCTGCCATGTTTTTGGTCCTGGCTCCTCAATGCAGTGACTCACCAGAATCAAATCACCAATCTTGAAATGCTGTTTCATCTGCTGTTCTACTCCCCTCTTACTCCATGATCATATGACTATATGACACAGTAACTGATGTAGGTCATTCGGCCCATAGATTCTGCTTCACCATTCAATGAGATGTGATGCAAAAATCTTCAACTCCATTTTCGCACCTTATCCCCGTAACCCTAGATTCCCTTCCTGATTAAAAATCCGCCTCTCTATGCCTTGAACATACTTAACAACCCAGCCTCCAATGAATTCCACAGGTTCCCTACCCTCTGACAGGAGAAATTGCTCTTCATTGCCATCTTAAATGGGTGACCTCTTACTCTGACATTATGCCCCCTGGTCCTAGACTCTCCCACGAGGGGAAACAACCTCTCCGCATCTACCCTGTTAAGCCCCCTGAGAATCCAATATGTCTCAATAAGGTCGGCTCTCATTCTTCGAAACTCCAATGAGTCCATGCCTAATCTACTCTGCCTCTCCTCATAAGAAAATCACTTCATACCCAGGATCAACCTACTGAACCTTTTCTGGACCACCTCAAATGCCAGTATATCTTTCCTTAGATAATGAGACCAAAACAGTATTCCAGGTGTGATCTAACTACGGCCATGTATAGTTTCAGCGAGGCTTGGCTATTTTTATACTCCATTCCCTTTGAAATAAAGGCCATTGTCCCTCTTGCCGTCCCTATTGCTTGCTGTACCAGCATGCCAGCTTTTTGTGATTTATGCACGAGGGTCCCAAATCCCTCTGTGCTGCAGCTTTCTGCAGTCTTTCACCATTTAAATAATATTCAGCTTCTTTATTCTTCCTACCAAAGTGCATAACTTCACATTTTCCTGCATTAAATTACATCTGCCAAAGTTTTGCCCAGTACTCACTTAACCTGTCTAAAGCCCCCTGGAGACTTCTCAGACTCGGGCATGCTGTCAGTCAGTCTAACCAGGGTGTCTAATTCTCGATCCTAGCTCCTTAGGCACCCACAGGGACTTCAAGCTGCCCAAACTCCTGCCCCACTGTCTATCACAAAGTCCTGGGTTTATCCTGCCTGTTTTCATCTTTGGCTCATGCCCCTTGGTCCACCTGCAGCTTGTCTAACACACTGCATTCAGCATGTAGCGACCCATAGGGGCCGACCAGTCCCCCTGCTCAGTACTCTGCCCCACCAGCACCATCTAATCTGCTCCTGTAGGCCCCGCTACATTATTAATCACAATATGCAACATGTTCTATTATGGATGATAAGGAAATAGTGTAGATGGCCTTTAGATTGGTTTCACAGGTCAGCGCAACATCGAGGGTCAAAGGGCCTGTACTGCGCTGTAATGTTCTATGTTCTAAAAGTGTTCTCATAGATCTTCAGATTTAATTCCCTGTGCATTTAAGGTCCCTTTTTTATACCTTCACCTCTGCTAAATAGATAATAAAATAATCCTTGCTCTCCCTGATGCAGATCAGACGAACGGAAATGGTAGTATCATAGTTGTGCTACAGAACTAGTGTTGCAGAGGCCTCGGCCAATGATATGGGTACATCAGTTGAAATTCCACCACAAAAGTTGGGGAATTTAAGTCCGGTTAATTCAATAAATCAGGAATAAAAAGAAAACTGGGATCAGTAATGTTGACCACGATCATCGGATCATTGTTAAAAAAAAACCATCTTGTTCACTTATGGCCTTTAGGCTGTCTTTACTCTGTTTGGCCAAGGTATATGGTGGACTAGTTAGCGGTAAAACTGGCCGAGCAAACCACTCAGTTGTCAAAAAGGTGGCTCAGCACCACTTTCTCAAAGCCAATAACGGATCGGCAATAAATGCTCTCTTTTCCAGTGATGTCCACATCCCATTAATGAATAAAATGAAGGTTGCAATGATTTCTAGGAATGTGACTATAGACTTCACGTAAATCAAAGTTAATCTTCATTAAAAGTTGGAGTGCCAATCCAAAGAAACTCGTATTCTATCAGATTAAGTTTTGTCAGCTCCGAGGTGGTGGACGCAGGTACGATAGTGATGTTTAAGGGCTGTCTTAATAAATACATGAATAGGATGCTAATAGGGGGATACGAACCCCGAAGTGTAAAAGGTTTAGGTTAGATGGGCAGCATAGTTGATGCAGGCTTGGAGGGCCGAAGGGCCTATTCCTGTGCTGTACGTTTCTTTGTTCTTTGTTGTCATTTCACTCAATCCACACAACAACCTTTGACTAAAAAAAAATGGAGGGGTCTGAGTGATAACGAGCACAGTTGCATCCACTTTGTGTGATCAAATTCATTTCAGAGGCAGTTGGTTTCAAACCATGGATGGCTGTTCACCCTCGTGAATATTCCATGTTCCGGCAGCTTCTCCCGATGAATATGAGTTGACCAAAGTGCATTAACTACCTCAATCTCAACTCTGGTCAAATTATCATTCTTATAAACAGAATGTTCATGTAAGCACTCATTAGGTACTCCCAGGTACTCCCCCATTTTAATTTGGAAATTGTCAGTGACTGTGAACAGTTAGGTTTTGTCATGATATTCAAGTGAACATCACAGCACATACATACATACATACTGATGGACAGATCAACGGACCAATTAGCACACACAACACGACAGCCAATCACAGACAAGAGCATACACAGTACAAAACAAGGAACACGACACAACACTTCCTGGGCTGTCCATCAGGAGACAGCTCAGGGCACAGACCTCATTGCCAGCCATTCAGATAGTCACCATGTGCTGAGTTCCAGAGTTTACTATGTCAATAGTTAAATGAAATAAAACTGCGTTGTACCATTCGCAACTGTGTTGGTTCGTCTGTGTCTCAGAGTACCCAACACATCATGGTACCGGAAGTGAATTAATACCTACCCACAAATCTGCCAACCTGCGCCATGGGCACCGTCAACACACGCAGCCGTTGCAAGTCGCTGGGAACCTTGGCGTAAATTGGACGTTGTTCAAACAGCGTTTCGAACTCTTTCTGGAAGCCAACGACAAAGAGAGCGCCTCGGACAAAAGAAAGATCGCCATCCTCCTCACCACCGCACGCCATCCATGTCTACAACTCCCTGGTGTTCGCGGAAGGCGAGGACAAATCTAAATACAAGACGGTCCTTCTCAAGCTTGACCAACATTTTAACGTCGAGGTCAATGAGAGCTTTGAGAGGTATGTCTTCCAGCAGCGCCTGCAAGGTAAGGATGAGCTCTTTCAGTCATTCCTGATGCATCTCCGCATATTCGCGCAGTCCTGCGGTTACGACACCACCACAGAGTCCATGATCCGGGACCAGATCGTTTTTGGGGTCGCCTCGGGCACCCTACGCCAGCAGCTTTTAAAAATAAAAGGCCTGACCTTAGCCTCTGCAATCGAAGCCTGTGTCCTGCACGAGAATGCGACTAGCCGCTATGCCCAATTTCAGGCGACCGAATCGGCGCGGCGGGGGTCCTACGCGACCGGATCAGTGAGCCAGGTGCCCCACGAAGCCAAACGGGTCCAGGCGTTCGAGTTCCTCCCGGCACGCAGCCCGGACGACGGCGGCCGTTTCGCGCGCTTTTCGAGGCCTCCCGCGCATGTGCGCGCCAACACCTACGGCAACACTGAGGGACGTGATGCGCAGGCGCGCTCGACGCAAGACCGAGCTGCGCATGCGCAGTGTGGCACAATGAACGCCATGACGTCACGACGTGCGGCAACTGTGGTGCTGCACATTTAAAAGGGCAATGTCCCGCAAGAACCCGACAATGCCTACGCTGTGGCAAGGAGGGCCACTACGCTGCTTACTGTCGAGCAGCTCAGCCTGTCGATCTTCCACATCTCCAACAACCTCGCAGGGACGTGCGGACCATTCAGCCTCCCCATTACGAATCGGGCCCAGACGACATCCAGACCGGTGACACAGATGACCGAGACACCTTCCGTGTTGCGGTCATTGATGGGAACCGAGTCAAAACGATCAATCCGGGTGATGAATGGTGTGCCACCCTGACGGTCAACCCAAATTCGTCGCCCACCTACTAGACTGGACTTATGAGACTGTTTACACGTTGAACTCATGCAACCACCGTATTAACATGTTTATGTTCTTGTCGTTACAGGAATTTGTTTTATCGTTCCACATTTCCCCGTTCTTTGTTATGGTACAACCTCGTTATTATGTCACACCCGACATCGCCCCGTGTATATAGTTAAGCCCCATGTACATGCTGTAAATATTACACACACACATTTAGCTGCACTCAGTACAAATCTCTATTTATAACCACGTAGGTACATAATCTTGTAACAAAAGGGGGATGTCATAATATTCAAGTGACCATCACAGCACATACACACATACATAATGATGGACAGATCAACGGACCAATTAGCACACACAACATGACAGCCAATCACAGACAAGAGCATACACAGTACAAAACAAGGAACACGACACTTCCTGGGCAGTCCATCAGGAGACGGCTCAGGGCACAGACCTCATTGCCAGCCACTCAGACAGTCACCATGTGCTGAGTACCAGAGTTTACTATGTCAATAGTTAAATGAAATAAAACTGCATTGTACCATTCGTAACCATGTTGGTTCGTCTGTGTCTCAGAGTACCCAACGCATCAGGTTTGACATGCAGAATACTGAGTTAGTGTAACTGCAGATTTTACTGGCCACATGTTAACATTTTACAGTAATGACTGTAATTCACGATGCTTTTCTGAATTTAAAATCAAGCCTGATTATTAGATTGGCTGATTCCTGGGATGGCGGGACTGACATATGAGGAAAGATTGAATAGGTTAGGATTGAATTCGCTGGAGTTCAGAAGAATGAGGGGGGATCTCATAGAAACCTATAAAATTCTAACAGGACTGGACAGGATAGATGCAGGAAGAATGTTCCCGATGGTGGGGGTGTCCAGAACTAGGGGTCACAGTCTGAGGATACGGAGTAGATCATTTAGAACACAGATGGGGGGAATTTCTTCATCTGTAGAGTGGTGAGCCGGTGGAATTCACTACCACAGGAAGTAGTTGAGGCTAAAACATCGTATGTTATTAAGAAACACACAGATATAGCACTTAGGGCAAAGGGGATCAATGGATATTTGGGAAAAGTGGGATTAGGCTATTGAGTTGGACGATCAGCGATGATCATCATGAATGGCGGAGCAGGCTCGAAGGGCTGAATGACTTCTTCCTGCTCTGTCGGGGCCAGTATGTGTGCAGGTTGCGCTCTTTCTCACGTGGCATTGATTAGCTCATGAGACCATGGGCGAAATTCTCCCGAAACGGCGCGATGTCCTCAGACTGGCGCCCAAAACGGCACCAATCAGACGGGCATCGCGCCGCCCCAAAGGTGCGGAATGCTCCGCATCTTTGGGGGCCGAGCCCCAACATTGAGGGGCTAGGCCGACGCCGGAGGAATTTCCGCCCCGCCAGCTGGCAGAAACGGCCTTTGTTGCCCCGCCAGCTGGCGCGGAAATGACATGTCGGGGCGGCGCATGCGCTGGAGCGTCAGCGACCGCTGACAGTTTCCCGCGTATGCGCAGTGGAGGGAGTCTCTTCCGCCTCCGCCATGGTGGAGACCGTGGCGGAGGCGGAAGGGAAAGAGTGCCCCCACGGCACAGGCCCGCCCGCGGATCGGTGGGCCCCGATCGCGGGCCAGGCCACCGTGGGGGCACCCCCCGGGGTCAGATCGCCCCGCACCCCCCCCCAGGACCCCGGAGCCCGCCCAAGCCGCCTCGTCCCGCCGTTCAAAAGGTGGTTTAATCCACGCCGGCGGGACAGGCAATTTATCGGCGGGACTTCGGCCCATCCGGGCCGGAGAATCCAGCGGGGGGGCCCGCCAACCGGCACAGCCCAATTCCCGCCCCCTCCGAATATCCGGTACCGGAGACTTCGGCAACTGGCGGGGGCGGGATTCACGGCAGCCCCCGGCGATTCTCCAACCCGGCGGGGGGTCGGAAAATGACGCCCCAGGTCTGGAATAGTGTGTACAGTCTCCTTATTTGATAACATATATAATTGTGTTCGAAACAGTACAGAGAAGGTTCACTCAACTCATTCCTCTGATGTAAGGTGAAGCGTGTGCAGAGAGGTTGAACAGGTTGGACATATGCCCATTTGAGTCTGGAAGAATAAGAGGTGGTCTTATTGAAACCTAAATCCCGAGGGAACTGGACAGGGTTGGGAATAGGGAGGATGTTTCCAACTTTTGGGGAAGATGAGAACTAAGGGACAGTTTAAGAATAAGAAATCTCCCTTTTAAGACTGAGGTGAGGGGAACGATTTAAATAGTGGAGGCTGGGTCACCAAATTCATTCAGGACCAAGTTCAACAAATTTTAGATATGATGTGGGGATTTTAGATAGGTGAGGGAGTCAAGGGTTAAGGGGGCCAGACCGGAACGTGAAGTTGAGGTCACAACCAGATTGGCCATAATCTTTTGGAACAGGAGCAGGACATCCAGCCCATTGACCTGCTCCGTAATTTGATACGACCATGACTGAATTTTAGAATTATAGGGCAGGAACAAAGGGCTAAATGGTTTACTCCTGCTCCCACGCCCTATGCTTTCTCTGCTCTATGTTCCTAAAAGTAGCAGATGGAATTTGTTCCATTGCCCAGTGTTGATATTGCTCATGAAAGACATTGGCTGAAATTCTCCAGGCGTTCGTTGGCGGTGGGAGTCCCAGGCCCCGCCAGCCGCGCACCACTGCCCGCGGGTTTCCTGGTGCCGCGGGGTGTCTTCAATTGGGAATTGCCGTTGATAAAGGTGGGTGCAGAGAGTCAGCCTCCAGCGAACGGCGTGCCGCCTCCCACTGCCAAGAAACAAGCAGCGGGGGGGGGTGAAGATTCCTGCCCATTAAAAATCATTTTCTTCAAAAACAATTGCTTGAAAGGTATGGGTGGAACTAGCTTCAATAGTAATTTTCAAAAGAGAATTCAATAAATACTTAAAGGGGAAGATAACTGCAGAGCTATGGGAATGAGCAAGAAAATGGACCTGGCTGGATAGCTCTTTCAATGTCCGAGTATCGGCGCAATGGCCCAAATGGCCTCTTTCTGTGCTTGAGGATTTTGTGTTCCTCTGAGTTGAACTCTATTTTTGTTTTTAACTGTATTGTGCTGGTCTGGTTCATGTTTGGCATTAACAGAAGCAATGCTGATTTATTTTTCCTCCCCAACCTGCAGCACTGAAATCTAATACATTTCCAGCAAAGCTCAACCTTCATTTTAATTAGACACTAAACTATTTAATTAAGCATGTTGATTACATTAAGCAGCCAAAATCATGAGTGACAGTCATGAATTGTCCCCTTGAGGGACATTTCCATTTCTGCTATTAGCTTTACATTGTATTCGCAACATCATATTGGAAGTACAGATAAGTGGAGACCATTTGGTTCATCTTTTGTTCTTAATTAATTATTTGGATATGGGCATAACTAGCAAAGCTAGTACTTATTAACCATCTCGAGATATTCTTGGAAAAGGGTGGCGATGGTCCTTCTTGAATGGTTGAGGACCAAGTGCTACCTCATGCATCTAGAAAAAGCACATCAGTGTCATTCCATCTAACTGGACCTCGAATGGGTCTGAAATGCTGGGAAGAGTGTCCTTGAAGCCAGCATCACTGTGAAGCAATCTGCAAAGCGGCATGGTAGCACAGTGATTAGCACTGTTGCTTCACAGCGCCAGGGTCGCGGGTGTGATTCATGGCTTCCCAATAGTGTCCAAAGGTTAGGTGGGGTTACTGGGTTACGGGGATAGGGTGGAGGCATAGGCTTCAGTCGGGTGCTCTTTCAAGGACCGATATAGCTTCAATGGGCTGAATGGCTTCCTTCTGCACTGTAAATTCTATGAAGAGTGTCCTTGCAGCCAGTTCTTGTTGGGGTAAAAAAACAAAAGGCACAGTTCTCCCAAAACATTTCTAAGTGTGGTCTCTGGTGGGAAATGTGGTGCCTTTCCCTCCTGGTGCGTCCCCGTAATTTAGATGGCATTCTTTCCTCACTTAGAAATTGTTTTGTAGAGGGGCAAGTTTTGCACCGGCATTGAGAGGGGCGGGGCCTGAACACGCCAGCAAGCCTAGCTTCACAGAGATTGGTGTGCTGTTTTGAAAGGGCACCCTGGTCTCAAGTCGACAGTAAAGCGCCAACCCCCGAACCCCCCTGTACTATTGCCGCATTGTGGCTTTAGTGACCCCACCCACCACCAGTGCCAGCATTGGGACTTTAATGCACCCCCCCCCCCCCCCCACCACCACCACCACCACCACACTCACCAGCAAAAACACTCTCTCTCCCCGACCAAGGATAGCTGGCATCAGGGCATCGGGGTCGTCCCAATGAGTCTCCTCCCTTCATGCCACCCAGTCATGCCCCTTAATTTCCTGCCTGCTTTCAGGGTCTGCGCATTTCAAGCCCCACCCCCTTTTAGGCCCCACCACTTGGCAGTACCCACCTGGAAGTGCCACTTCCCCGACCACCCAGGGGCCACTATGTCCTCAGAGCCCTCTAGCCTGGTCATCATGCCTGGTTTCCAGGCGTGGAGTCCTGGTCCCATCAGCTTCACGTTACACCGGCGGGTGGGTGAACAGTGGGAGTTGGGAGAATCCGGCTTCAAAGAGGCCCAGCATATTTAAATGGGGGTGTAAATAGCTAATCTCATTCATGCCGGGTGTGAACCAGATTTCGTCAGCTGCTGCGGGCCAGGAGCAAGGCAAATGGAAGCAGCTGATTGGGTGACTATGGCCGAGTCAGTATTGACTACTTTAATGGCTTATAGTTTGTGAGGTCTTTATTTTGTGGTTTATTTTGTGGTTTATTCTGCAGTAACAAGGGAAAAAGGGCCCTATGCTAATTGTAATTATTTGATTTTAAGCATCTTCCAAGCAGTTTAATTCAAAGGAGTAAGTTGTGAGAAGTTTAAAGCCAAAGCCATGGTGTGCTCATCCTGCTCCATGTGGGAAGCCGGGAATATTTCTAGTGCCCGGGGCCAGCATGTGTGCAGAAAGTGTCTCTAGTTGTAACTCCTGGAAGCCCGGGTTTCAGAGCTGGAGCAGCGGCTCGAGACAATTTGGGGTATTCGAAAGTTGGAGAGTATCGTGCAGAATACGTTTAGAGAGATGGTCATACCACAGGTTAAGACTCCATAGGCAGGAAGGGAATGGGTGACCACCAGGCAGAGCAGGAGGACGAGGCAGGCAGTGCAGGAAACTCTTGGGGCCATTTCACTGCAAAACTGATATATCGTTTTGGATACTTTGGGGGGGGGGGGGGGGGGGGGGGGAATGACCTCTCAGTGGAAAGCAGCAGCAGCCAAATTTGTTGCGCAATGGTTGGGTCTGCTGCGCGAGAGAGGAACAAAAAGTGTAGGCATGGTCAGCCGGGCAGCACGGTGACACAATGGTTAGCACTGCTGCCTCACGGCGCCGAGATACCAGGTTTGATCCCGCCTCTGGGTCACTGGCTGTGTGGATTTTGCACATTCTCACCGTGTTTGCGTGAGTTTCGCCCCCACAACCCAAAGATGTGCAGGTCAGGTGGATTGATCATGCTAAATTGCCCCTTAATTGGAATAAATGAATTGGGCACTCTAAAATGAAAAAAAAAGGAGTGGTCAGCAATACGTATATGATGTAGTTGACTGAAGGTGCACTTTACATGGAGGGTGGGGTTCTCTGGTCCGCCAGGCATGTGTTTCTTGGCCGCGCCCCGTTCGCTGGTCATGAGATTGTACCATCCCGCCGATTATCAACGGGATTTGCCAATGTAACCACCCCACTCCGCCGGGATGCATGTGGATGAGGCTGAGCTGCTGGCGGGAATAGTGAGTCCCAAAGGCCGGAGAATTCCGGCTGGAATCTGTCTGTCGTTATGGAGTGTGAATGGAGAGCCCCTGAACCAGAGTAAGCCTGAGAACTTTTAGAAAGATTAGTCTTCCAGGGGATGTGGGGGTGTCGCTGGTTTGGAAGGTTCTGTTGAAGGAGCCTTGCTGAGTTGTTGCAGGGTATCATGTTCATAGAACATACTGATGCCACTGCCCGACAGTGATGGAGGAAGTGAAGGTTTAAGTTGGTGGATAGGGTGACAATCAAAGGGGCTGCTTTGTCCTGGATAGTGTCAAAATTCTTGAGTGTTGTGGGAGCAGCACCCATCTGGGTAAGTGGAGCGTATTCTATCATGCATACTCCTATTTAAAAATATATTTATTTATTTATTTTTTCAATTAAGGGGTAATTTAGCGTGGCTAATCCATCTTGCTCATCTTTGGGTTGTTGAGGTGAGACCTAAGCAGATACGGGGAGAATGTGCAAACTCCACACGGATAGTGACACGATCCGCCACACTCCTGGCTTTGCCTTTTAGATGGTGGACAGGGTTTTGGGAGTCAGAAGGTTCGTTACTGGCTGCATAATTCGCAGTTTCTGACCTGCTGTGGCAGATATGCTATTTGTATTGTGTATCCAGTTCAGTTTCAGGTAAATGGTAACCCCCAGGATGGTGTTAGTGGGGAATTCAGTGACGGTAATGCTACTGAATATCAAGGAAAATGGTTAGATTCTTTGTTGTAGTCATTGCCTGGCACTTGTGTGGTACAAATGTTAGCTGCACTTATCAGCCCAAACCTGAAGATTTTGCTGCATTTGCCACAGACTGCTTTGAGGCTGAACGTGCAATCACCAGCAACCATCCCTGCTGGGTCACTGTCTGTGCAGAATCTGCACGTTCTCCCCGTGTCTGCGTGGGTTTCCTCCGGGTGCTCCGGTTTCCTCCCACAGTCCAAAGACATGCAGGTTAGGTGGATTGCCAATGATAAATTGCCCTTCGTGACCAAAAATGTTGGAGGGGTTATTGGGTTACGGGGATAGGGTGGAAGTGAGGGCTTAAGTGGGTCGGTGCAGACTCGATGGGCCGAATGGCCTCCTTCTGCACTGTATTTTCTATGTTCTATGTTCTATCCCCACTTCTAGCCTTATGATGGGATGGGAGGTCATTGATGAAGCAACTAAAGGCGTTTGGGCCTACAGCACTACCTTGAGGAACATCAGCAACAATGTCCGTGGACTGAGATAATCGGCATCCAACAACCAAGGAATGGCACAGTGGCTAGCACTGCTGCCTCACATCACTAGGGACCCGGGTTCAATTACGAACTTAGGTGACTGTTTGTGCGGCGTTTGCACTTTCTCTCCGTGTCGGCGTGGGTTTCCTCCGGGTGCTCCGGTTTTCTCTCACCGCCCAAAGATATGAAGGTTAGGTAGATTGACTATGATAAAATTGCCCCTTAATGTCCAGGGAAGTGCAAGTTAGGAGGGGTTATGGGGTTATGGATGTGGGCCAGGGAAGTGGGCCTACGTAGGTGCCTCTATCAGAGGGTTGGTGTTGATTTGATGGGCTGAATAGCCTCCTTCTGGAATGTTGAGATTCTATGAGTTTAATCACAACCACAGGTGTGGCTCCAGCCAATGGAAACGTTTCCGCCTGATTGCCACTGGCTTACATTTTACCAGGGTTCTTTGAGGCTGCAGTCAAATGCTGCTTTGAGTTCAGCCCTTTTGCCCTTATTTGGACCCAGGCTGTAATGAGGTCAAGGGGAAATGGGCCTCGGTGGAATCCAAACTGAGTGTCAATGAGTAGGTTATTGCTGAGTAAATATCGTTTGATAGCATGCTCGATGGCAGCTTTCATCATTTTGCTGACGGTTGAGAGGAGGTTGATGGGGTGGTAATTGGAAGGATTGGAGTTGCCCGCTTTTTTTGAGGACAGGGCACAGCTGGCAATGTTTCCACATTGTGAGGTAGATGCCAGTGTTATAGCTGTGCTGGAACAACTTGGTCAGGGACGCGGCTAGTTCTGGAGCACAAGTACTATTGCTGAGATACTCTCAGAGATCACAGGCGGGATTCTCCATCCCGCCAGCCCCGTTTTCCACCACAGGGCAACCCAACCGGCAGCGGGATTCTCCGTTCCCACAGCCGGTTTCCCATTGTGGCCATCCCACACAGTTGGGAAACCCGCGGGCGGGGATGTGCTGCCACGGAAACGAGGAATCCCACCAACGGGGAATCTCACAGCATGTCCTTTGCGGCATCCAGTGCCTTCAATCGTTCCTTGATTTTACCTGAAGTGGATCAAATTGGCTGAGGATTGACACCTGTGATGCTGGGGACCTCAGGAGGAGGGTGAGCTGAATTATTCACTCGGCTGATGGTGTTTACAAGCGGGAAAACCCTGATATAGGAACGGTAGTGGATGCATTGGTGGTCATCCTCCAGGATTCTATAGACTCTGGAGCAGCCCCTGCAAATTGGAGGGTACCTAATGCCACTCCAATATCCAAAAAGGGAGGTAGCGAGAAAACAAGGAATTATAAACCAGTAAGCCGAACATCGGTAGTGGGGAAAATTCTCGTATCCATTATCAAGGACTTTATAGCGGAGCATTTAGGAACCAGTGGCAGGATCAGTCAGAGTCAGTATGGATTTATGAAGGGGAATTTATGCTTGACAAATCTATTGGAATTCTTTGAAGGTGTAACCAATAGAGTTGAAAAGGGGGAGCCAGTCGATGTGGTATATTTGGACTTTCAGAAAGCGTTTGACAAAGTCCCGCATCAGAGATTATCATGCAAGATTAAAGTGTATGGGATTGGGGGAAGTGTGTTGAGGTGGATAGGAAACTGGTTGGCAGAAAGGAAACAAAGAGTAGGAATTAACAGGCCCTTTTCAAACTGGCAGGCAATAACTAGTGGGGTACTGGGACCCCAGCTATTCACAATATATATTAATGATTTGGACAAGGGGACAATATGTAACATCTCAAAGTTTGCAGATGACACCAGGTTGGGTGGGAGGGTGAACTGTAATGAGGACGCAGAGATCCTTCAGCATGATCTGGACAGGTTGGGTGAGTGGACAAATCAATGGCAGATGCAGTATAATTTGGAAAAATGTGAGGTTATTCACTTTGGAAGCAAAAACAAGAAGGCAGATTACTCCCTGAATGGCTACAAATTGGGAGAGGGGAGTGTGAAGTGGGACCTGGGTGTCCTTGTTCACTAGTTGCCGAAGGTAAGCATGCAGGTGCAGCAGGCGGTAAAGAGGTTTTGAGTACAGGAGCAGGGATGTGTTGCAATTATACAGGACCTTGGCGAGGCCGCACCTAGAATACTGTGTGGAGCTTTGGTCTCATTTTCTGAGGAAGGATGTTCTTGCTCTAGAGGAAGTGCAGCGAAGGTTTATCAGGCTGATTCCGGTGATGGCAGGACTGATGCAAGAGGAGAGGTTGACAAGGTTAGGATTGTTCTCGCTGGAGTTCAGATGAATGAGGCGGATCTCACAGAGACTTATAAAATTCAAACAGGACTAGATAGGGTGGATGCAGGAAGGATGCTCCCGCTGGTGGGTGGGTCCAGAACCGGGGATCACAGTCTGAGAATTTGAGGTGGCACAAATTTAGGGCAGTGATGAGGAGACATTTCTTCACCCAAAGAGTGGTGAGCCTGTGGAATTCATTACCACAGGGAGTAAGTGAGGCTAAGACATTGCATACATTCAAGAGGCAGCTAGATATGACACGTGAGGCGAAATGAAATGAAAATCGCTTATTGTCACAAGTAGGCTTCAAATGAAGTTACTGTGAAAAGCCCCTAGTCGCCACATTCTGGCGCCTGTTCGGGGAGGCTGGAATGGGATCAAGTGTTACAGGGAGAAAGCAGGATTAGGCTATTAAGTTGGACGATCAGCCATGATCATGACGAATGGCAGAGCAGGTTCAAAGGGCCGAATGGCCTCCTCCTGCTCCTGTCTCCTATGTTTCTATGTTTCTGGTCTTGATGGTGCTGTGCTTTATTGAGCTCGCATCAAATTTTGGAATTTGTGTTGGATGTCCAAATTATCAAGTTCGATCCTCAAATCTGACAGTTTTGTTTCTAATGAAATATCATTGGAACACACACCATTGCTGTTCATGCTGCATTGCCCAGTATAATCTGTGAAAGTGACAATGCTCCAAGAGTCCTTCATTGACTGAAATACTTTGCACAGTGAAGCCCTAAAGATGCAAGAAATGCAAAGACTTCCTATTTCCTTTTTTTAATATCTTATTGTTGGCAGCTTCACATTAATGGATTTCAGTCAATGGCCAACGATCATATCGGAATTGAATTAGTCTTTGCTTTTGCTGATGACCTTTCCTGACAGACACCCATTCATCACGTAGAATTTTCCCGCTGTCTTTGCCAATCAACCGGCACATTACATTCCATCCAGCAGCAAGTCGCAGTCTGATTAAAATCACCCAACCACAGAAGCTGAATTCAAGTGACCAGATTTATGAACTTCTGGTTGGTACTGACGCACGGCCAAAGCTTGTGCCCCAGCACTCCTGAGCATTTTAATAGGTCTGGAAGGGATGTTAACTCGAGTTGTGACATGATAAGATTGAACTTAACACCCTGACCTGCATTCCAACGAGCCAGGTATGAGATGAAGATGGACATTTGCTTATGTTAAATTAGAATGTTATTTAGATGGCACCCAGTGAGCACCCAGGAAGTTTTATACCAAAGATTATCCGACCGCTCATTGAGAAAGGAAACTGCATTTCTATAGCGCCTTTCCCAACCCGAAGAGGTCCGAAAGCACTTCACAGCCAATGAAGTACTTTTGCATTCTGGACTGTGGTCATTGTTGTAATGTGGGAAATATGGCAGCCAGTTTACAAACTGCAAGTCCCCACACCTAGCAATGCGATCACAACCAAATAAGTTTTTTTTTTAGCAGTGTTGGTTGGGGGATCAGCATTTGTCAGGACGCTGCGTACACTGGGTAGATTTCCCCTTCCCTTCTACAGGGCATTATTCCACTAATTGAAGTGCAGGCAGGGCTTGGCACAGCATTCCCCCCAGTGCAGGGGAGGGCCCTGAACCTAATGCCAGAGAGGGAAGAGCACCAACCACTGAGAACCAGCTAATGAGCGTGAGGTAACAGTTACCAATGATGTGATTGTTGCAGAACTGTGAGAGACACCAGAGGCTGAAGGAATGTTTTATTACAAGCATTTTAGTGATCCCACAGGATTTATCCAAGTTGTTATCAATACGATAAACATCCATCCACAAGTCTTCATACTGTTGTACTAAATATTATTATTTTATGGCACTTTAGATCAGTATGAAATTTGGACAAATCTTTACTGATTAATTTCAAATGCAAAACATTGGAACAACCTATTACATGAAAATAGCAAACACGGTGGGAATTTTACACCAGGCGCTTCATGTTAGCAAATGCCCAGTTCATGCTTTTTCCCTAACAGGTTTATATTGCATAAATTGGATGGTAGTTGTTGCGTACTGTCAATTCTCCTGCATTCTGAAACCTGCAATTTGATTCTCTCTTCTCCTTCCATTGACGGCAGCGGGATTCTCCGTGCATAGAAACATACATAGAAAATAGAAGCAAGAGGAGGCTATCGAGCCTGCTCCACTATTCATTATGATCATGGATGATAATCAAGTTCAATACCCTGATCCCACCTCCGCCCCCGTATCCCTTGATCCCTTTAGTTCCAAGAGCTATATCTTAACTCCTTCTTGAAATTACTCAACATTTTGGCCTCAACTACTTTCTGTGGTAGTGAATTCCACACATTCACCACTCTCTGGGTGAAGAAATTTCTCCTCGCTCAGTCCTCAAAATATGACCCCAAGTTCTGGACTCCGCTACCGTCGGGAACATTCTTTCTGAATCTACTCTGTCTAATCCTGGTAATAATAATAATCTTTATTGTCACAAGTAGGCTTACATTAACACTGCAATGAAGTCACTGTGAAAAGCCCCTCGTCGCCACATTCTTGCGCCTGTTCGGGTACACGGAGGGAGAATTCAGAATGTCCAAATAACCTAACAGCACATCATTCGGGACTTGTGGGAAGAAACCTGAGCACCCGGAGGAAACCCACGCAGACGTGGGGAGAATGTGCAAACTCTGCACAGACAGTAACACAAGCTGGGAATCGAACCTGGGACCCTGGCGCTGTGATCAACGGTGCGAACCACAGTTCTTGTTAGTGTTATGACATCCCTCTCACTCTTTTAAACGCCAATGAATATAATCCTAACCAACATAATCTTTCCTCATATGACAGTCCCACCGTCTCAGGAATCAGCCTGGCAAACCTTCGCTGCATTCTCTCCACAGTAAGAGGACACCAAAACTACACATGTTCCAGGTGTGGCCTCACCAATGCCCAACACAATTGCAGTAAAACATCCCTATTCCTAAACTCAATCCTCTTTCTATGAAGGCCAACATACCATTTGCCTTCTTTACTGCCTGCTGTACCTGCGCACTTACTTTCACCAACTAATAAATCCAGACTGACTTGCTCTGATTATACCACTGCTTTCCACATGCTTTGCTGTGACATCCTTGATAATGGACTCTGCAGCACGGTGGCGCAGTGGTTAGCACTGCCCCCTCACGCCGCCGAGATCCCAGGTTCGATCACGGCTCTGGGTCACTGTCTGTGTGGAGTTTACACATTCTCCCTGGGTTTGCGTGGGTTCCACCCCCACAACCCAAAGATGTGCAGGGTAGGTGGATTGGCCATGCTAAATTGCCCCTTCATTGGAAAAAATGAATCGGGTACTCTAAATTTATTTTTAAAAAAGATAATGGATTCTAGCAGCTTCCCTACTACCGATGTCAGGCTCACTGATCCATAGTTTCCTGTTTTTTCTCAACCCCCATTTTGAGTAGCGGGGTTACAGTCACCACCCTCCAATCTGGAGGAATCATTCCAAAGTTCAATGAATTTTGGAAAATTACCACCAATGGATCTATTATTTCTAGGGCCACTTCCTTACGAACTCTGGGATGAAGATTTTCAGGCCCTGGAATCTTGTCCACCTTCAATCCCAATAATTTCACCAAAACCATTTCTTTACTAATAATAATTTCCTTCAGCTCCTCACTAAAACTTGTGTTTCTCAGAACTTCCGCTACATTATTCGTGTCTTCGTTTGTAAAGACAGAAGCAAAGTACGAATTTAGTTCCTCAGCCATTTCTTTGATCCCCGTTATGAATTCCCCCGTTTCTGACTGTCAGGGGCCTACATTTTATTTTATCAATCTTTTTCTCTTTACATACCGAAATAAACTTTTACAGTCAGTTTTCATGTTCCCCGCTAGCTTACTTTCATATTTTTCCCTTCTTAATCAATCCCTTGGTCTGCCTTTGCTGAATTTTAAATTGTTTGCCAAATTTTAAACTGTTTGCTGAATTTTAAACTGTTCCCAATCCTCAGGTCTACACATCGACCATATGTAGCGTGCAACTCGGGATTCAAAATGTGCATTCAAGGCATTCACATTTTCTGCCACCTGTTTTCTCTGCTCATCAGTTATATTTAGGGTGATATACACTTTGTAGCAGACCCTCCTCCGGAACATTAGAAGTCTAGCAACTCTTATCTTTTCAAGCCCGTTAATTGGGTCTGTTGTAATCTCATAGTTTTGCCATTGTAAGTGGAAAAAGTACCAGTTTTGCCACCCAATACTTTTCAAAGTTACTGGAAATAGGATTACTCACCCTGTAATTTCCTTTCAGCCTTTATTTGCCTGCTTGTTGTCCTTTTATTTTGTCTTTTCCTTCGTCCTTTTGCGCTAGCTGTCTGCCGATCTGAACTTTTCTGTGTGTCTTCCGTCGCTGTGTCGTCTTTCTGTGGGCAATATTTCACTTGCAACTTTTATTTATTTTCCTGCAACTTTGTTTTGCAGCTTCTGACCTTTGTGTGTTCCTGAGATTCTTGGTGTCTTCTCTGCATCATATCTCGGGTGCGTAAATCTATTTTTTTGCACTTCTGTACAGTATGTTTCATGTATGAAGACAATAGTCTTCATCAGTGTCTGTCTCTGTGAGAGGCTTCATTGAACTGAATTGAAACAGCAGTGACAGGCAGCCTGCCTCATGGCAGAGTCAGATGACTATGGCAAGCCAGGTAGTCATTTAGTATTTCTTACGTCCAGAGGGTCCTCTTTTCACCTAGAATCATAGAATCATAGAAGTTTACAGCATGGAAACAGGCCCTTCGGCCCAACCAGTCCATGCCGCCCAGTTTTTACCATTAAGCTAGTCCCAGTTGCCCGCACTTGGCCCATAACCCTCTATACCCATCTTACCCATGTAACTATCTAAATGCTTTTTGAAAGACACAATTGTACCCGCCTCTACTACTACCTCTGGCAGCCCATTCCAGACACTCACTACCCTCTGAGTGAAGAAATTGCCCCTCTGGGCCCTTCTGAATCTCTCCCCTCTCACCTTAAACCTATGCCCTCTAGTTTTAGACTCCCCTACCTTTGGGAAAAGATGTTGACTATCTACCTTATCTATGCCCCTCATTATTTTATAGACCTCTATAAGATCACCCCTAAGCCTCCTACGCTCCAAGGAAAAAAGTCCCAGTCTATCCAGCCTCTCCTTATAACTCAAACCATCAAGTCCCGGCAACATCCTAGTAAATCTTTTCTGCACTCTTTCTAGTTTAATAATATCCTTTCTATAATAGGGTGACCAGAACTGCACACAGTATTCCAAGTGTGGCCGTACCAATGTCTTGTACAACTTCAACAAGACGTCCCAACTCCTGTATTCAATGTTCTGACCAATGAAACCAAGCATGCCGAATGCCTTCTTCACCACCCTGTCCACCTGCGACTCCACCTT